>NC_045703.1:71979819-72279819 GCF_009834535.1 Camelus ferus | reverse complement strand
ACGCTGGGTACCCTGTCCCATTACTGGTCCCAGATGAAGGAGATGGTGTTAATTGATTGACAGCTCTCACTGAGCATCGTGAATAGCTGCCTGTGGCCCGGGCGGCTTCCTTCCAACCTTCCACGCTTCTGTGGAAGAAGGATGTCATCTGTTCTCATCTGCGGAGAAGGATGTCACTCCATAAATAAGTCCCTGAACATACTTGGCCCAGGTCTTTGGAATGTGCCTTTGCCTCAAACCCGAGGAGCCTCCAGTCTCTTTGAAGATAAGCTATTTACATGGGGGTCCTTAGAAAGTGTCACATATAAATGGTACGAATGGTGGATGGATGCAGACAAAAGGAGTCAGGTGTGTTCAGTGGTTAAGAAAGTGTCATGGAGAGGGTCAGACCTCCCTGGGCCCTGCAGGGTTGAAGCTGCCAGTGGGGACACCCCCTGAGGACCCCCCACCCCAGGCAGTGCAGCCCCCGTGAGGAGCGCTGCCTCCGCAGAGAGCGATGCCCAAAGCCCAAGGAGCCAGTGTCCACGCGTCTGCAGTGGCCAAGATGATGGCGGAGCTGGGGGAGTAGGGAGCCCCCTGATGCCTGGTGGCGCTCCCTCTTCTAAGGGTCTGAGCCCCACGGAGCCGGCTGTGGGCGACTGGACGTAACTCTAGGCCCGTCCGTGTCTGGCTTCCCGACACCCCTGGGGGCCCTGGTTGGCTCTCTGAGCTGACATGTCCGTGTCTACGTCTAGGATGCTCTGGGCCGGGAGCAGGTTCTGCGGGACAGGAAGGTTTGATTACTGCTGTGGACTCACCTTACACGTTCGTGTCAGAGCCTCGGGACAAGGGCCTCTGTGGCTCCAGCAGTGGATTCTGTCGACAGGCGTGAGCGCCCTGATGCGACCAGAGCGGGTGCTCCCAGACCACGACCGTCGCATCCGCCTGGCAGCTCCTCTCACCTTTGTCCCCCTGCTCCACTCCCACCATGGAACTTCCCCAGGTGGCCCACCTCCCAGGGCCCACATGGCCCCTCCGTGGGGAGGGACATGGTCAGGACTCCTGCTCCGCCAGCAAGACCAGGGGCCTCGGGGACGCTGGTGGTTCCACCCCAGCTTCTAGTCAGTCAGCCTGGAGGCTGAATACATACCTGGCAGGTGGTCCCTGGTCCCGGCCCTCCTTCTGCAGCAAAAGGCACCCTCTGGGGCAGATGGAGCCCTCCATCCCCGCAGCTGCTCCCGGATCCGGGCTCAGGTTCTCCCAGAGAAGGCACAGCGGGTGCATGGCTCTGTTCAGAGGTGCCAAGTATTTGCCTAGAAACGATGAGGGGGCTGATGTAAATGCACGGGGCTTCTGGCAGCTGACATGGTTGTATCTGCGGCCCCCCTAGCCTGCCCCGAGGCTGAGGTGACAGGGAGGGTCTGATCTGGGAGGAGCACTGGAACTGTCATCAGTGGAACGGGCCGGGCTCAGTCTCAGCCCACTCTCCGTGGCATCACTTGTTCGTTCAAGGAGATGGATGTTGGTTTTTACATGGGCCCGTTTTTTCCACTCTTCCTTTGTCAGATCGAGGGGACACACGCATTCATAGCCACGGCAGGTGCGCTCGGAGGTGTGAAAACATTCCAGGAACACGGCACGATCTCGTTCTCAACCTCAGGCCCCACTGGGTGTGAAGTTTCCCTCCCTGTGAGTTCAGACATGAATCCTGTTTGCAGAAAGGGAACCAGTGCTTTTCCAGCAGAAGAAATAGAGTAAATTCACAAAGAAGCCTGGGGTGCATGGGGCTGGGAAGCCAGTGTCTTCACGGCATGGAGTTTCTAGGGCGGTTGTCACACAGAGTGGGGTTTCGAGGATGACACCGATCCCGTGACAGCGGGGAGGAGGCTGGTATGGAGGTGTCGCTCGGGGGTGCTGGTTACATTTCAGTGGTTTCCGCTGTTTCCACTGTTGTTTAAAGTGATTGCTGCAGAAAGTGAAATGCGTCTCTACTCAGCTGACGTGTTCCGCTTGCATCCTGATGGCACCTCAGTGGCCGCGGGCAGAGCCCCTTTCTCGGGAAACATGGGTCATTTGAAAGAAACGGCCGAGGTTAAAAGCCAGCAGCCATGCGGGCCCGCTTGGCAGCTGCATCTTTGGGAAGCAGAGGCTGCCTGCGGCCCACGGGCAGAGGGCCGTTTTACTCAGGAGGAGCTAGGCTGATGGGTGTCCGGGGGATCGCGGCCGTGAGACTGTAATTCGAAGTGATGAGCACGCTGTGTGGTCGCAGAGGGAGGACCGCTTGCCTCTGGGCCGCGTCCAGTGCCACATGCTGCCAAACACACCCCCAATTTCCAGAGCCCGGCCCTGCTCCCGGATGAGTGAGCTTTTCTGAGCAGGGGAGGTGGTGTGGGTGTGGGGTCTGCGAGGCCGCGTGTCGGAATCTGCAGCTGGAGGGATGGGGCGCTGTTGGGGCCCCTGCTTCTGGGCCTGTCCTGCGTGTGGGGAGGAACGCAGGACCCCAGGGTCTGTTCCCTCCTGTTTCCCTCGACTCACCCGCTCTCTGCTAACCCTGAGGATCGGGGTGTCTGCCTTTGTCTCTGTCCCCACCTTGAAGGGGTTCCCTCTGCATCATGAGCCCTCACCTGCTTACTCTGGTCTATGCCCAGGTTCCTGGATGGCCGTGACTTCCCAGGGCTCAGGTGTGCGTGGCTGTGCAGGTGTGTGCAGGTGTGCACATGCAGTGTGTGTAGGTGTGTGCAGGTGTGCACGGGGGCTGTCTGGGGTCTCACGCTCCCGGGACCCCTGATCGCTGTGCTGGTCTGTTTCCTCTCCCACTTTAATTCCCACCCGTCTCCCACAGCTGCCAGAACAATTACGTTCTCATGCCCGGCCTCTCCCTAATTCACCGACTCCAAGATGTTAGCAGAGCTGGTTAATCTCGCTGGACCTTAGGTTTTCAACCTGGAAAGTGAAGTTGGGGTAAAATCCAAGGTTTGTTTTTTATCGAAGTGTAGCTGGCTTACAGTGCTGTGTCAGTTTCAGGTGTACAGCACAGTGATATGGGGCTTTTTGCAGATTGTATTCCACTATAGTTCATTACAAAACATTGGGTGTAATTCCCTGTTCTGCACGGTAAGTGCTTGCTGTCTTGAGGTCTAAAATTCTGATTTTCTGCTTAAAAGACAGCTGTTTGCCGTGTGCCAGGCACTGTTCTAAGTGCCTTTCACATAACAATTCACTTACTCCTCCTTCTTAGGAGGAGGTGCAGTGACTCTCCCCTTTTACAGATGAGCACACCGAGGTGTGAGATCAGCTGTTTATCCATGAGTGTCCTGGTGTGTCTAAAACTGTCCCAAGCTCACCATTCATTCAGTACTATGTCGAGGGGCTGACCTGGGGCACTTCCTGGACACTAAACAAAACTGTGCTTTTCCTCTGTCACCGCAGCTCCACTCTGTCAGCCTTGCCCCCGTTCCCTCTGTGGGGTGTCATCTCACTGGCAGGGGCAGCATTGGGTGCCCCTTGGTTAGCTGTCTTTCTTCCCTCAAGACCCAGGGGTGAGACGTGGCCTCCTGGCTCTGCTCTGTGCTGAGTGGGCAGGAATGGTTCTGGAGAAGCTACCTGAGTGTTGACTTGGGAGGAGGGGTCCTCACCTCCAGCCCATCCGGGGTCCCTGCCCTCCTCAGGGGTGTGGCTCTCCTGTGGGATGCGGTCCCCTAGCCAGGACCTGGGGAATGAGGGCACAGCCACCCCTCCCTCCGGCCCCGTGTCCCTGCGGCACAGGAGGGCCACCCAGACAAGACCCAGCTCCTTTTCCAATCCCTGCAGACGCCCAGCCGCGCAGCTTTGGCGGGCAGGGGAGACGGGGCGGGGCTTCTGACGGGCAGGCAGGGAGAACCATCACACCCATCGTCTCACAGGGAACCCAGAAATCCTGCAGACTTTCTACCTCTAGGGACCCCATCAGCTGTGCCACAACCAGGGCTCCTCCAAACCCGGCACCTACCCCTCCCACCTATGCCCAGAAAGGAAGGCCCCTTTCTCTGCCTTGAGTCCCATCTCCCCTCCCACCCCCCCCAATCTCCCTGCATCAGATTCCTCTCCCTTCAGGAGGCAGAGCTCTGCCCGCCCAGCTCTTTTCCCAGACTGGGCAGTCAGGGCTGGGGACGAACCCCTGCCAACGACCTCTCCCCGGGACTGCCTGGCGGCCGCGGGCCTAAGCACATCTTCAGGTCTCTCTCCTGCTCGAGCATCTGGAGCTGCCCACGGACGCACCCACAGGCCGAGAGTGCCCCTGGGGAACGCGGTTACACGTGGCCATGCTCACTGCTCGCACAAACCCTGAGAACACGTCACACGGGCCGCGTCCACCAGCCGCTGCAGCTTGTCAGAGAGGGTGCTGCACATCCCCAAGTTCAGTTCGTCTAAGCGCTCGTGCTTGCTGTTTGGTACAGGAAACCGAAGTCTACCAAGCCACGTCTGAGCAGATAAAAGTGACTGGATCCGCGCAGTCCACATACTCCAGGGAACTATCTTAATAGAAAAATAAATACAGTGACGTCAGATGGACACCAACAGTTTAATACAAGTTTTTTAACAAGCTCTTTTCCTCCAACCCCCTCCTGCTCGTTCCTCCATTTTAGTGGTGGGAAATCCCTGCCCCCGAGGGTCCCCCCGACTCCCGCGGCCCCAGGAGGGGTGTCCCCCATCAGGAGGCTGCTGCCGGTCTCCCCGTAGTGGGCACTGCAGTGGCGCCAGTTCACACTCGGGTTGTGGTCTGTACTCTCCCGGCACTTAACTGCCCAGTATGGCTCTCAGCCTCACTCTTCTCGTCTGAAGGGTGGGCATCATGAGGGTGCCCACCTCGTGGCCCTGATGTCAGGCTCGGATGAGACAAGACAGGGGAGCAGCGCTGCTGCCCTGCACACAGTAGGCGCTTGGCACTGGAGGCTACTGACGTGATGAGGGGCTGTCCCATCGTCGGAGAGGGAGGAACTGGGGGAAGAACCCCCAGCTGTGACGCCATTTCTCGGGCTGGAGAGGGATGGGCAGGAGTGAAGGCGGGGCGGAGACTTGCCCGCTGACCGCCCCCCCCCTCCCCGCCCTGTGTGTTCTCACCCAGCACAGGGCGGGGCTGCTGTAAACGCGCCCCGAGCCGCCTCTCCCTGGACTCAGTCCTTCCGCGCTTGTGCCTGGACGCGACTCTCCCACGTCCCTGTCGCCTTCAGACCCCTGAGGAGGGAGGTGGGAGTGTCGCGGGGGCCAGCGTGCTTGCCACCGCCGGGCACCTGTGTTGACAGCTGGCAGCCCAGCAGAGACGAAGGAGCGCCCGCTGCAGACACCAGGACGGGCACGGGACACCTCCCGCGGGGCTCTCGGCTGGGCTGGAAGCGCGGACGCAGAAGCTGTGGACACGCAGATGAGAGAAGCGTAATCTGGGGCCGTCAAGGCAGGCTTCGTGGGAGGAGGGCGAGCCTCACCGGAGCAACGGGCTGGGCCGAGGAGGGCGGAGAGGAGGGCACGGCGAACGCCCGGCGGGGGGCGCCAGGTGCCGGGGGCGCGCCCGCGTCTGTGGGCGGAGCACGGGCTGTGCAGGGGGTGGGGGTGGGGGGGGGCTGTGCGGGGCGCCGCCGGGGGCGCGTGCCGCACGGGCGGGTCGGCCTCTCAGCTCTCCCGCACGTGCTGAGGCGGGAAGGAAGCCAGAGGCTGAGGGCCTTTCCACTCTGGCGCTAGCGGCCGAGGTGCGCGGGGCAGGAGGCACCGCGGGAGAAGCGCCCGAGCACCGTCCCGGCATCTAACCCCTGCGGCGCCGCCGCCCCACCCCTGCGTAGGGCTGAGCAGGAGGGCCCCTCGGGGCCGACGTCTCCCCTCCCTCAGAATCCCTCTTAGGACACAAATCCAGCGTTTGGGGGAAAAGTGTTTGATGCCTGTTCATGCCGGGAGGTAAAGCTGATGAGGGCTGGGGGCGAAGCTTCCTGGGGGCCCTGGTGGGGTCCCGGGTTCTCTGGGGCAGGCAGCAGCCTGGGAGGGTTACCTGGCCCACACAGCCCGATGACAAGGCCTCCCAGGAGCCTCCCTCTGTTCCGTTAGGTTCTTGCAGGACGTGTGAGGGGCTGATGGTCCAAGATGGCACTTGGGCTCCGTAACCCTCTGCTGTGAACCTTGGTGTGCTCTGGGTCGCCATGCGGGAGGAGCTCTCACGAAGGAGAGAGGACATTTGCGTTGGATGCCTGAGGCCAGTCTGCAGACAGACCCTGAGAGGCCAGGGAGCACCCCATGCTCCCCAGACCTCACTGTGCATTCACATGCCTGCCCGCTCCCAGTCTCACGGTGGGAGGACTGGCTTCCGCCCGCCATCCAAGCCGTGGGTCGCTGGCCCTGAAGGTCCAGCGCTCCCGAGTGCATTCTCCTCCCGTGGTCCCCAGCCGAGTGCGCTCCGGTGGCCTTTCTGTGTGTGCAGTGACTTCCCTACAGTGATGCCCAGCTGGGAACAGGGACGTTTGCTGATCTGTGGGGGGAGATGTCGCAGTCCTGGATCGCCCTTCGGTGAATCCCTGATTTATTACAAACGAAACTCTGCAGTGTGTGACCACCTAAGTAATTAGGTAGATTTAAAACTAATCGCTCTCACTGAGACAGCGTTACGCTTTTCAGATCTCTGGAACCGAGGGAGCGTGGCCTGTCGACTGTCCTGGACTCCGGGAGGGGACGTTTTGTTTCCTGTTGACTTGCTGCTGGATTTGGAGAACGTTGTTTTCTTTCTTGCCTTTTCAGTGTTTTCTCCTAATTAAGAGAACAGGAGTGTGTCTGACTTATAAAGTTAAAGCCTTTGGAGAACTTAGATGTCTGAGATCTGCAGTATCGTGTGGACACAGAGACGCTGTTCGCGTTTGCTTCTGTTTGTTCTGTGTTGAGACTGTTTGCTTCCCTGCTGACAGAGGTCCCCCGGGAGCCCGATTGTTGGTGAAGCGGGGCTTGGGGCGAGGCATGCATCCCTTCCCCAAGAAGTGCAGCTCGGTGACCTCAGGGCTGGCTTCAGCAGAGACACGAAGAAGATACTGAGTCCTGGGGCCTCCTAGCCAGGGACACGGGAGGGGCAGCGGGTTCACCCCTGGGAGGGCCGTCGGCGGTGTCAGGGGCTCCAGGCCCTGCTCCTGAGGGGCAAGGCAGGACTTCTGTCTCCTCGAGGGGGGGCCACCAGGAGGAAATCTAGGGCAGAAACTGAGCAGAAGCGCATTCCTGGCCCTGGAGTCTTGTGGTGGCGGAGAGTGGGTGGTGGGAGGAGCCACCCAGGCAGTTTCCCCTTCGAGGCCCAAGTCGCAGGTGTAACCGGCAGAGAGAAGGCTCCGCCTTCCCGGGGTCCAAGCCAGCCCTGGGCAGCAGGTGTGAGAGAGGACTCGGGGTGGGGGATGCTGGCGGGGCTGCTGGCGAGAGACTCACCCCCTCCGCCAGGTTGGAGCTTGGAACTGGGGCCTGGCCTCCCATGGGGCGATGACTGTGTTTGTGACACAGCCTCCCAGCCGTCCCTGCACCTCCTTTTGCTTGGGAATCGAGGGTCGTGTGTGTCAGGAATGTAGACGTCAGATGTGCAGCTCGCAGTGTCTTTTTGTCCTGGAATGTTGAGTCTGTTTCTTATGTTCAGAAGATTCTTCAAAACCCAGGCTTTTAAGCTGTGGAGTCTTGTTTATACTTCGGATTTCTCCACGTGCTTATGGGCTAGTGTTTTGTGGGATAGATCTTTCGCTCTTGCTCTAAGGCTTGCTGCCTTTTCTCTCTGGCTTTCTCTCTCACTCCCTTCCTGTCTCTGCTCTTCACTGCAGAACAGTGACTGGCTTAGAGCAGGAGCAGTTAGGAAGAGACGGAGGAGACGAGTGGCCACAAGGACAGAGCAGTGCTCCTGATTCCAGCCCGCTGGGTCCGGGCACAGGCAGGTCACCCCAGGACTAGCGAGGAGATGGCCGTGAGGCTGGCGCATTTTCTGATTTTGTGTCTTGCTGAAGCATGACCTGCGTGGCTGTTTGCAGAACGTCTCATTTTACTTATAAGTTCTCTTCTTGGCTGAGCCCTGCGTGCTATCTCAGACTTTCTAAATTTGCATTGTCTCACTTAAATGGCAAATCTAAGTGGAAATGTTTATAGTCAGCCCTCAGGTATCCACAGGGGGTTGTTTCCAGGGCCCCCACGGGCACCAAAATTGGCGGATACTCCATTATATAAAATGGTGTCATATTTGCACACAACCCCCATGCATCCTGCCACATACTTTAAATCATTTCTAGGTTACTTAGAATACATAATACAATGTAAATGCTATGTAAATAGTTGTAAATACAATGTAAATGTTGTCTAAGAGTTGCCAACATGCTGCAAGTTCAAGTTTCATTTTCTGGAACTCTGGAATTTTTCTGGGTATTTTTCACTCCTAGCTGGTGGAGTCTGAGGATGAGAATCCGTGTGTGCGGAGGGCAGGCTGGGCTATTTTTCGCTGTGTTGTGCCTTAAAGAGCAACGCCTCCTGCTTGCTTGTCCTTTCGTTTACGGCTTATTCTCCAGACTTTACTGTGTGGTCGGCTCTTTGTGCTGGTAGTTGGTCATACGGTTTTTGTAAAGTGGACGAAATTCTATGGAATTAATATTTATGATTTAAAAATTACGGCTTTATGCGCTAGCGACAGAGATCAAAAATTATTCTAATAAACAATAAACTCACTTGTGGACTAGACACCTAAATATGCACAGTTCCTGCGGTTTTAAGCCCTTTTGCCCCACTTTAGAAATCCATCTGTGGTCACCGAACGTCTGCTCTGCGCTTGAGTGCGGACCACGGCGAACTGCGGCGGGAGAGGCGGGAAGTCGGGGGCGAAGACCACACTCTGAGCCTCTTTTGTTCACTTCCCACCTGGCGTCTGATGCGGGTCTCCTGGCTCCTCTGAAGCTCAGTCTTGCACCTCGCCCCGTGGCCACCCCGCCCCCACCACCGGGCGCCCAATCGGGAGTCGCAGCAGTTCCCACGTGCTGGGTGAGGAATGAGAGCGTCCACGTCCACCATCGCACCTGTGGGGCCGCCCCACCTGGACAGCTCCCGGCTCTCCCAGGAGAAGCAAACCGGCTTCTGTGAAACGACGGAAAGAAGAAACGACAGCAGAAAACTGAGTATTTAAATTGCTTCCAAGTAAAACAAAATTTAGAGAACACGTCCGGCTGGATTATGGTGGAATACGTCTTCCTATGTTCCACGGACTTTCGGTGCATCTGGAAGAATGTAGCTTTGGAAGAATCTGATTCCACAGTGGAAGGATGCAGACACAGTCAGGGGGACGAGGAGATATTCTGCAGGATGGGATGGGCTTTCCATTCCATCGGAGCAGAGAGGATCTGAGCCCCTGAGAGTAGATGAGAGCTGGAAAGCGGAGGGAAATGAGGTGGCATGTGAGGGGGACGGGGGTGTGGCCCCCAAGGGGGCTGGGTGGGGCCGGAGACTGCGGGGAGACCTCACAGGGCACGCGTGGTGTCCCCGAGCTGTGAGCATGGCACAGGTAGGGGTCGCCGTATGGGATTAGTTATGTATTTGCCCGGGATTCCAGCTACACCTGAGCACGTGGTTTTAAAGGTGACTCATTCCGTGCTGCTCTGGGAGTGGTTTTAACTTCAGAAGCATTTCGAGAGTCGTAATCTCTAGCAATAATCTACAACCACAGTCATTTGCTTGAGGGGTTAAATCCCTTCCTTGAAAAATGAACTTGGTGGTAAGAACTGCAAGCATGTGTAGAAGAGAGTTGACCAGACCTCCACGTCCCTGTCCCAGACGCACAGCTTCAGAATTTATCAAGTAAGGGCCAGCCTTGTTTCGTTTACGCATCTCCCCTCTCTGCCCAACCCCGCCCCCACTCCAGTTTATTTTGAGGCAAATCCTAGTGACCATGTAATTTAATCAAAAATATCCTCCCCTCACTTTTTTAAAGGATAAAAACTGAGCAGCATCAGTACCTGCTCAAGGCTGGTAAATACAATGGATGTGGACAAGTTTATTATTTTCAAATTCTCTAGAGAGATCTTGTGCCTCCTTCCGTGTGTCCCCCTTGCTGGTCCGGCCTCCTCCGTGTGAAATCCTGCCCGTCACCCCAGTTCAGGCTCCGGGGAGGACAGCCACCCTCTCCCACCTCAACTAACCCAGCTCCATGGGGGAACTGCTGAGGTTTCCAGAAGCCCTGTCTGTGCCAGGTTATACATTTTCAAAAAAAGCGAACAACGATATAGACATTTCCCTAAGTTTGGTAGAACTGAGTACATTTGTAACAGGAGATTCCACCCCCCCAAGTTAAAACTACGCGGAGGAGGCGTGCAGACATTCCAGCACGTTTCCTTCTGTGCTGGGCTGTGGGGCGACCCTGCCTGGGACTCCAGTGTCTGCAGCAACTGGTGCATCAAAACCTAGAGGCGACGGGAGAAAGCGTTCGGTCGTGATGAGCGGGCTCGTCAGCGTGCACAGGTGTAAGCTGACAGAAGTTTGAATCTGATTGGGAGCAAACATGTAAACTCTCAGAAGCATTCACATCGCAACATGACAGGTGACGAGGGTCACTCTGAGTTCGGGGGAAGCGTGTTATCGGGTGGGGGTCCAGGGAGCCTGCTCTGGTGGGCGTGGCACAGGGACACCCTCAAGGGGCTGAGAGGGCGGAGTAGGAACAGTCTGGGATCTGCCTGCTCGGGGCAGGTGAGATCTTACCTCGATGACTTTATCTTTTTCAGTTGGAGTGTGGTTGACTTACAGTGTTGTGTGAGTTTCAGGTGTACAGGATAGTGACTCAGTTATGCATCATACATACACATTGCCTCGGTGACTTTAAATGAGAATAAGGAATTAGAAAGTGTAATAGGGAACGAGGGGCCCCTGAAGATTTGAGAGCGAAAGGACGAGAATGGAATTGCACTTCAGTGATGAATCTGCTGCATTTTGTACGGGAGACCGGGGAAGAGTTGTTTCACAGCTCAGGAGAGAAGCGATGGGGAATACGGAGGGTCCGACGCAGGTCTGCCCGGGAGCTGCGGCCTGTGGGCAGTACAATCCCTGACTGAGGCTAAGCCCGTGTGCACGCAGCTTCGTGTTCTTGCCTGACAGCTCCCTGACCCCGAGAGAAAACCAACGGTGACCTGGAGACGCAGACACAGCCCTTCCTCGGGGAGCGGAGGAGACCTTCAGACCCGAGCGATCTGAGAAAATACGGCACTAAAGCCATAACTAAACGGAATGAATTGAAGAGGAATAGTCAAGGGAGGATGCGTTCTTCCAGATTAAAAACATATTGCTGGGAGAAAAAGAGAAATTGGGGAAATGCTGAGGGATTCTGTTAGTATGAAGAAAACAGATGCAGACAACACGATCAAAAGAGAAGGAAGTTAATTAGATCTTCATCTGTCGTGCTGGGGAATCCATCGCCTTCCTGACTCACAGATGGGGAAGGTACCCGCCCATCGTCCACACCCGTGGAGGGAGCCACCCAGAAGGGCTGACACCAGGGCCGTGTGACCCGGCAGCGGGGAGATGCCACGATCTGCTGTGTGTCATCAGCCTTTCTGTTTTGTTAAGTCGGTGGGGACCTTATGCCTGTAGGACCCACCATGAATGGTTTTAAAGGTACCTTATGAAGGGAGGGCGTCACACAGGGTGGTGACACTGGGAGCGAGCTGGGAGGTGGGACAGCAGGGACTGAAGGTGCAGGGCTGGGTGGGGTCACAGGATCCCCTTCCCAGGTCAGGTGAGGGGCAAGGTTCTGCGTGCTTGCCCGGAGGCTCTCTGCTGTGTCTTCTTCCCGTGTCCTTTAAAAACGAGAAAGTGGGTACTGACGCCGACCCGCCTGGTGCCTTTCCTCCAGCTGGGAGAGTGCTGGGTGCAGAGCCCGGCCGTGGGTCTTGGAAGGAGGAAGGAGGAGCCACAGCCTCAGAGCCTGCTGCCTGCTGCTAGTTCACTTTTCATGTATCTGTTAGTGTCAGAAATATTTTGTAGAAACACATTTAAATAGTTTTCTTTGCGATCACAGTGCTCATTTCTGGTTCACGTCCCACTCCTTTTAAGTAGGAGCTCTTGTTCCAGAAATACTCCCGAGCCGCTTCCTGGATTTCCCGCTCTGTGCTCCCAAGTCCCGGACCCCCTCCTCAGCATCTTCCCTGCCAGGGCATCAGCCGGCTGTTCCGGGGCCAGTGGGCTTCGCAGCCGCTGCCCCGGGCCCCTAGACTCAGCATGATGACGACTGGCCATCTCCCTCCCTCCAACGGGTCAGCCGTTGCCAGGACCGGATGGAAACGCGGTGTTTACCTGTCGCCTGGTGCCTGGCCAGACAGCGTCCTGCTGAGAGCCCGCCTGTGTGTTCCAAACACCGCTGTCCCTAATCAGAGGCCACCAGTCTTCAAATAAGAGCCTTCCTGTTTCCCAGAAATAACTTCCTGAATGCATTATGTTGCTTTCTTTTAAAAAATAGCCCATTTGTTGACATGGGTGACAATCACAGATTGTCTTGGTGACGAGCTCTCCACATTTCCTGTTTTCGGACTTGGCATGGGTGTCAGTGCACTGGTGCCCGGTTTTCTTTATCAGAAAGAAGAAGCCATGTTTACCCAGAACTCTCCCCAAGGATGCCTCTCCCCTGGGTGCCGGCGGGCGCTCCTTGTGGACAGGAGGGCACACAGAACGGGCCACTGAGGGTGAGACACCTGGGCTCGTTTATCTGACAGCGACCTTTTAGAGCAAGCACACTGGGTCCGAGAGACCGGTCAAGGCTATGTTTAGAAAATGGAAGTGGAAAGGAAACTGTGACTGCCTCGGGTGGAGCCCGCACGCCCTCTGCCTG
This sequence comes from Camelus ferus, assembly GCF_009834535.1. NCBI lineage: Eukaryota > Metazoa > Chordata > Mammalia > Artiodactyla > Camelidae > Camelus > Camelus ferus. Next base: position 72,267,014 of record NC_045703.1, on the reverse strand, counting down.
TGCACCCTTGGGCCAGCGCGCATCTGCCCTGTGGACGCACGGCTCTGGGAGGGGTGCCTGCAGGCCCAGGCAGAGGCTCCGAGGGCCAGAGCCCCTCCACGAGGTGCCTCTCGGTCAGCGCTGCTCCAGGTCCTTGTTGGGTGCCCAGAGCCCAGCAGGCCCGTGGCTCCTGCACTGCCCGCTGGGGCCAGCAGGAAGCTGCGTGGGCAGAGGCTCCCGCACCCATGTCGTGTCCCAAAGGCCTTTCCCTGCAGAGCCCTCAGCTCTCAGGCCAGCTCCCTGCAGCCCTGAGAGCAGCCTTCTGTGACGTGTATGCAGAAGAGGGAGGCCGAGCATGTGGGGGCGCAGAGGGGCTCAGTGTCCTAGGACCCCACGTGGCCCCGTCCCATCTCGAGGGCCCAGCAGTTCCAGGCTTTGGCCTGGTAGTAAGTGTGCACAGGATGACTGATGGAGGCGGGGGGTGAGGTGGAGCGGGGGAGGGCTGGGAGAGACGGGGGGAGTGCTGTTCTGTGCTGCGCCCTCTCCTGCCCTGTTCCCGTTCCTCCCAAAGCCAGGGCGCGAGAGGGCGTGGGGCCCACTTCTGCCAAGGTTTCTGCTCAAGGCAAGCATTTGTCTCTCAGCCGAGGAGCTTCCCCTCTGAGAGGCTGGAACTTCCTGTCCTGCACACGCAGAGCCCAAGGCTTCCTGGGATGGGAGGGGAAACCGTGTGTCCTCAGATGCTCTGCGGTCCCACGAGCTGACCCCCTGAGACTACATCCTAGTGCGCAGTAAAATGCACTCGGCCATCACAGTCACAGCAGGTCTTCGAGGGGAGTGAGCAGCTCCTGAGTCTGCCTTTTCTGAGATCGAGGGAAGACGTGGGGAGATCCCGGTGGAATATTGTCGGAATATGAAGGTGACATTCACCTGCCTGGACTGCACTTAGAGAACCAAGGCGATGATTTGAAAAACTTCTGCCTGATCACAGCTTGGTGCCCAGAGCTGAGAATTCAGGAAGGAACGGGACTTTGTGTCTTGCTGTTTAGTATCTGTGGGCTAATTAATTACACTTGTTGTCTGGAGAGAAACGAACAGATGCGTATTATCAGCTGGCTTATCTGCCCCGAGTTTTGGTGAAGCGTCACTTGGGCTCAGGATTCCTGCAGTGTTTCCCTGGGTACGTGTCCTCAACCCCCACACCCCCACCAGGTTTCTGTAGTCTCCACTGATTATACTTCACAACAGTTAGTTTCATTGGACTTTAGGATATACACACACACGACCTACACTTCATCACTGGCAGGACCCTGCAGAGTTGCGGGCTGGGTACCCGCCCTGACTTGTCAATCAGGATGAAGTTGGGGCGGAGGCTGCGTCCCTGTGACCCCTGACCTCAGACCCTCGGCACCTCCCTCTCCACTGAGAATCAACTTTTCTGATTCTGCCCTGTCCCACTGTAAACCTGAACCTTGGAGAACTCTAACCCTGATTCTGACCTCGGAGGACTGCTGGCTCAGATGTGCAATTGGAAAACCCAGCCTGCCCCTGAGGTCCCTGCTTGGGCTGGTCCAGCCATCACTTGGCCTTGCTGGGCAGCATCTCCTGGGCTCTGTGACCACGTTTCTCACTCAGCCTGTGTCTTCACCCAGACTTTGCGTTTCTCCCTTCACTCCACTGACTTCAGAGCAGAGAGGTGAGAGCAGGAGCTGGCAGGGCTGACACAGCACCCCGAGGCTGTGCGATGCCTTTTCCCATTGTAACACCTTAGCTGCGCTGGCACCTTGCACGTGAGAATCTGTCTTTCAGTGCAAGGGCGGCTCCCACTCTACCATCCACACACCGCTGGGGGCTCCAGGAGGGAGTGGACACCACCTGCCTTGAAATTTCACATCAGCAATTGCAGGTGGGTGAGCGGTTGGCCAGTCGGAGTGGGCAGGGGGCTCCTGAGAGGCTGGGAGGAGCGGCGGCTGCAAAGGACGCAGCACCTGACCCTCATCCCAAGGGAGGAGCGGGCGCAAGAGGTCAGGCCCTGCATGGACCCTGATCTCCTGCAGGAGAACATGGCAGGACTGCCCATGGGGCCTGGAAAGGGCCGAGGCAGGAGCCAGGCCGGCCCAGGATAGGAACCTAGGATCAGGCAGCGTGGGTGACCCAGCTCCCAGCCCCCATCTCTCAGCCCCACCCGCCTTCTGTGCTGGACTCCATTCCTCTTGCCAGCTGCCACCGCAGGCCCTCCGACAGCTGGGGGACAGAAAGCACCTGCCCCTCCTCTTCCACTCCTTATCCTGGCACTGTCACCCCAGCAGGGCCTCATTACTCTGGCAAGAGCCGTTAGAACCCGTTTCTGGGTTTTATTCATTTGTTTACTTGCCACATCCCCAGAGCTGGCCTCATAGTGTCCCTTCAGGAATGCTAGCCTGGCCGGCAGTCCTCCCTCCCCGAGGTCTGGCCATCCCCTGAGGTCCTGGCACCGGCCAGCAGCAGCCTGTCCTCAGCCGAGTCCCGGCCCCGGGGGGCCCAGGTGTTAGGAACTCCAGCCTCTTCCCTGGGCTCCCCGGCCTCGTTACCAGCTCTGGGTCGTCTCCGGCACCCCTTTTGCCTTTTCAGTCTTCCAGGACTTATTCAACCAATTTCCTACATTAAACACTTTCTGCTAAAGTAACTGGCGTGGTTCTAGCATCCTGATCAGCCCTGAGTCAGTCCAGATGCCAGGACTGTGCCCGGCTGAGGGGAAGCGCACGTCCAGACCTCTGTGACCTGGGGATGAAAACGGCCACAGTCAGGCTGGAAGCAACGGGTTCTTGGCGCTGAGCCACCCTGTGCACGTAGGGGCAAAGTTCAAAGGGCCTCTAGGCCGGGGAGGCGATTCAGATGGACTCGTGACCCCAGCTTTTCAGTTCTGGACTGTAGACAGCCTCTGCACCCTGTGTCTTCTGCAGTTTCCAGTAACCCTCCATCAGTGCTCTGTGGTCTCGCGGTCCTGGCTCAGCTCCCCAGAAGCTGTCTTTGCCACTCTGGCTTCCCACGGCCCGGCTCCTGTGTGCTGTCTTCTCCCACCGGGGAGATTTTGTTCAGTGGGTGGTTGGTTACTCGCTTCTCAAACATCTCCTGGGCTCTCATGAAAGACCCTGTTTTGTTCACACCAAGTCGTCTGGACCCCTTGTCCTGAGCGTCCAAATTTCATCTCATTCAAAAGGCTTCACCAGTGGAGGTGAAGTTGTTCGTGCTGCTCTGTTTACCCGCACTTTCTGTGGCACATGCTTCTGCATTTTCTCGGTGGGGGGTGTTCAGCCAGCTCTTTCTGACCCATCCAAGTGGTCCACCAGTGTGGCAAATCTGAAACCTGCCGTCTGTGAATAACCGTGCATTCCTCTGATGCATTTTGTTGACTCAGTGCCTTGAAATTTGGCCTGTGTGCCTCTTCTGTGAAGACATCAGACGGTTTAGATTTTAAACAAACGCACTCACCACCACCAAGTTTTGATATATATCATACATCCAACTTCTGGCTCAAGAGCGTGCTGAAACAAAACAGCAGGACAACAGGCCGTTCTCGTCGAGTGTATCTTCTCTAGTTTTTAATCCTCACATTAAAAATATTGTGGTAAAATACACGTAACATAAAATCGACCATCTTCACCATCGTTAAGCGTCCAGGTGAGCGGCGCTAAGCGCACCAGGTAGCTGCACGGCCAGCGCCACCGTCCTGCCTCCAGCGTCCTTTCCTCTTACAGAACTGAGGCTCTGCACCCACCGAACAGTCGCTCCCCGTCCCCTGCCCCCCAGCCCTGGCGCCCCTCCGAAGCCGCCCGTCCCTGGAGCTGACGACCCCCGTTCCCCCACGCAAGTGGGGTCGTATGGTGTCTGTCCTTCTGTGACTGAAGCATTTCACTGAGCACAGCGTCCTCGAGGCTCGTCCATCGGTAGCATGTGCTAGGACTTCTCTCCTTTTAAGGCTGAACAACGTATGGATGGACCACACTCTGTTTATCCATCATCTGTCAGGGGATGTGCGTTGCTTCCTCCTTTTGGCCTGCCGTTAACGATGCTGCTGTGAACGTGGGAGCACATGTCTCTTCTGGACTCTGCTTTCTGTGCTTGGAGGCGTGTACCCAGAGCAGGACTTCTGGATCGTAGAATAATTCTGCTCAGGTTTTGGGTAAGTGGCCGTTCCGGCCCCGCCGCAGCTGCGCGGTGACGTGCCTGCCGCTGTGCGCAGGGGCCGCGGCCCCTCGCGTCCTCACCGCCGCGCGCCGCTGCCCGGCTCGCCCTCCTTGCCGGCCGCGCCGGCGGGTGAGGCGGTGCCCTGCGGCCCTGGCGTGCAGCTCCCCGACGGCCCGTGATGCTCAGCGTCTTTTCACACGCTTGTGAGCCGTTTGTAGATCTTCTTTGGAAAAATTGTCCTCCTGTTTTACAAACAAACCCAAAATATCTTGGCATTTAAAAATGGCACTTTCTAGCATTTCTACAGAGCAAACAAATGTCGGCTTCAGATACCTGACCGACCACTTAACTAAATGGCATGTTGTCGACGTCAGCAGGAAGGTGGGCTGGTTTAGAAGCCGCCAGCAGCGCTTCGAGAGTGCCCCCCCGGGCCGTGCCCCCGGGAGAGGCCACGTGGCCCGTCCTCTCCTGCGGTGCTGGGGGCGTGCGGGGCCGCGGCGGCTGTGGGTGGCCCGGGCGTGCCTCGCAGAGCGAGTCTCCAAGTTTAGACACGGTCTTCTGATGGGAGTTCAGCCTTTTCCTTCCATCATTTCTGGATCAGTCAGCCCGTGAGAAAGTTGCCTTTCAGTTACTTTCTATTTTGGGACCACTAATCACTGCTCTTTTCAGACCACGGCCTCCCCACCTCCGGGAGGATGAAGTGGACGAGGAGCCCCCCGACGGCTCCCGCTGTGACTTACGCTGGGCATGTGTCACCAGGGTCGCCATCCTGGCGCAGAGGCGGGCTCTCAGGACTGTGAACCTCTCCTCTGAGTCTTCCCCCGGGGGCAGCCAGGCAGCACCAGTCAGGCGGGGTCATCGGCTGTGCTGTGACCGGTTCTGCTTCTGTGAAGGTCCCCTCTTCTCCCTCACTCAGCTTCCGTCTTGGTGCCATGGGGACAGGAAACCAAATTAAACCCAAGCGAGGTTCAGAAGAGTTCTGGGGGAAGCACTTTTCCTTTTCCCTTGGATTTGGGTTGGGGTTCTGCCTCCAGCCCGCTGGGCGAACCTCAGCAGCTGACCTCGCATCTCCATCTTGTTCTGACTGAGGGTGGCCCAGCCCTGGAGTCTCCGATGTGCATGTGGCTCTGAACAAACTGCACGCTTGTTTGGCGTCTGTGCCGATTATTTCCTGAAGTGTGATTCTCTGCACGAGTAGGGACGGCCACCTGCAGACCTGGAGGTCTTCCCAGAGGAGAGGGTGGGACGATCAGGGACACAGCCTTCTTCAGGTTTGGTGGCAGCGGGTGTAGACGCACAAGGGAAGCCCAGTGCCAGGTGCAAGGGGCTTTATAATGTACTTGGATCCCTTTAAGCATTTACTTCATATTCTTAACACCAGTGTAGGGACCCGAGTGCCCCGTAAGTTAATCCACAGCGTGTGTCTTACCACACGCCCCGGGCGCCCCCTTCGCCTGCGTCACCGTGTCTCTGTGCACGGGCCCCGCAGGCGCTGCTCTGTGCTTGGATGGCAGGACCCCCGCCGCCCGCGCCTCAGCAGCTGTCAGGCCTCGCGCTGCCTTCACGTAGTGGCGGTTCTCTGAGTGTAGATGGTGTGACTTAGGAGGTTGTCCTGCTGTTCCTGCCTTGAGAGTCCCACAGACACATGGCCACAGCCAGCATTCTGGTAACGCCACCCTCCCACATTCCCAGTGATCCCAAACTCTTCTCCTTTATTTAAAAAAAATAAATAAAAGCTATTTCAAGTACAGACGACTGTACCAAAATCTGGTAATAAATGTTTCTATAAAATTGTTCTTATATTCACCCTTCCTATTTATCCATCACATGCTGGGGGCCAGATCACAAGTATTTTCATAGATTCAGAACTCAGTATAACAGTGGCAGGAGGTGAGGCCACGTGGGTGGACTGCTCATGTGTGAATTTCTGTGGCTTCATGTTCAATACCATGAGAAGAAGCCTACAAAGTACTTTGGGCCAAGAGGATGAGGTGCCTTCCTCCTCCTGGAGACCCTGGCCGGAGGGCAGGGCACGGGCACGGACCTGGTGTGGGCGTGTCAGGAGAGCTGCAGGACAGGCAGATGTGACAGCACAAACAGAGGCCCTGAGGCACAGGGAAGAACACAAGGCCTTGGTGCGGTCTCCTAGTTGTTGCTTACGCCCGAAGACAGGGTGTTGGGAGGTGGTGGCAAATACAGAAGCGAGAATGCAGATAAAATGATAACCACAAAGTGCCACGTGGGACACACGTGTATGAGGACAGAGCAGGGGAGTGACGTGACCAGACTGATGAGGATGGACTGGAGGGAGGGAGGCCATATAACGAGGCCACTGTGATCTTCAGGGAAGAGCCAGAGAGCTGCGGGGGGACGGGGGTGAGAACTGAGAAAGTCACGGGAGTTAACGTTGTATTATTGGCATAAATATTTGGCCCTCTAGCTTATTTCTAGTTTCTTAGACTCAGGATTAAAATAGAGCCCTTATTCTTCATCGCATGTAGCATTCCACAGCTGCGCTTGTGAAACCGTGAAGCAGGAAGGCCCCCAGCTGTCCCGGGAGGAGGAAGGTTCGGGGGAGCCCAGGTCACACAGCTGTGGGCGGAACACGACCGGACCTTGGTCACTGGCTAAAGCTTGTAGTCAGTGACAGTCTTTTTTTAGTGTGTACGCCTGCTCTTTGATGTAGAAGCAGCCCCGAACCAGACTTACCGAGCTGTGCACGTGGACAGTGGGGCTGCTGGGCGGAGACAGCAGCGGGTCCACGGGAAGGTCTGTTGGGAACTCCAGCAGCTAATTGTGGGAACCAGCGCGTCAGCCAGAAGGAACTGCGCTCCACCCTTAAAATCCTGGTTTGTAGACTTTGACCTGCTTTGCTGAAATTGGTGTCCATCACCCAGTGACTATTAAGAGATTTTGTAACATCCATTTGATCTTTACCATTTTGTTGTTGACCAAATGCTGGTGTTGGACCTTCTGGTTCCCTCAAGGTCTGAGCCCAGAGTAAGCAGTCTCGCCTTAAAGATCTGCATGGGACTGGTTGCTTACACTGTCCCCCAGTCAAGGGACTGACCGTGAGGTGGTGGCCCTTTTGCCCTCACCTTCATCTGCCGAGTTTATCCAGCCCGGTGTGTGCAGCCCGGAGGAAGCAGAAATGCCAAGGTGGGCCTGGGTACCACCTCACACGCCACAGCCACGGGGCACCCAGTGCTCCGGGAAGCCACGGCCACTGTCTAAGTTGTCGCCACCCAGCGGGAGCCCAGAGGCCTCGCCCTCCCGCGGGCCTGGGACAGTCCTGCAGTGGCTTCAGTGCCTTTCCCACCCAGTCTTGCAGTGAGGGCACGCCCAGCACAGGGTGGAGCCAAGCAGGGCGACCGCACTGTCACGGATCCCTCTGTGATGACACCGTCAGTGCCAGCGGCTGGGAGGAAAACTAGGAATTGTAACCATGGAGGGAGGTGAGCGGGCGCCGTTGACAGGCCTGGAACCACACTTCCACACGCGTTGGGAAGATGGACTCCCAAAGGGGCTCAGTGTGCTCCGATACACCCCAAACAGCCAATGCCCAAATGTGTGCTCAGCGCTTTCCATGCACAGCTGAGCTGTGCAGAGAGAAGTGTGTCAGACGAGCCAGGCGCCTCTGGTGTCCGTGAGGCCATCATGCAGGGTTCGGACACTTGCTCTTTTTTTTTTTTTTTTTAATTTAAATGATATACTTTATTTAACCCAATATGTCCAAATATTATCACTTCAACATGTAATCAACACAAAATTATTAATAAGTTATGTTACAGTTCTTTTTTTTTTAACATTTTTTATTGATTTGTAATCATTTTACAATGTTGTGTCAAATTCCAGTGTTCAGCACAATTTTTCAGTTATTCATGGACATATACACACTCATTGTCACATTTTTTTCTCTGTGAGTTATCATAACATTTTGTGTATATTTCCCTGTGCTATACAGTGTAGTCTATTCTACAGTTTTGAAATCCCAGTCTATCCCTTCCCACCCTCCACCCCCCTGGTAACCACAAGTCTGTATTCTCTGTCTTTGAGTCTATTTCTGTCCTTTATTTACGCTTTGTTTTTGTTTGTTTGTTTGTTTTTGGTTTTGTTTTTTAGATTCCACATATGAGCGATCTCATATGGTATTTTTCTTTCTCTTTCTGGCTTACTTCACTTAGAATGACATTCTCCAGGAGCATCCATGTTGCTGCAAATGGCATTATGTTGTCGGTTTTTATGGCTGAGTAGTATTCCATTGTATAAATATACCACCTCTTCTTTATCCACTCACCTGTTGATGGACATTTAGGCTGTTTCCATGTTTTGGCTATTGTAAATAGTGCTGCTATGAACATTGGGGTGCAGGTGTCATCCTGAAGTAGGGTTCCTTCTGGATACAAGCCCAGGAGTGGGATTCCTGGGTCATACGGTAAGTCTATTCCTAGTCTTTTGAGGAATCTCCATACTGTTTTCTGCAGTGGCTGCAACAAACTGCATTCCCACCAGCAGTGAAGGAGGGTTCCCCTTTCTCCACAGCCTCTCCAGCATTTGTCATTTGTGGATTTTTGAATGACGGCCATTCTGACTGGTGTGAGGTGATACCTCATTGTAGTTTTGATTTGCATTTCTCTGTTAATTAGTGATATTGAGCATTTTTTCATGTGCTTTTTGATCATTTGTATGTCTTACTTGGAGAATTTCTTGTTTAGGTCTTCTGCCCATTTTTGGATTGGGTTGTTTATTTTTTTCTTATTGAGTCGTATGAGCTGCTTATATATTCTGGAGATCAAGCCTTTGTCGGTTTCACTTGCAAAAATTTTCTCCCATTCCGTAGGTTTTCTTCTTGTTTTATTTCTGGTTTCCTTTGCTGTGCAGAAGCTTGTAAGTTTCATTAGGTCCCATTTGTTTATACTTGCTTTTATTTCTTCTAGGAGAAAATTTTTGAGATATATGTCAGATAATGTTTTGCCTATGTTTTCCTCTAGGAGGTTTATTGTATCTTGTCTTATGTTTAAGTCTTTAATCCATTTTGAGTTGATTTTTGTATATGGTGTAAGGGAGTGTTCTAGCTTCATTGTTTTACATGCTGCTGTCCAGTTTTCCCAACACCATTTGCTGAAGAGACTGTCTTTATTCCAATGTATATTCTTGCCTCCTTTGTCAAAGATGAGTTGACCAAAAGTTTGTGGGTTCATTTCTGGGCTCTCTATTCTGTTCCATTGGTCTATATGTCTGTTTTGGTACCAATACCATGCTGTCTTGATGACTGTAGCTCTATAGTATTGTCTGAAGTCTGGGAGAGTTATTCCTCCAGCCTCTTTCTTTCTCTTCAGTAATGCTTTGGCAATTCTAGGTCTTTGATGGTTCCATATGAATTTTATTATGATTTTTTCTAGTTCTGTAAAATATGTCCTGGGTAATTGGATAGGGATTGCATTAAATCTGTAGATTGCCTTGGGCAGTGTGACCATTTTAACAATATTGATTCTTCCAATCCAAGAGCATGGAATATCTTTCCATTTTTTAAAGTCTTCTTTAATTTCCTTCATCAATGGTTTATAGTTTTCTGTGTATAATTCTTTCACCTCCTTGGTTAGGTTTATTCCCAGATATTTTATTACTTTGGGTGCTATTTTAAAGGGGATTGTTTCTTTACTTTCTTCTTCTGTTGATTTATCGTTAGTGTAAAGAAATGCAACTGATTTTTGAACGTTAATTTTGTAACCTGCTACCTTGCTGAATTCTTCAATCAGCTCTAGTAGCTTTTGTGTGGACCTTTTAGGGTTTTCTATATATAGTAACATGTCATCAGTATACAGTGACACTTTTACCTCTTCTTTTCCAATTTGGGCCCCTTTTATTTCTCTCTCTTGCCTGATTGCTGTGGCTAGGACTTCCAGGACTATGTTGAATAGGAGTGGTGATAGTGGGCATCCTTGTCTTGTCCCAGATTTTAGTGGGAAGCTTTTGAGTTTTTCACCGTTGAGTACTATGCTGGCTGTAGGTTTGTCATATATAGCTTTTATTATGTTGAGATATGTTCCCTCTATACCCACTTTGGCGAGAGTTTTTATCATAAATGGGTGTTGAATTTTATCAAATGCTTTTTCTGCATCAGTTGAGATGATCATGTGGTTTTTGTCCTTTCTCTTGTTGATGTGATGTATTACATTGATTGATTTGCATATGTTGAATCAGCCTTGTGTCCCTGGGATGAACCCCACTTGGTCATGATGTATAATCTTTTTTATGTGTTGTTGGATTCTATTTGATAAAATTTTGGTGAGGATTTTGGCGTCTATGTTCATCAGTGATATTGGCCTATAATTCTCTTTTTTTTGTAGTGTCTTTGCCTGGTTTTGGTATCAGGGTGATGGTGGCTTCATAGAATGAGTTTGGGAGTATTCCCTCCTTTTCAATCGTCTGGAAGAGTTTGAGAAGGACTGGTATGAGTTCTTCTTTGTATGTTTGGTAGAATTCCCCGGTGAAGCCGTCCGGTCCTGGACTTTTATTTGTAGGGAGGTTTTTAATTGCTATTTCTATTTCCTTTCTAGTGATCGGATTGTTCAAGTGTTCAGATTCTTCTTGATTCAGTTTTGGTGGACAGTATGTTTCCAGAAACTTGTCCATCTCCTCTAGGTTATCCAGTTTGGTTCCATATAGTTTTTCATAATATTCTCGTATGATATTCTGTATTTCTATTTTGTTTGTTGTAATTTCTCCATTTTCCTTTCTTATTTTGCTAATTTGTGCTCTCTCTTTTTTCTTCTTTGTGAGTTTGGCCAGAGGTTTGTCGATTTTATTTACTTTTTCAAAAAACCAGCTTTTGGTTTGGTTGATTTTTTCTATGGTCTTGTTAATCTCTATGGTATTTAATTCCTCTCTGATCTTTATTATTTCCTTCCTTCTGCTGCTTTTTGTTCTTCTTTTTCTAATTCATTCAGGTGGTGGGTTAAATTGTTTATTTGAGATTGTTCTTCTTTTTTGAGGAAGGCCTGTATCGTTATAAACTTCCCTCTTAGCACTGCCTTTGCTCTGTCCCATAGGTTTTGAGTGGTTGTGCTTTCATTATCATTTGTCTCAAGGTATTTTTTAATTTCAGCTTTGATTTCCTCATTGATCCATTGTTTTTTCATAACATATTGTTTAATCTCCATGCTTTCCTTTTTTTCTCCTTTGTTTCTCTGTTGTTGATTTCCAGTTTCATGGCATTGTGGTCAGTAAAGATGCTTGAGATAATTTCTATCTTCTTAAAATTGTTGAGGTTTCTTTTGTGCCCAAGTACATGATCGATCCTGGAAAATGTTCCATGTGCACTTGAAAAGAATGTATATCCTATTTTTGGGGGGTGTAATGCTCTGAAAATATCCACCAAATCTAGCTTTTCTATTGTAGTATTTAATTTCTCTGTTGCCTTGTTTATTTTCTGTCTGGAAGATCTGTCTAGTGATGTTAATGCAGTGTTAAAATCTCCAACTATGATTGTATTCCCATCAATGTCCCCCTTTACCTCTGTGAGTAATGCTTGTATGTACGTAGGTGCTCCTGTCGGACACTTGCTCTTGATCTCAGGGAGTGAACTTCCCAGTAGGGGCTAGTGACGACCCTGCTGGAAGTTGGTCCCTCCTTGAGGCTTGCTTCTGGCCACTGTTCTTCCCGTGATGTTGTGTGGATGGATTTGGACCCCAGTTCAAGAGCCCAGGCTCCCTCCCCAGACAGTCTCAGAAGTGCCAGTGTCTCTGAGCCTCAGTTTCTTCATAGGCGAAATAAGAGATTGATGAAATCATTGGATCCCAGCCTTCTGATCATCTGTGTCATGATTTTCCCATGTTTCATAAGACTTTTGTATCAAAACCATCAGCAAACTATATTTTCAAAGAATTTTTATTACTCTTTGGGAGGAACACATAACGGCCAAATTCTGATCAGGGTAAGTCAGTCGGTTGTACCACATCGAGTAGATGTAACTCTAGCCAAAAGCAGAGACACATCTCTTTTGTCAGTTTCGTCATGGGACAAAATTTTATAAGAGACTTTTCAAAATTTGAAAATATTCCGAGCACCCTGGAACTGCCTAAGACCCGCAAGGACCCTGAGAACAGCATCCTTGGTCAGATTTCTAAAGCCTCTTCTGGCATCAAAATTCTAGGATTCTGTGATTGGTTAAAAAAAAAAAAAAAGAAGAAGACCTTGTGTTTTTAGAGCAGTCTTAGATTCACAGCAAGCCTGAGAGGAAGGCACAGAGATTTCTCACAGACCCCCTCCCCCCACACGTGCACAGCGCTCCCATCAACATCCCCCCAGCGGAGCGGCGCATGTGTTACAGCTGCCACGTCGTCACCCAAAGTCCACAGTTTACCAGTCACCCCGCGCCCACAGCCCATTAGGGTTCATTCCCATATGAGGGCTTCTAAGAACATTCTGTCCTTACACAAATGTCCCAGACACGGGCTGTGACCAGCGATCACTGGTCTCTCATGAACTGTGTCTGTTTTCCATCTAATGGGAACCCTGGGCTCCATAGGAGGAGGGACAATGCCTTCTTTGTCACCAAAGTTTTCTTGAGTGACGGCCAGTGGAGACGGAAACAGGAATGTGGGGACATTTTTTTACGGTCTCGGAAGCTGAACAGAGCGAGGGACGTTAACTCAGCACAAGCATGAAGTTAAACACAGTGGCCCGCGCCGTCAGCCACGTGCGGACGGACAAGTAAGATATTAAGGGTTCTGACAAGTTTCCTCCACAGAGTTTGCAGAGCATCCTCACCCATTACTGAGCTTTCCAGAAAACCTAGGAGCTGGGTGAATTCGTCCTGTTTTACAGGTGGGAGCGCTGAGACATCGCTTGTCCAAGAAGTCTGTTTAAGGACCCCCAGCTAACAGGTAACCAGCTGAGAGCTTAAACTCGGTCTGGAGGGCGAATCTGTTGCCAGATCTCTGATCCCAAATTCCTCCCCTTCAGCCAGTGAGTGAGCTCAGTGCCCGCACGCGGGTTTCCTGGGAGCTCGAGCCCGGCGCCGGGGCCCTGTCCCAGCTCTGTCTGCGGGGACCCTCCTCCCTCTGCCACCCTCTCCTCTGAGGCCCTTCCAGGACGGGGCGAGGACCTCCAGCACCTGCTTCTCCACCAGGAGCTTTTGTAGGCGATCCAGGCTCCTTGAGGGACAGTGGCATCGTTATTCTAACCATCTGACAGGTGCACTGCAGAAAAGCAGATGCTCCTTTTGGAGAAAGGGGAGAACCAAGCAGCAAAGGGGGAGCCCTTTTCATACCCCCAACCTTGGGGGCATCCCTGGAGGACCCCTCAGTGGTGAGGCGCTGCCCTGCCCCTGCATCTTCAGGGGTGAACTCTGGGCTCTGGGGTGAGGTGAGCAGCAGCTCTGAGAATCTGGGTGGCAGACCCTGGGGCCCCCCTCCTCCCTCCCTGGGCCATCTTCTCAAAGTGCATCAGTGGGTCTGTGGTCAAGCCCCGCTTCTCCGAATGAAGGTGTCACTCTTGAGGGCGGGGACGGGGACGATGGTTTCTGCTTCTTGACAGTGTTTCCGTTCAGATCCCTGGTGCAGGGGCAGCAGGCATGCTGGTTTTCTCCTCGTGTCCTGGTCTCCGCGGGCTCCCATGGCAAACCGCCTCGGGCTCGGTGACTGAGACAGCAGACGACAGCTCTTCTCCCAGGGCCAGAGGCTGCAAGTCCAAGAGCAAGGTGTCGGTGGGTTTGGTTTCTTCTGAGGCCTCCCTCCCTGGCTTGCGGACGGCCGTCTCCTCGTTGGCAAGTCACGTGGTCCTCCTCTGTGCTCCAGCACCCCTGGTGTCTGTGTCTAAATTCCCTCTTCTTCTGAGGAAGGTTGGGTTAACCAAGTTTAACTTCATCACCTCTCTAAAGGCTCCGTCTCCAAATACAGTCACATCCTGAGCTCCTGCCAGTTAGAACATCAATGTATGAGTTTGGAGGGTGGGCGTGATAAGCCCATAGCAGTTAATCTCATTTAATGGGTTATGATGAAATGTAGGATTTATAAGCTAAATCAGAGTCCAGGTAGGCGCTGCCCAACTCAGATTTGTGTGCCCCCAGCACTGCGTCTGGTCACGTTCATATGCATTAAATTACGTCGCTGTGTTACTTATTTTCGTGTTTGTTTGTACATTTGCGCTGAGGGCGATGAGCCAGGCAGGTGCGGCACTGGAGCCGGCCGGTTCCCGGCGGGAGTCTGCCCACCTGCGGTGCTTCACTGAAGGGGTCAGTCTTCTCCCTTGTGTTTCGTTCTTGATCTCCTTTTGCACTTCTGCACCCCCGGAGCGGGCGTTCCCTGATTGGCGTTGATACAGCAGCTGCTGGTAATGCTGAGCCGCTCTCCCCAGACGTGGGCAGGTCGGGCTTGCCGGGAGGGCTGCCCTCACAGCCCCCGAGGAGCAGGTGACCAACCGGCGTCCTGTGATTTGCAGTCTGGTGAGTCTCCGTGTCTCTGGTGCCGACCACCTGTCACCGCTCCTGCATCGGATGCGCCCCTTGCCTGCCAGTTGAGAGCTAAACTGCCTCCCTGTCACCCCACTGTTGCAGCACATCTCAGTATGACAGCCTCCCAGACAGAGGAGGACCAAGGACTTAAACTCATGTGAAGCAACGGCTTGTACACCTGTGATAATCATAAAAGAGAAAAAAGTAATTTGCTAAAATCTAAGGCAATTCTGATTTTATGACAGTGAGTAACTTGAAATAAAGAAACATTCATGAGATGATAAAGAAAACCCATCTTCACTCACTTAACACAGCACCATTAAGTTAAGAACAAAGCCAGGATTCCCACAGGCAGCGTTAAGAACTCACTTTGGACAGAACGAAAACAGCCTGAAATGGTTCTTTAATACTTAGTCTGTTAGGAAGGAATCCTCAAAACTGGGGGCGACGTATGCGATCGGAAAAGCACGTTGGAAAGCTGAGTGTGGGTAGGGAAGACCCTTGCTTTATAATGTGCTCCGAACCGACTGCAGAGGGACCGTAGTTACAGAACGAGAAACATAAAGAAACGAAGAAAATGCGGCTGAATATTTAGCTGGTCCCAGGATGCGCAGAGGCTTCTGGTCATACACGCAAAGGAAAGAAAAATCGCACAAAAACTCGTCCTCTGACTCGACTTACTGAAATATCGAGAACTGTTCATGTGTCAAAATTTATAAATAAAGTGGTAAGGCAATAGACTAAAAAATACATATACACAAATTTTGATAAAGGGCTCGTTCCTTACTACATAGAGAACTCTTAGAAAAGAGTGAGAAAATGCTAGCTCTCCAATAGGAGAAAATGGGCCGATGACATGCACTTACTTTACAGAATTAAAAAATAACAACCCCCAGTATTTTTAAACACTACTCGTAATGAAATAAATGCAGGTTACACTAGCAGGCGACTTCTGAGCGCGCACGTCGGCCCCATTGAAGGGCGGTGTTCTCCGAGGGACGTGCTTAGCTCTGCTCTGCGGGGTGAACTGAGTCAGGCTTCTGGAAAAACAGCTTGAAATGTGTAATATTACCCTCAAACTTTTGTGACTTTTAGGTCAGGATTTCAATTTGTAGGAATATATTCTAAGAAAGTAAGACGTTAACGATTCATGCTCAAGAGTGTTCCTCGCAGTAAAGAAACCTAACGACGGGGAGACGGCTAAGCGGGGCCCCCCGTAGCGGGGCTGCGATGCTCCTGCGGGAGAGCGCGAGGAGGCGCCTGCCGTGCAGTCAGGCTTAAACCCGCGTGTCCTGCAAGGTCTCAGTTTGGTGGGCGTTCGCCTGTTACACACTCTCACGTCACCCAGGTTACTCTTCGCAGTGCTCTCCCGTTTTGTGATTAAACCAGTAACTATGAAAGCACTTGTTTCTGCTTCTCCAGATAGAGTGTTTGCCCCCGGGGCAGGAACGGTGTTTGTCTTACTTGCCGCCCTCCCCCCAGCAAGGGTGCTCCCAGCATGCTGTGCTGGGTGTCAGGCGGGCGCGCAAACACCTGTTCAGTCACCTCTCCCTCTCTGGCAAACACACACACACACACGCACACACACACACGCACACACTGAGATGCAGGCGGACTCACACCCACACATTGGAAGAGAATATACCAAAACAATAGTACTGCTTATCTAAGTGAGATTCTTTACTTTTAAAAGATGCCATTATGTTTCCATCCAGTTAATGAAACAATTACCCATTGTAAGCACTGTAAAGAAATTAAAACAGAATGAAACGCCCTACTTCTCCTTGTGGGAAGTGTTTGTGCCCTACACTCACCTGGTGTTTTCCAGCGCACAAAATCGGTTTTCAAATAGTCTTAATTTCCTCTGATTCCTTTGCTTCACCCAGTAAGGCGAGAGCAGACACCCGCCTGTGTTCCCACAAAGGAGGGGTCCAGGAGGCGCCGTCCCCGGCCACGAGGTTGGTGCCAGAGGCAGAGGGCAGTGGGACGGGGCCGAGAGTGGGGCCCCGAGTCCGCGCGCTCAGGCAGCGCAGCTCCCGTCCCAGTGTTCGGTGACACTGAACTTCCCTCCTCTGCATACGCCCAAGTCCCTGGAGTTAACAAGCCACCACACTTGCAGGAAGTAGACCTTGAACAAAATTTGTATCTGTGGCTCCAGCCCCCGTTTAGGAAAGAAAACAAAACTTGGAAGCAAACACTTTCTTCCCAGGGCAGTGAAGAAAAAGAAACACACCCGTCACCTCCAGACAGCGCCGCCCCGTCGTCCTACTGCAGGGCTGTGAGCCCTCTGCGGCCCGCGTGTCCTGTCTGCGCTGCCGCCGGAGTCCTTCCAGGCCTGGGAGGGGCCAGCAGGGGACCGCTGGGAAGACTTTAGTGCAATTAGTTTTGTCAGCCTGTGTTTAAAATAAAGACTTAATGAGCGTCCACATAACTTTAATTTTGGTTTTTAATTAAAAGGGCTGCAGTTGGGAAACGGTGCTTTTTGCCTTAATGTACCCAGCGCGTCTGCCTTGCTTTCCTTCCCTCCTCGTTCACGCTTCATTTCAGACACCTGTCCAGCCTGTACATTCAGCCGATGCCTTGGTGGTCCCCGTGTAAGTGCCATGGAAGGCCTTTGGGGGTGAAGTTGCATCACCACCGCAGGCAGCAGTGGGGAGGAAGGAGGGCAGGTGGGTCACGTGAAGGGAGAGGATTTACTGGAGAAGCAGATGTCATCCTGGAAGGGACATGGTGCTTGATACATGTCAAAGGGGCGACTGGATTCCTCTGCTCCAGAGTATTTAATCATTCAGTCCGATTTCAGGGAGGTAACGTTAGGGCTACGAGGCATGCTCCCAAGACATTCCCTTCTCTGTCCGAGCTCCCCGCATCACTCACTGACACGGTCTCACACACGCAGATGGGGAAACGGAGCATGATCAGCCGAGCTGCTCCCCTGCTGGTGCCTTACTGGTTCTCCGTCTCACGTGCAGCCTCCACTCCATGAACACGCCGCCAGGCCAGGTCCAAGGGTGTGGGAGGTCGGAGTTTGTCCACTCCAGCCCCCAAGGACAAGTTCCAGCCATAACTTTCTACTCCGGTGTCTTCTCTCCTGGCATGGGGAGCAGGGAAGGACCTTGAGTTGCCAGGATTTACGCAGCTCAGCAAGCCCCCTGAGATGGTGGAGGTCGGAATCCCTGACGTGAAAGCCACAGCCACTCCCGAACCGCGTGGGAAAAGCCGGGAGCCCCGACTCTGCTGGGTCTCTGCTGTTCCTGGGTCTCCGGCCCCTGGACCCCTGGATGACTCTGTCAGGTTTCAGGGTGCCTTCTCAGACTGGTGATACCTTTTATGAAGCAGTATGGACTCTTTTATCAGAAAGACTTTCAGCACATAATTTCAGAGCAGCCCCTGCCCCACGGATGCGACCTGCCCCTGCTGTGCACCGTGTCTGGAGGCGGGAAGGGTCCACAGGATGCGCAGGCACGCGGGCTGATGCGCCCGGTAGCGCTGACCTGGGACCTCAGTGCAGACTCGCCAGTCACCACGCATCACAGGCTGTTAGGAGAAGTGATGAGAATCCACACCAGCTCTTAGCACTTCATCCAGAGCAGCGTCGTTTCTTGCTCCCCAAGATCACAGTTTACACTTGAGTCAGAAATCAGCCCCTGCTCAGCGCAGTCAGCTCATCCCAGCTCGCCTTGGGCGGAAGCGCATCCCAGCTCCGTTCTCTGTTAGCAGACGTCGCAAAGGTATTGGCACGGCATCTTGCCTCGAAACCTTCATTCCCCCTTTTCCTTTAGGGAAAAACCCACTGGGACATCAGGCTTTGCCCCTTCCCGCTTCTTCCCTCCTGACCCCTCCTGCACGCGCTGTCTCAGCAGGGACACACGCGGCTCCGAGTGTGGCTCCTGTCCTTGGTCCCTCGCCATGTGCTCCGCAGGGCCTGCCTGCAGTGCCCACGGCTTTGCGGCTGTGACAGGAGGCGAGGAGTGTTACTGTCGCGCGTCTCTGAGCCTCCTCTGCGTCATCCTTTGTGGGTGCATTTACTGTTTTGTTTGTTTGTTTTATTTAAGTTGATTTATGATGTTGTATTACTTTCTCTTGTACAGCAAAGTGATTCAGTTATGCATACATATATATTCTTTTTTAGATTCTTTTCCATTATAGGTTAATACAAGATATTGAGTATAGTTCCCTGTGCTGTGCAGCAGGACCTTGTTTATTCTATTTTGTATACAGTACTGTGTATCTGTTAATCCCAAACTCCCACCCCCTTTCCCCTCGGTAACCACAAAGTGGTTTTCTATGTCTGTGAGTCTCTTTCTGTTTTGTAAATAAGTTCGTTTGTGTCGTTTTTTAAGATTCCACATATAAGTGATATCATATGATATTTGTCTTTCTCTAATTTCACTTAGTATGATCATCTCTGTGTCCATCCAAGTTGGCGCAAATGGCATTATTTTATTCTTTCTATGGCTGAGTAGTGCTCCATAGTGTAAATACTCCGCAGCTTCTTTATCCAGTCATCCTTTGATGGACATTTAGGTTGTTTCCATGTCTTGGCTGTTGTAAATAGTGCTGCTGTGAACATTGGGATGTGTGTGTCTTTTCGAATTAGTTACCTACATTTTTTGGTGCTGAAACATATTTTTCTATCCTAGTGTCTGTTTAAAGCTTCCCTAAAGTTTTCTTTTCTTTTCTTTCTTTCTTTTTTATTTTTTAGAAAATCAGCAATGGTGGGCCAGTTTATCGCCCTGCATTTACCCAGCATGGGGACACCTGTTGTCCAGCCTTGCTCATTAATTATTCTGTGTGTTTCTTCAAACCAGAAGTGACACCCCCGCTCAGGCAGTGGGTTGCACATCCCATGATGATGTTGTAACTCTCACGCGGTGGTTCTGGGGCCCGGCGTCCCAGGACGCTGCTCAGCAGCCTGAAGCCCACTTTCCACCTGCTGTCTCATCGGCTCACCTCTCCCCCAACTAGGGGTTATTCCAATTTTGTAGGTGAGAAAGCAGAAACTTGGACGGTTTTTGGGTCTTCCGAGAGGTCGTGGAGGGAGCTAGGGACTCAAGTCCTGATCCTGAGAGCAGAGCAGTTGTCCTGTCCTCTCATCTTCGTCAGACGAGGTCCCACCAAACCCGGATGCTGACGAGAGCAGCCCTGGTGTTTGAGCATCTGCTCAGGAGGGCATTTACCTAGCCGTCGGACAGGGGTCAGCAGCTCTTGGGAGGGGCTGTTTTTCTTGGATAAAAGGCATTGAGAGGTTCTGGAATGTTCCAGCCTGTGCCAGAGCCCATGTCCTGAGTCAGGGCCGCCGCCCTGCACCTCCTGCCTCGCCCCACACTGACCTGTGTCCAGTAACCGGCAGAGATGACATCTCTCTGTGGACCTGCCATGGGCAGCACGGTGTGCTGGCCTCCAGTTTATGTGTGAATGACCTGTTTTCCTCTCAGCCTGAGTGGAGAGTTCTGTGAGATCAGGAACCACGTGGCACTGTCTTGGGATCTCCCTCAGAGCACAGAGCTGGTGTGCTGGGGCGGAGGGCGGCTTATGTAAGCACTTATCGAGCTGCTCCGTTTTGTGCCGATCAATACACATTTGCTAAGGACAGCTTCCTCGTGAGTCGCTCTATTTTAGGTAACTTGCAGTCTCAGATCCAGGAAGCACACACCAGGGGAGGCGCGCCGTGTCTCAGTCACACGTGCTAAGGCGTGTGCGGTGGGCACCCGTGGAGGTGAACACTGTTCTCTCCAGCCTCGTGGCCTCTCGGACGGGCCGTTGGGGCTGGGCTGGGAGGACCAGCCTGTCTCGTTAGTTTGCAATGCAGTTCATGTCCACGAAGGGCACCGGAAGGATAAACGTACAGCTGAAGGAATTACAAGAGACACAAGTATGTGACCCACCTCAAGACACAGAAGGCAGCCAGCCCTCCTCCCCTCCCAGAGGTCACAGGCACCTGCATGCTGTGTGGATGGCTTCTGTGTTTCCTTAAACTTGACCCAGGCAGCACTTCCTAAGTGAGCAGTGCGTTTCACCTGCTTTGGAAGTTTCTGGAAGTAGAAGCTGTCTTTGCCCTTCCTCTCATGTCTCTCTTGTCTCACTTGTCCTTTACGTCTGCGGGAGTCCCCGAGTCACTGTGCATCGCTGTGGCTTCCTGTTCCCACCGATGGAGAAGCTTGCCTGCCTGCCGGTGCCTCAGTGCCTGTGTTCCTTCCACCACGACAGCAGGTTATTTCCAGCATGGGGCGGTTTCCGGCGTGTCTCTGAGCGCTCACGTGCTCTGATCTGCACAGTGGATGTGGTGGGGGTCCTGAGCCTTGGGGCTTGTGGACCTGCAACCTCCCCCGATCGTGCCTTCCAAACTGGCCCTTCCAGTTTACACTCTTGCCGGACAGTTGCTCTGCAGGGTGGCCCACCTTGACCAGCAAGCAGGATTCTGATAGCTGTGAGCTCCTTCGAATGATAACAAGAAAGGAATGTGGATCTTTGGGAAAGTTTTAATGTTTTATTTGCTAACTTAATATGAAGTTAATCACAGTCTCTCTTGTCCGATCTCCAGTCACCTGCCCACCAGTCTCACCTGCTCTCAGTCCCGTCCCATCTGCAGGGCATGCAGCCCACCAGCCACGGCAGCCCGGGTGGAACCCTCCAGCAGGTCCGTGGCTCAGGTCCACCAGTGAAGTTACAAGCTTCCGAGAGCACCCGTGCTGGTTTACCAACCCGTCTGCACGACTGAGTATGTGGCATCATTTACTCTAGGTGCGAACCCTGTCACTGGAATCTGAATCTTCTTACAATAACCCTGTGTCCCCCGGATAGACCCTGTGTTTCCCTTCTGGGTGGGGTGTAACTAACGGTGCCCTTGGCAATCAGTGTTACCTGAGGTTCATTAGCTATGATAATTAATTACTACAAACGGATGAGCTTTGAGTAAGGAGGGAGGACAGCGCTGTCTGTGGGAGGTGAATTGAAGACTTTGGAAATGGTCGGCATACGTGAACGCGGATGAGGAGTGTGATTGAACAGGGCTGGGCGAAACACCTGTAGCATCTCGGGAGGGGAGTTGGGATTTCCCAGAGGGAGTCTGCCCCTGGGATGCTGTGCAAACTTACTTCAGATTCTCCCCCATTCTCCTACCGTGAGATCGTGGGGTGCTGGAGACCACTGGTGACCGCTCACATCCACGGCCCCTCTCTCCTCCCGAGGAGGCTAGTTTTATTCAGGTGTCCCCCCTCCTGTTTACACCCACGTGTTTGGGAGAGTCAGAAGTCATCTCGGCCTGAGGGGGTACACAGCCTGTCACACTGGGCCCTGCCCCCCGGGGCAGGCAGCATCCCATTCGCACCTGACATTCTCGTGGCCTGTCATTGGTCTGGGGTGAGCCTGTGAACCAAACTGGTGAATCAGACTGAGAGTAAAATTTCCCCACATCTCACAGGTGCTGAGGTACAGGTTAAGACTGCTGAAAATGGAATGCGTCTTAGGACGGGTCGCATCTCAGAGGAGAAGTATAGGATTCCACAGTGGGGGTGAGTCCTCACTTCCCAGCTAAGTAGATGAAGCCCTGGTGCACTTAGGACCCTCAGGAGAGATGCCCGCGTGGTCAGCACTGGGCTGGCCTCGTAGATTACTTCGGGGGGAGTGGGCGGGAGCCAGGCTGAAGCAGCACTACCCCTTGGAGCCCTGGTGATGGGAGATAAGGAACTTGCTATTACTGAAGTTAGTTTGAATGGCTTGCAACTAAAAACCCCTTTGTGCTGTTATGGAACCAGACTCGGGTCTGCTCACCTGTGCGCAGGGAAGCCAGCCTGCTGCCCCCGGGTGGTGGTGAAGGGAAGTGCAGCGCTTACTGCAGGCGCCAAGCAAGGGGTCTGGCGCTAGTGCTTAGAAGACCCAGACTCCCCAAGGCTTTCAGGGAAGGGTTTAAGACAGGGCGAGGGAGGGGGCTGTGGGTGCGTGATCAGCGCGTGGACGTGCTCCTGATGGGCTGGCGGTGAGGTCATCAGGGGTCAACATCGTCAGCTTTCTGGTTCCAACCAGTCTGGGGGCCACGTGCTTGTGGGCAGCACACAGTTAGCTTCTTCCACCTGGTGGGGGTTCCAGTATTTGCAAAACAGCTCAAAAGACGTGGCTTAGAGGAGGAACTGGAGGCCCCTGACTTTGTTTAGTGGCTGAACTACGGTTACTGCGTCTTGCTTGACAGGCTTTCCTTTCTTTCTGCATTTCCTCGCTTCCCTGATTCCATGTACTCTCTGGAACTCGGGGAGGCCTGGGAGACTAAAGCTTTTCTCCAGACGAGGGGCAGGTGAACGACATGGGGTGGGGGGTCTGTCCTGGGAAGACCCCAGAGGGCCCTGCTCAGTGACAGTACAGCCCAGTGCTCAGGGGCATGGTTTAGCCAGAGAAGAAAATGGATCCATATTCAAAGACGTCTGACTGGAATGATTGGCAAATACACGTGTATTTATATGTTTTATGTTAGAATGTTTGGGGAATGGGTCTCATTTTTTCCCCATAATTTCCTTTGTTTAACCAAACCTTCGTGTTTCCTGCTGAATTGCTGGTAATGACTGGTCAGCGGAGATGGCCTCTGCTGAGTCCCAGGGAGGGAACAGACGCGTCAGGGGACGTGGCGAGAGCCCAGGTGAACTTGGGGCGGGGCATAGGGACTGTGGCCTCTCCAGGGTGCTGGCCAAGGTCGCTTGCAATCCACAAAGATGAAGAACTTTCAAGTTCACTTTTAGAGCCTGAGCGCACCTGCTTGTATGTCTGAACACAGAATTTGCAGGCTAAACGGTCTCACGTGTGGAGAGGGGCCAGCGTTTAGCACGCCTGCTGCCCTGGTCCCTGGGCTCTGACGTGGGTTCCCTCCCTTGTCCACAGACCAACACTGCACATGGGGCTGATGGATGCAGTCTATGCCTGGGACTCCCCAAAATGTGGCCAGTGTGACTAAGGAGCTAAACTTCATTTAGTTTTTTATCAGTTTTTATTTCGAAATCCTTCTAGGTTTACCGTAAAGTTGCTAAGACAGAGGGTCCCTGTATGTTCCTTACTCACTTTTTCTATTAACGTCTTAGACGGCCACTGTACGATTGTTGGAACTAACAGACCAACGTGGCTATATTATTATTATTATTATTATTTACTAAAGTGCAGACTTTGTTTGGATTTTTATCAGCTTTTTCCTTCAATGGAGCTAAATTTTAAGTTGTATTTAATTTTCCTTAATTTGAACTTGAGGAGCCTCGCGTGGCAGGCGGCTCCTGATCGGACAGCTCAGCTGAACACTGTTTTCTTTTTTCTTTTTCTTTTTTAAAATTTATTATCGAAGTGTGGTTGATTGACAGGGTCAGTTTCGGGTGTACAGCAAGGTGATTCAGTTATACACGTACATACATGTATGTTTTCTTTTCGGGTTCCTTTCCATATACGCTGTTACAAGAGGTTGACTCTAGCTCCCTGTGCCCTACGGCGGGTCCTTGCCGCTCGTCTGTTCAGCGCGCAGTCGTGCGTGAGCTGCCGGCGCCGTGACGGCCGCAGGCCCTTTGGGAGCTCTAGCCAGAGCTGCCCCTCCTCTGCCCTCTGTTTCTCTCACAGTAAAAGCCGAGCTCTTGCCCCTCCTGGACGGTCCCTGCCCTCTCCATCCTCATCTCCCGTGTTGACTGGGGGGAAAGAAGTGAGTTCAGCACAGCATTTTCCAGGTTCTGGAACTCCCCTTTCCAGTTCTAAGCTTGCTCCCTGCTGCAGGCCGATGGCCATGGAAGGGCTTGGCTCCGTCGCGTCCCTTGGTCTGGTGGGTCTCTGACAACATGTCAAAGGCACACGGTGACAAGGTGCAAAGCAGAAGGAGGTGTAGGGGTCCCACAGGGCTCTGAGCCCCCCCCCGCCCCCCCCCCCCGAGGTCTCAGGATCCACAGCTCTCCACTGCCCCAGGGGCTGTTTACCCACCCCAACCTCCGCCACGTGGCTCTAGGTGACCCGGAAAGAAAATGCCAGCAGGAGGGGCTCCACCGGAGAGACGCCCTGCTGGGCCTTTTTCCGATTCCCAGTAGCTTTCTCTTTCTTGAGAAAATGAAATTCTTTGATCACAGTATGTTGGAATTTTTCTGAGATCGTCCAGTAAGAACACACCCTGACTTTACAGAGGATAAAAGGCTGAGAGGGACTGAGTGAGACCAAGATCATAAAGCCACCCCACGCAGGCGCAGCTCCCGACCGCACCCTAGCCTCAGCCTCCCCTGCCCGACCCCGTGCAGGACGCAGCTCCCGACCCCACCCTAGCCTCAGACTCCCCTGCCCGCACCTCTCCCCCTCCTGTGTCTGCTGGAGTTCACGAGCTCACAGATCAGGGCCCAAACCCTTTCACACGCAGCACAGCCAGCGCTTGTAGGGAGGATGGCGCTGCGTGTGCTCGGCGTGGTCAGCGACAAATGCTCAGCCAGTGCTTGGGGGGGGCTTGTTCCATGTTCAGTGCTCGGTGTGAAGCTTTGATGCCCTTTGCTGTAATTCTGCAATATTGGCTGCAGAAAGTATCTGATTTTTAGAAGAGTAAAATGCAGCAGTGGGGTCATTATTTTCTGTAATTCACTCTTTTCCCTTTTAATTGTTCAGAGGCAATCATTCATTAAATTAGAGAACATTAAGGCTCTTTTACCCTGATGTGTGGGGAAGTGTTTTTGAAAACTTGGCCAGGATGGCTGAAGGGTAATCCAAGTGAGACAAACACACAACCTGCTGTTAGAGCTCGTTCACCTTCTCGAGCTCCACAGTGGACGTGTTTTGCAAGGGTTCTGCTCAGCATCTCAGTGAGTGGTGGGGAGGATGCCCTTGTGACACAGATTGAGAAGATTCATGATTTTTGCAAAGCATTATAACCCACAGCCCTGAGCATTTGAAAGCGTATTTCTATTAGGCGCCACTGCCTTTATTTCTGTTCTTTTTACAAACTAGGAAGCCCCCACTTGGATTTGTGTAGTGCCTCCTAGATCTAGTGTCAGTGATCAGTCCTCTCTCTTTCCATCCATTTAGTTCACAAAATGAGCCAAGAGTCACAAATAAAATACTGTTAGCTATTTTCATCAAGTCATACAAAATCGGTGCAGGGTTTGGGCTGCCGGACTCTCCGCACTTCTGCTTGTTCATAGGAAGTCCAGGGAGACATGGTGCTCTTCTGGGAAGAGGAGGTGGTTCGTGCAAGGGCGGCCCCGCCAGCCTAACTGCTGACCACAGTGTGGACGCTGTCTTCGTGCCTGGTTCGAGGACTGCAGCTTGACTGGAGCTCGTACCAGGACTGAGCCTGCTGGTTTGGCGGGAATTATTTACCTCCCAGAAAAAGACTTAGGAGAAAAAAGTGGAATAATGAACAGCATCATAGTAGGTTCTGGAGTTCAGGGCTCCTCTGGGAACAGAAGCCCCACAGTCTGGTGTCCATGCCAAATGCAGCCCGTGGGGAGTGACCACGTCCGAGGCCACAGAGGCCGGTGTGGCTGGGGAGGATGGCACTGCGTGTGGTCGGTGTGGTCAGTGACAAGGAGGGTTTGAATATGGTGCTTGACTGTTTAATTAAAGAGCATGTCCATCACTCTACACTGACCACAATGGGGCTCAAAAACCCCAGAGCAGCTCTCGGGACGAGTGGAACCCCTGAGCTCTGAACGTGCTCTGACCCCAAGCCGAGCTGAGCAGCCGCTCTGGGGTTTTGCCTGCAAGGTGTTAGTGCAGCATCAAATGATGTCACCTTCAGCCTCGGGTGCCGAGCTGTCCTTCAGGGACACAAAGCAGCTCATTATGAGCAAAAAGAAGAAGTAAGTTGATTGAGCTAAGAAACGGTGTCAGGCTTGTGGTGGCAGCGTAGGAGAGCGATCTCCACGAGCCTTTTGCTAGGTTCCTCAAAGAGCACAAAGTGCCAAGGTCGAAGTCTGTCTGGTGACGTCGAGAGGAAAGCTGACTAATTTCTTTTAGGGTGAAGGATGAGCATTTTCAACTGTCCTCTGAGTAAACGCAGCTGGTGCGAATTTCCCCAGAGACATTAGTTTAAGATGCTGTATAGAATTTTTGAAGTCGGGAATAAAATCGGAATGCAAACTGCCCAGAATAATGAGTGAGATGGTTTTTAAAACAAAGCAAATAGAGCGGAGAGGATGCAGTAGCCCGAATGGCCTTCGCCACGTGCATTTTGCAGGTTTTCTTTCGGAGCAATCAGTCCGCAGCTCTAGTCCTCCGACTTCGGTTTTCCCTGCCGTGAGGATGCTCAAAGGACAGCATTCTCAGAGAGCCTCTATTTTCACTTCCTCTAACATTCTTACATTCTTTTAGCCTCAGTGGTTTTGAAAACCCAATAGCAGAAAGAAATGAAGGTCTAGTGAAAAGGCAGCAGTGATAAGAACACACTTTCCAGAGGCTGAGCCTCCTGTCCCTGAAACCTGAGCGCATCGTCAGCGTTCAGGGCAGCACAGCAGGAGATCCGCCCGCCCACCGTGGCCGGCTCCCAGAGACGATGAACAGCTGGCTCGTGGATTCCTCGGGAGGCAGACACCGTTCCAGGTGGACCCAGGGAAAGAGCTCTGAGGATGTATTGAACTGCACAGTCAGCTGAGAGCGTGCTGTGCGCACACTCCCTGAGCCACACACCACTACCTCAGTGTCCTTGTCATCGTTAGCCGACCAGTCAGACATAATATTTAAAATCCTGTGTGCGGGTTGTTGGCATCCGTAGGGATTCTGAACAGGCTCAGTGCTGGTGGCACATTTGATCGCTGCCACCAGTATTTCAGAGTGACAGCGTGGAGTGCTTCAAGGACATTTTTTTTTTCTCCCTTTCTTAAGATAAAAGCATTCATACTTTTCCCTGGATTTCCTTTGCCATTCTGTGAAGAATTGTCTTCTATGGATAAAATGTTCTTGCTCAAGCAAGAAAATCGCCTGGTGGGTGTCACAAACCCTTTGCAAGCTTTAGAAACACAGCAGAAGCCGGTCAGCTGCATGTCTCGGGTTTTACCCCTCGTAGTGGCCGGTTTCAGGTGCACTTACATAATGCTGTGTGTTGAGATAATTGCGTAATCTGGTACAAAAAAAATCTTTGAATCGCTGCCCACCTGATACAACACTTTTCTGCACTCACTGAGCTGAGCTCATGGTTGCAGATGGTTGGTTAGAAGGAGAAGCTATGTCCTGGTTTCCACTGAAAAAGAAAATTATGATAAGATACAACTATGAGATAAAGTAGAGAGAGGACCAAAGTGAAGCCAAGAGACCTGGATTCTAGCCTAAGATGTGATGCTCACGGCGCCAGTGACCCTGAGCAAAGCACTGGTGTTTCCTGGTGGGCAAGGAGGTGCTGAGTGAGGGTCTGCAACAGGGTCACGTCAGGTGCAGGTCCTGAAGGCAGGGGACCTTGGCACGGAGCTGCCCATGGGACGTTATTTTAGGTGCTGAAAACAACAAAAGATGGCCTGTCTGGGGTTTAGACCCAAACCAACCTGAGCCTCCCCAGCTACGTACCCTCTCAAACTCCGAGAAGCTGCCTGAGAAGATGACACCCCCATCCTGTCTGGGGCCCAGGGGTGCCTTTCATGGACTGGTCTGGGTCGACATCATTTAGAATTTTAGCTGACACATCAGAGAGAGAAGAGGGGGACGGGAAGTGGGTGAGTTTGAAGCCAACAAATTCAACTTTCCTAACTCAGGGAATGCCACCTGTGTCCATGTGCCTGAGTCAGTTTACCTGTGCGCCCGCATTGCAGGAGCTCTGACGCTTTCGGACTTTGTGTCTGAGGCAGGCTGTAGAACAGGCAGCACGCTGGCCTAAAAAAAAAATCATCATTTCTTGACCCTCGGCGGATGATGGTAAAACAAGGATGATGGAGATGGACCCTTTCTCCCCGCGGCTCCTCCTCCTGCCTCCGGGCAACCCGAGACGCCTCCTCTTGTCCGCCTCCCAGTCCCGGGTGTAAACTGGGTGCTGCATGTGCTCAGTGTCTGAGTAAGAATGCGGTGACGAGAGAGTTCCTGCCGGGGACCCCAGAATAGAAGCCCCCGGGGAGCCTGGCTTGTTTCCACAGAGGTAGAAAGGGAATCTTGCTTGGCAGCTGGGGCGGGAGTGAAGTGTGCGTTTTCGGTCAGTCTCAACAAAGCAAACGGGCGTGGGGCTGAGAGACTCTTCCTCGGGGACTACAGATCTCCGTTTTTAAGGAACAAGAGCCTGTCATGTTACCCCATCTGATATTTCAGCCTTGAGGCCAATGTTCTTTTAAGGGCAACAAAGAGTTTGTTAAAATAAGAATAATGTGAAGACTGCCGTCTTTCTACGCTCAGGGTGACCCGTCCGTGTGAGGTGTGACACACAGTTCTAAATCCTGTGCTAGCGAGCCTGTTGTCACGGAAGCTGGCAGAGAGACAAGGTGTTCCGGGTAGCAGCACCGGTCATGGGGGAGGTCACCATGGTCCCCGCGTCCCCTGCACACGGGCCCGAGGGCCTGAGAGGTTCAGGGAATCCTCCAGGATCATGTGTTTCCTCATCTGCCCACCCCGGAGACGGGGAGAGCGCTCACATGCTGAGCCCCTGCAGGAGAAGCCCTGGCTCACAGACACGTGACTTCGTCCTTTTGTGCAGTCGAGGAGGGTTGGTTAGACGTCTCTCCCACACCACTTGCCTTCTTGTCACGTGGGACACAGCTTCTGCGATCTGGTGGCTCTTTGTCTGGTCACAGATACAAAGGCAAATGAACGATCACAGTCTCTGTAAAGAGCGTGATGCAGGTGTGTGCGTTACGCTGTAGGCGTGCCAGGGAAGGGCGTGAGAACGTGGGGCGGGACAGCCTGTGTGTGGGAATGTGTGCGTTAGTGTGTGCGCGTGTGTATGTACGTGGTGGGGGGTGTGTGTGTGCACATGTGCATGTGGGGGGGGGGTGTGTGTGTGTAGGAAAATTTCCCAGCAGAGATGACTCTAAACAAACCTTTGAAGGATGAGAGGAAATTGGCCGAATGAAGTTGCTAGTAAAAAAAAATAATAACTAAACCACTATGTGTGGGTAATTTACAGTGAGTCGGAACAACCGTGGTAAACAGCCCCCGTCGCTGAGAAGCGCGGAAGGAGGGCAGAGGGGCGTGTGGGGACCTGAACGTTTTGCTAGAGAGTGGGAAATCGCTGGAGTCACGGATGAGGGAGGGCTGGACCAGACTTTCAAAACACCCGGATGGCCTGTGGGATGACCCCAAGGCACGCTGCAGCCAGCAGAGTCAGTCTCCGCGCTGCGTAGCAGTGTAGGCGCGTCGGTGCCCAGAGGCCCTCCGCGCACAGCGGACAGCGGCCCGGTGGGGGGGGGGGCTCCCCGGGCCGGGGCTCCCCGGGCCCCAGCGCGGCTGCTGGGCCGAGGGCCTCGCGGGGCTCAGCACAGCCGCCAGCAGGCGCGGGCCTGTACCCCCCCAGCCGCGGAGTTCAGTGTGCCCAGCGGAGGGGAGAACAGCTCGGACCAGGAAAGCGTGGACGCGGGACGCATGGGTGCCCATCCTGACCCGCAGGGCTGGGTCCTCCCGCGGTCAGCACATTCCAAGAGGCCCTAAGAGGAAAAAAACACAGCAAATCTTCTGCGCAAAGAAGAGCTGTAGTAACCGAAGAACAAGATCAAGCCGTGGGGTGAGCGTCCGCAGCGCTGACACGCGAAGGGCGCATCCTGGGAGGGGAGGGGGGACCCAGGGCGGGGCTCTGGTTCTACTCCGGGTGCTGTGTCCGTGCGGAGAGAGCCCCTGCCAGGACAGCCTGTCCAGGGGCTCAGGCTCCACCCCGGACGTGCCCCCCTGCCCACCAGCACCACCTGGCCCTCCCTGTGGGCGAAACCCCCTGGGATGCAGGGCTGCTCTCGGGGACCCTGGCTCTTTCTACAAGGGGACTGCTTGCACCAGTGCTTCTCAAGCAAGTGACCCCGAAGTCCCCCTCCCGCCCCTCAGGTCTCACGATGCTCTCCTGCAAAGTATCAGCAGGGCTGTCCTCCCTGGAGGCTCCAGACAATCGACTCCAGCTTCGGTGCTGGCGTGCTGGCTGGCCCTGGTGTGTGGACACATCCTTCTGGTCTGTCCCCACCTGCACGTGTTCTCTGTGGGTGTGTCTCTTACAAGGACACCAGACATTGAGTTTAGGGCCCACCCTAATCCAGCTATGACCTCATCTTAACTTGACTACATTTGCAAAGACCCTATTTCCAAATAAGGTCCCATTCATAGGTTTGCGGGTTGAGACCTCACGATGTGTTTTTGGGCACACAGACCACAACCCCAGTCATGTCCATCCTACGTGAAAGTGACAGATTCCCATGTCTTCATTTCTTTTTGGTTTTTCGTATTTTTAGACTCGTTTTAAAATATTTCCAAGGTAACATGCTTTTGCAATATGCTTTCGTGTTTGCAACTTCAGTCTAATCCTTCCTTGAGAAGACTGGGGGATTTGGCTGAAGCAGTTGCTCCCGGCAAAGGTGCGGGCTCGGAGTCTCAGACTTCCTGAAAAGTCACCAGGCTTCCAGCCCGTTGTCCCGGGAAGGAAGCACAGTCACAAGAATAACGGGAAGCAGTGATGTCATGGCCGGGGGAGCAGGCACAGGAGACGGGCACACACTGGCCCAGAAGTGTGGGCTGTGCACAGCGTTGAACTTCAGGAAGTGCTATTGTGAATCTAACATCTGTTCCCTGCTGAAGAGTTCTTTTTTCTTTTCTTTTTTTGGGGGGGATAGTGCATGTCATATGCCCTTAGCATTTAGCTGACAGCCCCTCAGTTAGGGAGGTGACATGCTAATTACTGGCTGAGAGAGGAAGAGAGAGGGAGAGGAGAAGGAGGGGAGCTGAATTTTCCGAGTCAATCCTCATCCTACACACCGTCCTGCATCACAAAGCACGTTGTGCTGGAAAAGCAACGGTGGCGCTCTGGCCAGCAGTCCACTGCCTGATTCACACATCTGCCCGTTCAGCAGACTTTTGTTTTGCATGTTCAAGCATCATTACAGGCATGGTGTGTAGTGGTTTGCAAAACACACAATTCCCGCCCTCTTGGAGTCTACAGTCCATTGGGAATAAAAGCACGCGTCAGCGGTCACACGCGTTCGCCTAAGTATTTCAATATAAATTATTGCTGCTACCCTGAAAGCATCTGCCTGGGGGCCTGGCTGGGTCTGGGTGTTCATGGAAAGTGTCCCTGGAGGACTGGTATGGGAGATGAGAGCTAGAGGTGGGTCCTAATCTCCGTGAGTTGGGGTGGGGCACAGCACGGTCCCGATGGGGGTAACTGGATGTGCAGTGGCCCTGAGACAGCGGGGAGTGGGGCATACCTGAAGAGCTGAGAGCAGGTCAGTGTGGCTGGAGCCAAGGCAGCAGGAGGAAGAGAGAGGCGAGACGAGTTGGAAGGGCTGATGTCGCTTCAGGTGTTTCCATCAGGCTGTTTCCATAGATTTGGGTGAGGACCGGCAGACTTGCTTGGGTTCACAGGAGAAGGAAGGCAGCCCAAGGCATTGATCAGGAAACAGGTTTGGGGTTTGTGTCAAAACATGGCTGTTTCATGAAGCCTCTGATAGAGCATTGGCTTCTATATGTGAGAATTCTATTAAAATTGTATTTAAAATTTCCAATCATATGGGATTATTAATAATGAAATAAAAGTGATCCTTGTGGTATGGTAAGAAAATAAACCTATATGGTAACATTTACTTGTGCGATTATTTTTTAGATAATTTACTGATCTAGGCTCTGTGGCCTAGATGACAACATGGTAAATTTTTGGTAAATATTCCTTGTGAACTTGGAAAAAAATGCACAATCCAAAATGGTTAGAGATATATACATATTCCTTAAGTCAACATGCTTAATTATATTATTTAATTATTCAAATATTTACTGATTTTTGTTTCTCTGCTTGATTTATCATTTGTTGAGAGATATGTTAAGCATTTCCTCAAATTCTGTCAATTTTTGGTTAATGTATTTTGAAGCTATATTATTTGGTGCATGCAAGTTTGGAATTATTGTATCTTCCTGGAAAATTGAAACTTCAATATGCAGTGATTTTTTTTATGTTGTGTACTTTGTATGTTGTGTAATTTGTATGTTGTGTACTTTGTATGACATTAATATTTCTTCATCAGCTCTCCTTTCATTAGTTTTTGCATGATATATCTTTTCCATTCTTTTATTTTAAATTTCCTGTGTCTCTTGTTTTAGAAGTGTCTCTATAACTAAATTTACCTTAAATTAATTTGGCACTCTGCTGAGTTCAGCCCATTAACGTTGATTGTATTTTTGATGTATTTTGATTTGTTTCTACCCTTTTACTTTATGTAAAGTCTAGATTTGACTTTTTTTTTGTCACTTACAAACTAATAATTAGCATGTTAGTCCTTCATGGATGTTGGGAAAGACATAAGCTTCCAGGGTCAAAGAGAAGGGACTTGATCACGCAAGTGACATGAATACCATATTTGCAGTGGTTTCCTTTGCCCGTCAGTACCCAAGGGGGCAGTGAAGGACACCAGATGGATGCTGTGCTCACAGTGGAACCACATCCCAGTTGAGGACCACTGAGCTTGGGGGTCTTCTATTTTATAACAGGGGGTAAGCAAGCCTGCCCAAGCAGCACCTCATCCCCCAAGGCTGCTCGCTGCAAACACAGCCCTGAGAAAGGGCCTGGGTTGAATGTGGGCGGTGTGTCGTGTGTTCTTCAGATGCTCAGCAAGAGTGGATGCAGAGTGCAAAGATGCTCTGGCCCATGGTGGTTGCCACTCCCAACAGCTGTGTTTTCCACTTATCCTGCTTTTCCTAGATTTCTGTTTTGGAAAGAATTCCCACTTTTGGAATATTCTCTTGTCCTATACTTTTACCCCTGTTAGTTTAGGAATTACGGTCAGAACTCCCGTATCTTCAGTTCTGCATCTATGGATTCAACCAACCTTGGACCCACTGACTGTACCGCATCTTTTTATATGAGGGACTGAACATCTGTGTGTGGATTTTAATATCTGAGGGAGTCTTGGAGCCAGTTCCCTGTGGATACCAAGGGACACTGTACACAGTGGATTTCTATTTTTTTATTGGTTACTCTAGAAATTTTAGCATATATTTAATTTAGTCTAAAAGTAATCTGCATCTTTATTGACTTTCAGAAAAATACAAGGACATTAGAAGCTTGTAACTCTAATCACCCTCCCCTCTGTATAGGCTATTTTTTCAATCAAGATTTCATTTCTAACATGATTTTTCTTTCTTTTTATGCAGTCCATGAGTGTTTAGCCCTCCCTGTATGTTTTCACTGGTTGTGAACTTTCTCCGATTCTTGATCTGCAAGTGTCTCTATTTTGCCCCTGTTCTTGAAAGAGGTTTTACAAAGTGGAGAGTTTCAGGCTGAAACGATTTTCTCTTAGTACTTTGCGTGCACACTATTCCACTCTCTTTTGGCTTCCAGTATTGCTGTTGAGATGTTAGTCGATGCTCTGATTAACGTTTATTTGTAGGAAATCTGTTTTTCCGTCTGGTTGCTTTGGAGAGATTTTTTCCCTGTTTTTGGCATTCTTCAGATTTAATGTGATGTATTTAGGTATGGACTTGCTTTTCTTTAATTCTCTGTAGGATTTTTCTGGCCTCTGTAAATGTGAGGATTGGTGTACTTTATTGGCTCCAACAAAGTCTCAGATACCGTCTCACCTCTTCGAGCAGCGCTCGGCTGCTCTGCTTCTCTCTCGTTCCGAGACTCGGAGGCGTGTTGGATTTTTCTCCCCCAAGCTTCCTTTCTTCTTAAACTACCTTTTGTATTTCATGTCTTTTTGATTTTCTGGCTTGCATTCTGTCCATTTCCAGCAGATCCAACTTTTCCTTTACTAACTCTTTGTGGACTGGTTCTAAACTGCTATTTAATCTTCCCATTGAGTTTTTCATTTAAATGATTATAGTTTAAGTTTTAAAGTTCGACTTCTGTTTTCAAATCTGCTTGACCATTTTATAATCTCTAATTTCCTTGTCATGCCTTCAGTCCCCCTTTTTGTTTTTTAAACATCTTAAGCAAAGGCCTTTTATGTTATTGATACAAAAGTTTTAGCCTCGGCCGCCTCCCTCTGTGGTTCTGCAGTTGTTATCTCCGCTGGCTGTTGCTCGTGGTGGTTTCTCTCCTTGTGTATTTAAAATTCACAGTTGTGAGCTCATGTTCCTTATATTTTCTCTGTAGTTAAGCCTTGGGGCATGGATGCGCCTCCAGAGCACTTACGTTTGTTCCTGCCTGGTCTTTGGGGTGCTACCATCTGGGATCTTTAAGAAGTACATTTCTGGCTTGGAGGTTTCCAGGCCACGCTCGGGGTGTGAATTTTGGCCTCAGATGGGCACGCACACGAGCCACAGAAACGCAGGAGAATTCTTTTCTCTTTCTCTGTGCAGTGGGCAACCTGCATAAGCAGCTCTCCTCTCGCAGGGTGAGATTTTCCCAGCTCGCTTTACCGTCTGCCCACTGGGGTCCTGACTTCCAGGGTGGGTCTGACCTGACCTCCACCCTGCGTGGGCCCAGGCTTTCTGTGGTCTCCCTTGGCCTCCATTCTCCAGACCCTGTGAAGACCTTGGGTCTAGATGGCAGGGTTGACATGGAGTCCCGGACAGACGCACCTCGTAACACCGCTTACCTTTGGAGAATATCTTCTTATCTTCATTCTTTGCCTAAATTTGTTGCCCCCACTTACTATTTGCTTGTCCATGATTTTTTTTAAAAGAGGATTTTCCCTTTGTTTTATCCAGCATTTTATGCATCTCAGGAAATCTCCCTCTATGTATGTAATCCACTGTCCTGCCAAGAATGCCTCTGCCCGTGCCCCTCCTCCCGTGTCCTTCTGATGAGGAAGATGAGGGGTGGAGCACAGGGCACGGCACCACGCAGCCTAAACCCCTGTTGTTTTCAGCATCCCTGAATCCCTGAAAGTTCTTCACGTGTTCACCTAGTTCCCGTCTCTAATATAAATATTTAGTGCCTGCAGTGCTGTGGGCGTCTATGAAATATTTTTTAAAAGATAAACATTCTTGCTAAAAAAAATTCTGGCAAGGATTTTACATTCTCCTTTGTACCCTTTCCAGGACTTGAGAGACTTTTCTATTATAAGAGGCTTTTTTTCTTTTTAAGTTACAGAAATCCTTCCTGCTATAGTGTTACCCTGTTTCCTCTTTCCTGCTAACTCCCTTCCTTTCAAAGTGCCTCTATAATTTATGTATAGGCTGAGATGGACAAGGAAAACCCCTTATTTTTCCATTCACAGCTCAGTTGCCTCACACACCATTAGACCAAATTCTCGGTTCAGTAGTGAGCCTTCCTACTGATCATCCTTGTCATGAAGGTTTGTGGCACTTCTCTGGGATGAGAAGGGTATGTTAGTCTCCATCACAAAGCACCACAAGTTAGGAGGCTCAAAACAAACAGAAATCTATTGTCTTGTGAATCCGGAGGCCAGAAGTCCGAGGTCAAGCTGTTCGCAGGGCCGTGCTCCTCCAGAACCTGTAGGGGGATTTTCCTTGCTTCCGGTCACGGCCGTGACCTTCCCTAGCTTGTGGCTGCATCACTCCAGCCTTTGTCTGCGTGGCCTCCTCACCATGTCTCTCCTCCACGTGGCCTTCTTAGGGGGACCCCGCCGTACTGGGTTAGGCCCCCACCTGCCGCATGACCTCGTCTTAACTAATCACATCTGCAATGACCTTGTTTCCAGATAAGGCCACAACCTGAGGTCCTGGGGGTCAGGACTTTAACAGGTCTTTAAGGGGACACAACACAACCCATTACTATGTGTAAACGCATATAATACAGCTGAGACCCAGAACTCCTACGACTGCTGTCACCTCCCAGTGAGGGAAAGGCTCCTCTGCCCTCCCTCCCCCCAAACATCCATCCTTAGAAAAGACCAGGTGACGCCCCTACATGGATGTTTTCTAACGACCCTGGCGCTCACGCGAGGGTACGAGCCTCACTGTGGTGTCCCGTGCCGCCTCATCAGGGAGCTAAGTTCTCACAAGGAGCCCCCACCTTCCCGCTGTGCGGAGCCGGCACTCTGCTCCCGAAGGCGCTCGGACCGTCTGTCCCCACGGCCGCTGCGGCCGCAGGAAGCCCTGGAGGCCGCCTGGACTTCTGTCTGCAGGACGCTCCGACTGCGGAGTCTTGGCCCCAGAGGCGTTCCCGGCCAAGTGGCGTTGCCGAGGGAAGTGGGGACCCTCGCCTGTCACCCCGGATTGCAGCCCTTCCCGTGGTTTGTCCTGATCCCCGGCTGGCGCGGCGCTCGACACCCTGACTGTGAGCGCAGCGACGCGCAGACCTCGCCCGAGTTCTTCTCATCCTGTGTGTCAGCTGAGGTGGTCGGTTCACCTCCCTGGGCCTCGGTCCCTTCACCTCGTAAGAAGGGTTCATGGTGTCTGTTTCCTGAGTTCTAAGTGTGTTACAGAGACGGAATAAAAATGCAGGCCCGGATCTTCATAGCCAACAACCCCGGACAGCAGTCATCATAGAGTCCCTTCAAGCCGACGTGCACAGAGCGCGGCGGGGCGCCCGACCGCTTCCAGGTTGGTGGGAGAGGCGGCAGGTGCCAGGGCCGTGATCCAGCAGGATAAGTAAAGCGAGGGCCCCAGGGGTGGCCCCTCTAACACAGCCTGGGGTGAAGGGAGGGGTTTCGTCAGGTTTCCCAGGAGCAATACAGAATCTCAAAGAAGGAGGGAAAGAGGCGAGGCCAGGAGGTGGCAGAGGGGAACAGGAAGGACCTCCAGGCGGTGGCCACAGCGCACGGCGCCGTGGAGGCTCGATGTTCCTCTTGGGTTCTGAGGATGGGGGTGAGGGAGCCGTGACAGAGAAGAACCCCAGCTCTGGGGTTCCCAGTTTTAATCCTGGCAGACACGGGGAGCTCTGGTGCACTGGGTGACCTGACCCCATCTGCTTCTAAAAAGACCAATTTGGGAGCAGGATTGCAGACCGGTTATGGGGGGCGGCATTTAGCCAGGAATTACTATATTCTGGCGAGAATGGTTCCTGAGATCAGGGCTGGGAAGAAGGGAGACACTAACACTATTTACAAAGTGTCATCGCGGTTGAGTCGTCACACAGATGAGGTGAAGGTGTCACAGGGTGGCTGGTAATTCCATCGTCTGGTCCAGGCAACGGGGTGACTGGTCGTGCCCTGCACACAACAATACGGTTGAACAGAGAGAGTTTTCAGATTCAAATTCTAGAACTGGGGCGGTGGGGGGTCTACTCTTTTTCCAGGCACACTGATTTTCTCTGTGTAACTCTAGGATTTTAACGAATAACATCTTTGTTGAGCACTTTACAGTTTACAGAGCACCTCCTCATATTGGTTTACCACGTGGAGTTGCCAGTTTTGTGGGTAACAACCTGGTGAGGAAGGTAGGCAGGTTTCTTCTCCGCCACTCCCCTCCTCTGCCCCCTCTTCCTCGCACACGGTGGGCTTTGGCAACCACAGCAGCACCGAGGCGGTTTGACGGGTGGTTTGACGGGGATGGTCCTTTGTGGAGGGCGTCCCGAGCACCGTGGAGGTTGAGCCGCATCCCAGGCCTCTGACCACGAGATGCCAGCCGTATCCTTCCTCCCATCCCCAGTTGTGACAACCCACAGTGTCTCCAGACATTGTCAAAGTCCCCTTGACAAAGTCAGCCCCGGTTCTAGAGAACCCTTATTCTGGAGGCTCAGAGGATTTCAGCAAAGCTGAAGTCATGATCCGAACGGTGGGTAGGAGTTTAATCAAGACCCCCTCTCGCTTTCCAGCACACACTGCATGATGCGGTGCTCCCTCCCGCCCTGCTTCCTCAGACCACTCTCGCCTGCCCGAAGCTGGAGCGGATCTGCTCTCTGACAGAGGACGTTTCTGTCCAGCGATGTCTGTTTCGTGTCTGGTACTAAAGCACTTCATTCCTGGAAGTATTTTGTTCATTTTTAGAGTCTCTTGTTCATTCGTCATGTTTTCTTTTCTTCCTTTGATTTCCTTAAACTTAGTAGATTTGATGATTTTATATTCTGTGTTAAGTCTGGCAGCTGAAGTCCACACGTCTGATTCTGTGGCCGGGTGTCTTGCTGGCTTTGCTGACACCCAGGGTCCTGCTGAGCTGTGTGTTCAGCGCCTGTGAGCTCCTGCTCCTGGCCTGCTGCACCTGAGGGAATTCTTTGGCTCCGGGTCTGTTTATTTAAGTGCAGTCAATTTACAATGCTGTGTTAGTTTTTGGTATACAACACAGTGATTTAGTTATATATATGTATATATTCCTTTTTATATTCCTTTTCATTATAGGCTTCTAAGATATTGAATGGGCCTTATGGTTTGTGAATCCTGGGTTTAAGGTGGATCTCTCTAGATTTCTGCCACACACCTGGGATAAGAACCATTTGAGACTGCTTTAACTTCCCGGCTTGCATTTTCGTTGTTATTTTTAGGTTATGTAGAGAGGGAATTAAGGCCCCAAGCCTGAGCAAGGGCTGGCTGTGCTCACGGTGTCTCCGGGAGAGTTCTGCTCCCCACCCCCCCACCCCCGCCCCGTTTCACGCCTGTGTTCAGTGACTCCTTGTCTGCAGGGGGTGCATTTCAGTCCACCCTCCCACTGGGCTGGGTGGGTGGGCCCCTGTGCTCCGTGGTCCTCATGGACCAAAGTTGACCCTCAGAGATGCAAACCTGGCTGGCACCCTTGACCCCTCCTCACTGACCACATCCACGGGAACTGCTGTGTTGGACTAGCCTGGCTTGTGCTTGGATCAAGACAAAGCGATGCCTTTGCCTGGCTTGAGTTTCCGTCGCTCAGGTTCCCTTTCAGAGCAGGAGCTGGGAGGAGAGGAGAGAGAAAGGCCGACTTAAACTGCTCCCGGTCCAGCTGGCCTAGCTCTCTGGGCCTGGCCTGACCCTTCCTCTCATGGACAGCTGTCCTGGTTTCATCTGAGGTTGTTGTGGCTGGAGACCCCTGGCCCCCAGGCTGCAGCCTCTCATTTGGGGGGTTCTGTAGAATTCTTCCCACAGCCCTGGGCCTGGTGCCTCACACTCCTGCTCTGGGCAAGGACGCAAGAGACCTCCAAACGGCCTCCCTCCACGGCCACGTCTGATCCGCAGGAAGCCTGGACGTATCCTGTCCCCCACAAGCCCTGCGAATGCAGGCCCACTCCATGAACGGCCCCTCCTGGTCCCTCCCTGGCACAGTGCCATCCCTGCTCCCTCCTCCAGAAGCCAGACGTAAGCTGTGGGACAGGCTCTCAGCTACTGTCCTTGGGATTCTGAAATTGTATACCTCTTGCAAATTGGGGAGTTGGTAGAAACTTTCATTTTCATTCATCAATCATGAAATTCTGTTTGTGCTAAGTTCTCAATACCCCATTCTTACGCAGGCTGTGGTTTCTGCCTCCTCTGTCCACCCAGGAAATGTCTCCTTGTCCCCCGAGGTCACCCCAAATGCCATCTCCTCCTTGGCTTCTCCAGTTAGGATTGACTTCTTGTTTATCTCTGTTCATGTAGCACTTCCTGTGTTTCTTTCACATTACATAAAAACTGCATCGGGGGAGGGTGTAGCTCAGCGGTAGAGCGCCTGCCTAGCATGCCTAAGGCCCTGGGTTCAATCCCCGGTACCTCCATTACAAATAAACGCATAAATAATCTAATTACCCATCCCCCCAAAAAAGAAAGGGTGCTAATAATGTAAAAAGGCTGTCGCTAGGATCTAAGCCAATGTTAAAAAAAAAAAAAGAACACTGCATCAGGTTTTTCTATTCACTTTCCTTCCCTTCCACCTGGCTGTGACCTTCTGGAGGCCAGGCCTCCTGTCACAATCACATTTGTGTCCCCAGTGCTGAGCACAGGGCCCCATGCTAAGAAGAGCTCCATAATCATGTGTTGAACTGAATCGACTGCACACTGGCCAGTCCAGTGCCCCCTGGAAGCAGCAGTGGCCATGGAACTCATCAAGGTGCTTGAGTCAGGGAGAGACTCGAAAGAATCAGGGCTTTGCTGAGCTCTTGGTCTTCTCTCCGAGCCTCCCCAGCCTGTCATCTGGGCAGCAGCCTTTATTAAGCTCACTTGTTCTTTCCCAATATTTGCCAAGGTTTGTTTGGACCCTGGTTAAGTTGAGCTCTGATCACTACCTCCAGACTGGTGGTCTGGAGGGTTTTGTGGTATAGGCATGCCCAGTGGTGGACAAATGATGGCTTGAGATTTTGATATATCTCTGTTTTACCCGAACAAGGACAAAGGCAAACAGACTTGTTCTAGCAATGGAATGAATTCCACAGTTGAAAGAGGAAAGCTTCTTTTTTTTTTTCTT
Source organism: Camelus ferus (assembly GCF_009834535.1). NCBI lineage: Eukaryota > Metazoa > Chordata > Mammalia > Artiodactyla > Camelidae > Camelus > Camelus ferus. The sequence continues at coordinate 72,226,138 of NC_045703.1, read as the reverse complement.
TTGGGATGTCCACGTTCAACAGGACCATTTTGTGACACTTAAATGTGGAGGATCGTGACTGTCCCATAAGACGTTTCCTTTCCAGTCCTGTAACACCAGGTCAGAATGCTCTTGGTGAAAACACAAGTCTTGATTTGGGCCTGCCCCAAGGCTTTGTCCTGGGCAGGGTACCCCTGAGCTAGCAGCACTGGCAAACCATACGTATGTCTCTGATGAGTTGTACCGGCTGCCCGTGGCCAGCCCCTTCCCCATTCCTGGTCACGTTGGTGACCAGCCCGATGTCTGATGTACATCAGCTGCTGTCTTTGCCGGAGCAGCAATGTGGCACAGCCCTGGCTTGTCTTTGTTTGCTTAAAGCTGGGATGCCTGAGTGGTCGTGGGGGATACACGGGGTGGAAAGAAGCTGGTTCCCAGAGTAGAGATAATGGGTCTCCAGCAGAACCCTTGGGAAGTAGGGGCTGGTTTGGGGACATATTTTCATCTTAGAGATGCACAGTGGGAACACAGAGCATGCACGTGTGCTCAAGCCTACCCAGCGAGGACGTGGTAGTGCCAGCATCCCGATGCTGGCCTCCCTGTGCTTCCCACCTTCAACCCCAGAGAGAGATCTGACCTCTCCTCTTGCCCGGATGCAGTATGGAGGCATCTGCTGTCTTTACTTACTTTAGCAAGGATAGCCTGACACAAGCATTAATGCAACCTTGATTACGCTGGGGGATGCTACTGCTGTCGGCGAGAGATTCTTGTCAGAGAAAGAATTCAGAAACAAGACACGGAGGTCAGGAAAGTAAAGCAAGGATTTATTAAGGGACAGATAGTACACTCTCAAGGAAAGAGCAGGCAGACCCAGGTGGGTAGCTGCCCTGAGTCTCCTTGGCAAGCTCATTATCTGGGTGTAAATATGAATGGGCAGAATATTCACTGGCAGGGAGGGGTGTGGGGTTGTCTTTTCTGATCTTCTTCTAAGCTCTACCTTCCCAGGTGGGGAGGAGGGATTTTTGTCCTTATTTAGTCTTGATCGGGAAGTTAGATGAGGTCATAATGAACAAAAGGTTACGTTCAGATGGGGAGGTATCATAAGCAAAAGGCTACATTTGGATGGAGGTCATAGTGATTGAAAGGTTACAGCTGGATGGTGGGGATTCCTGTCCTGTCCCACCCTTCTGCCTCCAGGACACTTATCAACCCAGAAGGTATGTTTTTTTGTTAGTCTGGAGGATCCTGTTTTTCTTGGTCTGTCAAAGGAACCCCATTGTTCACAAGATGTACAGTTTTCTGCCATTTAGCCCATGGCCCCCTTTCCCAGCTTGTATTTAGCTACCTGCCTGCTCTAACACTATGACATGTAGATTTTTCACAATCTGCCTGGCAAAGTGATAACTTTCATGTGGCGCCGCGTGCACAAATGCTTCTGGACTTTTCGGGGGTGGTGGCAGTATGCTAATGAGATTGTTTGACCCTATTTGAAACATAAAAATACTTGGAAAATGCACACGAGGAAAACAGATAAGGTTGCACAGACTCCTAAGCTCGCAAATCTGTAACTGCCTACACCCCTCTGGTGAGCATTTCTAGGGGGAAAAAATGTTTCCCTTTAAAGCAAATCCCCTGAAGCCCTAAAGCCAGCAGCTGGTCCCTGAGAGCCCTGACTCAAGACACTCTGTGTTCAGGCCCTGGTAAGTCATCCGTTTGGATAATTTTCTATATATGGAGTCGGAGGTCAGGGAGAACGGATGTGTGTCTTTGTTCTCCAAACACTGCCAGGGAGGCTTCCCCAGCTGACTGCCTGAGTCCCGGGCTGCGTGGGGATCTATTCATCACCCGGGGACGGATTGATGGACTCCCGAGTCGGCACCCGGGCTGTGGGGACGGTGTCAAGGAGAGGGCCACTGGGGCCAGGGGGCGAGGGAGCATGCAGAGCGCACGTGTGCCCGCTCATGGTGTCCCTCTGGATGTTGATCCATTTTCTGTAAGTGTTTGCTCATCAACAATTAGAGTTTTGTTCCGTGCAGAAGACTATTATGCCAAAATGAAGATTTGGATGTTTTAAGGAAAGAAAACATAATGATACCCCAAGCCAGAAGAAAGCCCAGCAGGCCAACGGGGTAGAATGGAAAGCTGGCGACCGGCACATCTGAACAGCTGCACCGCCCAGCGCTGTGCAGCAGTCCTCCGCGGGCTTATTAGGCATGCGCCGCCGAGGGCTCTGATTGGCGGAGAGGGCTGTGGGCGTGGCGGAGCCTCAGGGAGCGAGTACTTGGGGAGAGGAAGGAGGAGGAGTGAGGGCCCGGGGCAGTGGGACGGTGGGCGCTGATTGGTGGTAGTGGCGGAGAATGAGGGTGAGAGTGGCTGGGCGTGGCGGCTGGCTCTGATTGGCGGTAGTGGCGGGACGGGGCATGGGCGGGGTTGTGCGGGGCTGGTCCTCGCAGGGCCTGAGGAGGAGTGGAGGACGGGGTGGGGGGGGTTGGGTAGAGCCTGGGGCAGCGGGCTCTGACTGGTGATAGTGGCGGAGGGCGGGGCGAGAAGGCGGGTGATGATTGGCAGTAGTGGCTGGGGGCGGGGCGGGACGGGGCTGCCGAGGGCTGGTCCTCGCAGGCAGCAGGAGGAGCAGGAGGAGGAGGAGGACCAGGAGGAGGGATCGCTGGGCCCCCGGCCGCCGTGGCCGGCTTGGCCTGCCCTTTGTGCCCGCAGCCCGCGCCCCGCGCCGATGGCCGCCGCGCCGGGCTCCACTGCAGCTCGCGCCCGCACGCGGATCTAACCCCGCACGCCTGGGATGCGCCGGGGATGCGCGTCCTCCGGCCCTTCGGCTCCTCGCGGCTGGGCGCCGGGCGATGGAGCTGAACATGAAGAAGTTCACCGTGCGCAGGTTCTTCTCAGTGTACCTGCGCAAGAAGTCGCGCTCCAAGAGCTCCAGTCTAAGCCGACTAGAGGTAAATGCCCTCGCCTCTGTGCGCGCAGGTACCCAGGTCCCTGCCGCTCCCCGGAGGATGCTGCGGGTCTTGGGGCCATCCCGAACCCTTTCTATTGTCACGCGCACGGTCACGCTAAGACCCATGTCAGGGAGTTAAAGTTGAAAGCTGGTCCAGTTTTCCTAAAACTGAACGTTATTGTTGGGATTTACTAATAATTGGGCCAGTCCTCGGGTCCTCAGCAGGTACTAAACTCTGCCCCTATTGAATGTCTAACTAATTTTGTACCGTGCTCTGCGCAGGATTTGGGATAGTCACCGTGGGTGCCCACAGAGGTGCTCTGGGTGGGGAGGGCGTTTCAGCCCGTGCAGCTGGACTGCTGCTCCGTGTGGCACCTCAGAGGTCCCAAGTACAAAACCTCCCAGCCCTACCCTCGGTTCGTGTTGATGGGGTTTGTTTTATAGTGACCCAGAGCCACACAAATACTACCATGTAGTGTAGATTGTTTGTGTGTTTAAAATCAGTGTAGAATTGACAAAAAGCGATTAAAAAAAAAAAAAAAAAGGCAGCAACACAATCTCCTTGGACCAGCCTGTAACGGTGTTCAGTAGTAAAGTGCCTGATGCAATATCCCTGCAGCTCCTGGTTTGATACAGATTCGTCCTGAAACCCAGAGGACCCCGAAAATCCTGTCCTTTTCTCGGGTCCCGCATCTTATCATCTTTGGGTTTCCAAAGTCGCCTGTGGATGGTTCTCTAATGTGTTTTGTATTTCAACAATCAAATCTTATTCTCTTCATGCCAGTGTCCAGATTACATTGTTGAATCAATAGATGACCAAACCGTGAAACATGTTTAAGTAAAAAAAGAGACATTGTGGGGTTTTTTTTGGGGGGGGGGCGGGTGGGAGCTGATCACACAACCTAGAGATTTCTTTGGACATTACCCTCGTCTTTGCCAAAAGGGTGGCCCCTGAGGGGGTTTTGATGTGTTTGTTTCTAATGAAGTCAAATCCATTGGAACAATGTCACATTTTTCATCTTGGGTTTCTTTGTCCCGGCTGCCATGATATTAGATACAGGCATTGGTTCCATAACAATTAAGAGATCTTTAAGCAAAGCTCAGGGATAGACATGAAAGCAACAAGGAATTACTTGTTTTAAGAAGTTTCTGTTATGATATCACTAAAGCAGAATTTTAAGTACTAGGTGTGATCTTTGTGGCTGGTTTCTGAGGCTAAAACCTATCTTTCAAACAAATACAACTATTAATTAAATAATGGAGGAGAGCTTGCTTTAAACCTCACGTAGACAGAAAAGAAACCTGAGTTCATCGGGATAAGTCATTTTCCTGGGTCTCAGGCATTAAAATGAAAAACTTAAGCTGACGAGAATAGAATGCTGAACAGTGTTTACCTTTATACCTAGCAAGTTTTTATTCATCGAAATGCCAACTTTATCATACAGCTCCTTATCTCCTTCCATTTATTGTTCTTGCCAAGGGGAGGCACATGTGGGAGTAAACTGGTGTCATTTAGGAAGATGAGCACAGACCCTGGGCCAAACCCTGGAGGGTGGGGAATCCTCCCAGCACAATACACTCACCTCTGGTGCTGTGGTTCAGCAAGGAGAACCAGGCTGTGGAAGTGCTTTAACAAAATACAATAGGAACCAAGTAGGGGCATAGAAATGATGTTCCTATAGTGTGGAAGGATATAAAAATATCCTGTCTATTAAATAACATTTCTGTATGTATAATAAAACCATACATAAGCCATCAGATATGCAGAAGGACAAACTGATGAGACAGAAATGTAGTTTATTAGCAGGTAGTCAGGTGCCCGTGCCGGGTGCTGGACAGACTTGTGGATAAAGGTGGGCAGCATGGATCCCGGGCTCTGTTCTCCGCAGATACTCTCGCCCACTCCTCTCAGTTGGTAACTTGTGAAATCCAGGTAGACACGTGCTTCTAGCCTCATTCCACCGTTCGGGAGGAAAAACCCTGAGAACAAAACCTGAGATTCTTGCTGACAGCGTAATGACTAATTCTTTCGGCAAGTGTTTATTGAGAACTTGCCATACCTGCAGCCCTTTTCTGGGCATTGTAGATCCAAAAAACACAGGACGTAGAAGTCCTGGTGCCTCCAGCTAGTGTGGGGAGTCTGTTCAGTGACTGCCCCTGTGCCTCAGTCCAGTCAGTTCCTTGTTCCTGACCCACCCCTTTCCCAAAGAAGCCTGTCTGTCCCATTGTATATTCACAGCAGATCACAGGCCAAGAAGTACTCACCAAACAAATGTGAAATTTAGGAGGGAGCTTGGTCAATAGTAGAGGTTCTGAAACAGGGCATATAAAGTACTTAACATGGATGTGTATTTCATCTGCTTGGATTAGTGGGAAAGATAACTTACTTTGTAAAAAGAAACATGGTGTTTTACTATTATTATTCTTTCTGTGAAATTTATATTTTAAAATATTCACAGAGACTTTAAAAAAATTTTTTAATTCAAAATCTAGTGGTATGAACAGGAAAATAACAGCTGGGACTTTATGGTTAAAACAATATCATCTTTATCAAAAGGGCTTGTAGGGACAGACTTAGTATTTCATGCTTTTATTTATCTGTTTGTTTATTGACGCATAGTCAGTTTATAATGCTGGTTAGTTTCTGGTGTGCAGCATAGTGATTCAGTTATATATATATATATATATTATATAGATATATATTCCCTTTCGTATTCTTTTTCATTATAGGCTATTGCAGGGCATTGAATTTAGTTCCCTGTGCTCCACAGTAGGGCCTTGTTTGTTTATTATCCTTGCTTTTAAAAGTATGACTTGACTTTGGATCCAGAACTCAACATTTGGTAAACTCTAACCAACAGAGAAGCCAGGTTGTTTAATCAGATGTGGAATCAGTTTATGAATTCCAGCTTGAATGCTTTTGCTGTGCATCTCAGCATTACACCAGCTGAGATGGCCAGACCATTGACTCTGGCCGGGGTGATGTCGGGGGCTTCTAAAGGGAAATTGGATCTCTTGTGTACACTTCTATGTACCTGCCCTAGAAAGCTGCCAGGGCTCAGTGTCTGCTGGACCCTCACCCCCAAGGAAGCTCTGGTTTCCGGACGTTGACAACATTGCCTGAGCCACAGCACCGCCCCAGACTGTATAACTTGCCTCATCCAACTGTGCATTTTATAGATGAGAAAATGGGGTCCAGGGAGGCAAAATGACTTGCCTATGCTCATCCTTCTAAAGTATTTTACAGGAAGTTGTTACTATAAGAGCATGTGCTCTCTATTACTAATTTTAGCCATTTTAGGTTGGATGGTTATTGAAGTTTATAATGTATTATATGGTGCATGAATGAAGGCTATTATAATTTTAAAAAGAAAACTACTCTAGGGGGATGTTTTGAACATGCTCCATAACCTAAAATTATTCTAGAGAACCTTTTCTGGAAGTTAGAAGCTCCAGGTGAATTTGGGCTTTGCATCAGATTTCCTAAAATTGGAATCTCACTTCCACCTCTCACCACAGGGTAGTTTCTTAAACTCGCTAAGCCTCCTTTTTCCTCACTGTGAAACGGGGATGAGAATAGTTCCTATCCTATGTGAAGACTTAACACGGAATCTGGATGATAAAATCGATAGTCAATAATTGTTAGCTGTGGATATTGATAAAATACTTCCTGAGTTTATTGATTTTTTTATTTTAACATTTACTAAAATTTTTTCTTGATCTTTTGCTATCTAGATCTTTTTTAAAATTTATTTTTATTTTGTTATTGAAGTATAGTCGACTTAACAACGTTGTGACAGTTTCTGCTGTACGGCAGTGTTTCAGTCTTTCATACACACACATATATTCCTCTTCTTATTCTTTTTCATTATAGGCTATTACAAGATGTTGACTGTAGTTCCCTGTGCTGTGCAGCAGGACCTTGCTGTTTACCTGTTTTATACATAATGGTTACTATTTGCAAACCCCGAACCCCCAATTGATGTTTTTCATCATGATGTTGTTCAGTGTCTGCTGGTTCTGCCTGAGCCTAAGATCGCCCCTGTGGCCTGGGGGACCCATGGCTTGTGCTAACTTGGTAAACTCTCAGTCTGGTAATTAATTAACCCTTCCTGGGCACCAGTTCTCACAGGCTGTGTCTCAGCCTGCTTCATTCGCTAGGACTGGCCCCGTTTGCTAAGATGGAGTTCCTGTCGTCTGGCTGGGACGGCGACATTCCTCTTTCTTATCTTGTGTGTCACCCTGGATCTCTGAGTGCATTACCAGGGCCAGTTCCGAAGCCACAGCATCCAGAGCTCAGGCAGCTTCCTCTAAAGTCAGGACCTGTCCCAGATCAACATCCCGGCTTAGCAGAGCTTTGGGAAGGAATCCTCCCTGCTCCACCTCAGCACCCCAGGAAATCCTCCACCGTGCGAGCAGGCAGGCTCCAAAGCCCAACTCAGGGCTGTGGGAGGTCAAGAGAGGCTGGTTAGGAAAGGCTTGGGAGGGAAGACTGGTGTCCAGTGAATGAAAAGTGACACTGTTTACGCAGGTTAAGATTTATCTACCACTTCTCTAAACGTGTCGATACTCAGTGCCGGTTCCCCGAGGGAACGCTTGTTTGGCTTGGGGTTTTACCAAAGCCAGGAGGTCGGTTCTCTTGATTAACTGTCATTTCACCTGTTTTTGACATTTTTACGGAAAGACAGTTGGGGGTGTGTGAAAAGGACAAAATGCAGGTCCTCTCACTGGGGTACTGATGTGCGTAAATACATTCATGTATTTCTTTGCTCAATTACCTACACACTTGAACAACTTTTAGCATATTCCGTGCACACTGTGCTGAGCAGTTGAGATATAAAGATGTGACCCCTGCCCTCGGTGAAATTAACATCCAGTGAGAGACGTGAACACGGAAATGGAAGCCGGCCGTGCTGGGCGTGAGTCCTGTGAAGTTATCGGCATCATTGGAATTAAACAGTCTAATTACATCAGTTGTCAGTTTGTTCCTATTTCCAATGCTCGCAGACAGTCAGGCGTTATCTGTGCGCACATGTGCACGTGTGAATGTATTTTAATTGTTTACCCCTTTTTAAAGGAAATATGGTATCCTAATAAAGTAAGGGTGAAGCGACTCAGCAAATATTGCGAACAATGTTGGCTCCAGTCGTGGGAGAAAAAGAAAACTTCCTGGAAAGGTAGACACTCGAGCTTCTTCTTGACCCTTGACAGGTGAGCCCTTCTCCAGGTATTGGGAGGTTTCCAGGAAAACCATTTCTAATTAAAACCACTTTCAGGTGGCTGCACTAAGTGTGCCCGAGGAGCACTGTGCGAACCTGGTTTTACGGGCTCTTGGGCAGCAACGACAGCTACGAAAAGGCAGAGAAGACCCCAAGAAACAGTCCGCACCCGTGAGGACCTCACCTGCTTGTTGTTTTGTTTATTTATGCTCATTCTATTTTAAAGACACCAACTTAACTGCTTATTTGTGGTGTGCCTTAGCTTTGCAATTTCATTACATACTTCCTCTCCTTACATCCGAGAAAACTCCCCAAAGTATTGCTTCTTATTCAAAACTGCGTGAGAAGGCGATCAGAAGCACTGAGCTCGCACCCCCCCCCCCTTGCTTTAACCTCTTCCGCGTGTCCTTCCTGACAGTCCTCCACCCGCAACACGCCCCTATGCAGCAAGGACTGTTTCAGGATACTTCCCGTGCATTCAGAAGCACAGGAATGAAATACAAGCACACTCAGTGAAAACATGGAACGTCTGTCCGTATCATCTGATTTGTGAGCACCCAGGATTTCCCTCAGTTTCTTGCATGCGGGGGAACGATTTCTTAGATGTGGCAAATTGATGAGTGGGCAGGAGACTCCGAACTCAGAGGCAGGGAGGGAGGTGGCCAGAGAGAGGCTCCGGGCGTGAGCAGGCAGGGGAGGAACACACCACGCGAGCGGGTCCTGCGCACGTCGGTGCAGTGCCCCGTGGGGACGCCCCTTTCCCGTGGCAGGGATGGGGGTGAGCTTGTTCTGTACCAAGTCCACTTGGGAAGCAGGAATTTAGCCAGAAGCGCCCTTCCTCTTTGGTCCAGGCTTCTGTGTTTGTTGAGTAAGCAAAGCCAGTGTAGCGCGGGAGGCATTTTCTAGGACACCCCGCTTTTCTGACTGGTGACGCTGGGCTATGTTGTGTTGGGTTTTTTCCCTCAGCGTTATGTATTTGCTGATCTATTTCACGGGTAAAGCTATTAAATTAAACTCAGGTAGGAATTATCAACAAATAGTTTGTTAAGCTACAGTGTGATTTAATCAAGCAAATGGCTCAGACACAGATATATTCGGCCTAAAATATTGGTTGTATCTGATTTGCAGCTGTGGAGGAAGCCTCTCCTGCCGACGTGTTGGCTCAGGAGATGTCGTGGTCGTGCGGCTATAATTAACTTGGGGAACCTGCACACGGCGGGAGGGGGCACTGGCTGGCTGTGTGCTGGCCCCATCCCCGTGGTTGCTCCCCGAGCAACGAGGGCCAGTGTTCGCGACCACTGGCAATGTGCGCTGACAAATGCCCCTCTCCTCCGAGCTTGGCCGGCACTGCCCCTCTGCACTGCCCCGCTAATCATCTTGCCGGACCTTGGGCTTCTGGGTCACCACACCATTGCTGGACCTGCAGCACTGGTCTTAGTGAGACTCCTGCTGAGTCGAGTTTAGCGAGACCCCCCTGTCCTCAGTATCTGACCACCCTCCATGTCTGGCCCGGTCCTCATCCCACCGTCCCCCAGGTCACACGTCGACCCTCACCTGCCTTCAGCTCGGTTTGCAGAGAATCGCAGCTCCTGGGCGGCAGATCCTCACGTGGCCTTGTTGTGCTGGATTTGAGCTCAGTCTCTCCCCCTTGCTGCAAACCCCGCTGCAGTGGCCCCGTAACAGGTGTCTGAGGAAGTTCCCTTGAAGGGCGCCTGTTGTTAGTAATTTGCACGTGTCCCTTGAGCTCCTGTTAAAGGGAGTCCCTGGATCGCAGAGCCCAACATGATTCCAACCAGCAAACACACAGCAGCCAATCTTCCTCCACCAGCTTTGGTTTGCAAAGTTCTCCCCAGGATCTCAGGCTGCCCTCACCCTAAGAGCCCCAAGATTCTGCCCCCCTCCACGATGCAGTCCTCCCTCCCCTCCCCTGCACAGTGCCACCTGCGCCCCCTCCACTGGGTGTGCCCTGATCTCGCCGGCTGCCCGTTCTCCTGGCCGCCGGGCACTTTCCTCGTCCCCCCACTGTCGGCCTCGCCGGGCCACTTTTGTGCTCCTATCTCCTCAGCTACAAAACAGTGATCGCCCAAGATAATGTTGTCCTTAAGCGATCAAATGCTTGAGAAGGAAGACATGCCTGGTTGGGAAGGGGTCTCTGCACTTGGTACTCTGTGCTGTTACGGAAAGCTGGCTTTGACGGGCCCCATCTGTAAGGGGTTTTGCCCTGCATTATCGGGGGGAGTACTTTTCCTCCTCCGCCCACCTCCTCTGCCTCCCTGGCCTGAGCACTCGTCTGCTCCCAGTTAGTCCCATCACTGTGAGGCCAGCGTTTCCGAGGCTGCAGCTGTGTGAAGGTTACTGAGAGTCGTGCTTCTGTCTGCATTGTCAGTTTAGACAGAATTCATGGAAACAGCAGCTCCTGTAAAACAGAGACGTCCATGCTGTTCCTGGTGTCAGCCCTCTAGCGTGGGGGTGAGGGACTGGCAGGAACGATCTGGCTTCTTAGAGAAAAGAACTGCTTCCCCTTTTGGCTGTTCTACTGTCCTCTGTTAATTAGTAACATTCGAAACAGCAAATCAGAGGCTGGAGGGTGTAGCTCAGGGCTAGAGCACATGTTTAGCATGCACAAGGTCCTGGGTTCAACCCCCAGTGCCTCCCTTAATAATAAAAACAAATCAGAGTAGTATTGAATCCATTGGCCAGCGTGTTTCCTCCTGTTGCCCAAGAAAAGAAAGTTCTAAGTAAGACTGACAAGCCCAGAAATGCATCTCTCCCCTTGGGACGATTTGTGGGCCGTGTCACTGGTCTTGGGGCTTTCAGGTGGATGCTGGCCAGGACTGGAGTCTGGGACCCACTTTGACATGTCTCTGCGGTCAGCCTGAGCTGTGATGTTCTTTGCGTCGGGACACCCCGGCCACGCCATCCTACCCAAGGCCCTCAGACTCACAGCTTTTACTCATTAATTTTAATTCAGTCCAATTGTTAAGGGGAAAAAAAATGGAAGGATTTACTTTGACAGCCTCTATTTTGGAATGTTTATGGTGGAAATGCTCTTGTGACTACTTAGATAACTGCTCATTCAGGTCCCAATTTTAACACTTTTGGCCCAGGATAATGGCACACTTTCTAGAATACAATATTACTATCTATATAATATTTTATTTTATTTTATAATTATTACCTATATAATATCTGTATAATGCTATCTAGATATATTTGATTTTATGCTTTTATTTATATTTTATTTTATATTTTTATAATTTTATTTTCTATTCTATTTTCTTGTTTATATTTTTATAAAATTTTTGTAATATTTTATTTTATAATTACTGTATATATAATAGCTATGTAATATTCCTATCTAGATATAATATTAACTTCCAAATGTGTTTTTATGTCCAAAGTATGGTGTGGACAATCTCTTTCTAAGGATGAAAAATTAAGAGAACTTCTTATTCTGAAGTATGCGCAGAAGGCGCACTGGGAGAGATGCGTCGTGGGAGGGCGGGTGGGAATGAGGGTGGAAAGGGAGGCGGGGCTGGGGGAGGATGCAGAGACCCGGGGTGGGGGCGGAAGGGCTGTGTGTGTGCGCCAGGAGTCCCCACGGCGAGCATGCAGAGGGGCCACCGGAGAGACACGCTCTTGACTTGCTCCAGTGACTCTGGTTGACTTTGAAGATAAAGGGGGAAGACCACTGAAGTAGGAAAGAGCACTTATTTTTAGAGCACCTTCGGCTCCGTGCATTCTGCTTAGTTTGTCATCACGTCAGAGAACAGGGCAGATGGCCGCTGGAATAGGGCAGCAATGATTGCTGACTGCCTTCATCCCAGAGAAACCCGAGAAACAGCGTGAGGTTGGGTGTGGCTTTTGACTTTCTAGATCTCAGCAAAAAGAGTGCGTGAATTTTGACGTGTGACTCTATCAAGACTTTGCGGAATCCACTTCAACAGAGGCAGGGAGTGAAAAGGTTCAACCTGCTGGGATGTGTTGAAGTCCATCGGCACAGGGCCCACGTGCGCGGCGGGTGTGCGCTCCGACGGCGGTCAGTCCCCAGACCCGTCGTCCACCTTCACCCGCGTCTTGGAGCGCACCGTGTTTTCCTGTGAACGTCTCCACTTCCCACGCAGCCGGAGTGAGCCCGACCGAGTGCCTCTCACCATCTCTGAGATGGTCCTCCGCCGTCCCTCCTGACCCTCCACCCCAGCCTGTTCCATCAGCAGACCTCCCTCCAGGCACTTCCTTCCTGTGACTCAGCCCATCCAGCCCCCTCCTTCCAGGCCCCAGCCCCCCCTTTGCTCTGAGCTGATCCCGGGCTTGGACTGACTGAGACGACCCTAATTGGGAAAAAGTGGTCCTTTACTGGTGTTGGTTGTTTCGTGGGTTAAGCTTGGCTGGTGATGTGTGGCTGTTTCTCCTGTATTGGCCTCACCCCCAGCACAGCCGGCTGGGTGGGCCCTGACTGTCACGCAAGCAGCCCCCACGGTCTCCATCCTTGCTCAGCCACTTACTACTTGTGGGACTTTGGCAAGTGGCCTGTTAACCCTTCCCAAGGTTCCTGAGTTTCCTCATCTGGAAACTGGTGCAATTCCTGTCTTCAGGGGTCCGGCAGGAATAGACGGACTGGCCCGTTCACCAGCCCCGCTGGGCACTTAGTGAAAAAGAAAGCTCCGTGCTTCCCTTTCCGCTGCTGTCTGTTCACGACACTGAGTCCTGATGTCCGGCAGCGCTGCTCCCGGTTCTGGACACTGGCCCCTGGGTCGCATACACGAGTCACTGGGTCCCAGACACCAGCGGCAGCCAGACTTGCTGGTGGCCAGGAGGTTTATTAAGTACAGCATCAGAATCATTAGTAAAAAATTCCAGATGCCACTTAGTGAAGGGTTCTAGGCCGAGGCCGCCACATTTCAGAACTGGAATTCTCCCTGACTGCTAAAGCTTTGCCTCCAACTTAGGGAGCTCAGGTACAGGCTTCCACTAAAGGCTTGAAGTCTAGGGAGAGGTCTCAGATTTCACACAAATGGACGCCCCGTCTCCTCCAGCTAAGTGGTCTCCGTGAGTCCTGAAAACACCAAACTACTGCGTAGTTTTTTTTAAAAAATAATGAAGGGGTTGGGGTGGTGGAGAGGGGAGAGGGGAAAGCAAAGAAAAGGGAAGAGGGGGCCACGAGTGAAAGACGGGGGGACATAGTCAGCAGAGGCCAGGAGGAGGCGGGGCAGGCGGACCCAGACCCGAAAGAAGGAGACGGACCCTGAGCAAAGCAGCTTGGATAGCGGCCACTTAGGGACAAGCAGCAAAGTGTGGGAAGCAGCTCACGTCCGCACGGTGGGGTCCTGCCCCTCACTCCCTGGATGTGAAGGCAGCACACGCCTGGCCCCCTAACAGACAGGGCGCTGCCCGTGGGCTTCCCAGGGTCGTTTCTGGCTCGATTAGAGCCGTGCGGCTAGACAGGGTCGAGAGGAGAGGGCCCGCGGGTGGGGGGCGGGGACGCTGGCCAGAGCTCCCCGCGCCGGGCCCGCTCGCCCGGCCTGTGGCTGGGGCACAGCGGGGAGGGAGTGCCAGGCACGAGGCTGCGGTGAAGGCGGCGTGTCTGCTGTGGGTGCTGCATCCCTGTGGGGACCCAGCAGCCTGTGAAACCTTCCTTCTAAAGGGGAACGACCAATTTTGGGTGGTAAGGAGGACCAGCGTTGTCACAGATGGCGAGGTCCTGGCAACGCGGAGTCGTGGTTTCTTCGCTCGTGCCCTGTCTGGTGGGCTTGGTGGGACGGGACCCAGAATTCCCAGGCCCTTCTTCCGGGGACCACCGAGTTCCCTCCTGCTGGCCCAAGTCCACCCTGAGACTGGTGGGCAGAGACCAGCACCAGGGGTGGGAACGGCAAAGAAAATCTGGAGGAAAAGATAAAATAGACTTGGAAAGGTCTTATGCTTAATCAATTAGCAGTGTCCCTCCTGGAGTTAGAGAAAGCCGCAGCTGCCCTGTTTTCAGAGGATGTTCGTACCTGAGTGACTGGCTGCCAGAGCCCCACCCATCCCGCCCCACCCTCCAGATCCACACCTGTGCCTCCTCCTCGTCCCAGGGGCGTGTCCCCGACTGCTGGTGGGGCCAGATGAGGTTTGAAAACTATTTAAAGCATTAGGGAAATGGAAGAAGGTGCTGTATTGTCATCCATACAACAGTGGACAGTACTTGTTAGGAACCCGCTACAAGACGCACATCGTAGAGTTTTCACAATGTCTGTGACGAAAGACTCCAGAATGGCAACGTGCAAGATTGTGTTTTGCTTCCCTGAATCCTTCATAAACCAATTTCACTCTTTTACAATATTATGTCCACGTCGGCAGCTCACCTTTGTGTTGGAAGGACATGGTTAGCCATAATTATAGGTCAAGTGCATTTCATGAAACAGTGACAGATCCTGTCACTCCCAGAGCTCCTCCATGTGGGAGGAAAAAAGGAGAGACAAAACCAGGATTGAAATGACTATTATCTTCCTAGCCAGCGAGCCTTTCATGCATTTTATAGGTTTTAAGGTGAAGGGGCTTGAGCCATTTGAAAACTAAATAATACAAGTCATCTTTCTCAGCAAAGATGAGTATGAAACATTCACTTTGACAGTCTGGAGATGAAAATAAACTCATCAGCTCTCTAAAATTAGGTATGTTTATATGTACATGTGTTTTTACTATATGCATGTGTATGCGTGTGTCTGTGTGTGGGTGTGCACCACACGTGGCATTTTCCTGGCCACAATGATTAGCCCAGAGTTGAGCATCTGGTCCAAAGACAGTCCAAATGGGATGTAACTTGGGACCATGAGGTTGCCCCACCTACAGAGGAACCAACACACAGAGGAGGGCAGAGCCAAAAAACCCCACAGAGAAATGGAGCCTTGATCAGCCCATGCATGAAGTCCTTGTCACTATGGAGTATTTTAGTCACGTGACCCAACCAAGCCCTCTTGTTGTTTAAGCCAGTCTGACTTGGGCCTTCTCTTACGCAAATAAAAACATCCTGATACACTTATTATCTCACTCTTTACTAGACCCCTAAAAGTAGGTACAATTATACCTTCTTCATAGATGAGGA
This sequence comes from Camelus ferus, assembly GCF_009834535.1. Taxonomy (NCBI): domain Eukaryota; kingdom Metazoa; phylum Chordata; class Mammalia; order Artiodactyla; family Camelidae; genus Camelus; species Camelus ferus. Next base: position 72,210,909 of record NC_045703.1, on the reverse strand, counting down.
AGCTATTTTAAAAGGTCATGCTCATAATAGGTGGGGAGCTGAGAATCAAACTGGGTTCTGTTCGCTTTGAAGCTTGTGCCTCGAACCACTATGATGTATATTAGACCCCAAATAACATGTTTAGCCCAGGTGGCCAGGAAAATGCCGTCCGAAAGATGTTTCCTGTCTAAAGGAACCACAAGGTGATTTGCTCACGAGTTATACATTGTGCTTGACGGTCTGGGCTCCCTCGTGGCAGGTCCGGGCACGTGTATGTGCTCGGTCAGAATGAGTGGTGAAGGAATGAGCGTGTGTGGAGGTTTCCAGGTCCCCTGGAGTCCAGGGTCCCGACCCAGAGAACTGGGCTCTCCATTAGAGCACAATGCTGTTGATGCCTCTGTAACTACAGAAGAGGGGTGTCTGCCCCTGCCCCCACTTCCCCTTCTTGCTCACATTTTGTGTCGCAGACGTAAAGGTGGGGGCAGAATAGGGCGTGCGGAAGGTAGAGGGAGACCGAGCAGATCCCAGCGGAAGTTACAGCCTGTCGGTGTCTGGGCGCGGAGGTCCTGCCTCTGCACTGACGCTGCTGGTTCATGTGGATGGAGGGACAGATGCGGTGTGTTCAGCGGTTTGGGAAATGTTGATAGGATTCTGCCAAATGGCTACCTGTGAAGGGTAGGGACATGTCTTAATAGGATGTCTGTTTTGCAGAATATAGTGGTACCTTTGAATTTATGTTTAAACATAAAACATAGTGGGAACACTTTTTCAAATTTTCCAGTGTAATTGAGAAGATAAATTGAGAAAATTAAAAATAGATTTGTTATTCATTAAAAAACTGAAGTATAATATTTTATGTTTGCAGTCATTCTTTCAGTGTGTTTAGTGGGTCTAAGGATGCGATTGTTCCTTTTCTGTCTACTTTCCTATCTCATAACAATCTCCAGTCTAAAACCTAGGCTCTGTAAATCATAATTTAAAGAAATAAGGATTCAGAACAAGATAGAAGTGGGTATTGATTCTAGAAAAAGTATTTTATGTATTATACTTAGCTTCCCATGTCTTTAAATTATCCAGTTATCACTGTGGAAATGGATATACATTCATTTTATAGAAGGAATTTAATGAAAACATTGTAACATTGTTTTCTTTGCCATTATTTTTCATATGCTTTTATGTCCAAATTCCTGCCAGCACTGCCTTTTGACTGTAGTGATCACATTTTGACAAATTACTATAAGGAATTTGTTCTATAAAACAGTGTACAAAGCTGTGATCTACAAGACAAAGGCTAGTGAGCAGGCAGCCTTTTCTGCTCTGGAAGTACCACAGACTTTGTGCTCGATGTGTTTCTAAGGGTTTGGCATCCTGGAACGTGGAACCGAGTTGTATAGGAGTTTGTCTGCTTTAATCATCATGAGTTCTTTCCTAAGGTGTGCCCTTGATCTTTGCTTAGAGGTGATGGCCAGCTAATGCCTTCAGAATTCAGGAAACGCACGTTAATTTCCTGCCCCTCGTTCTGCCACCACCGTCAGTGTTGACTTGGTCATCTCTTTATTCAGGCTTCCATGATGGTGTTGTACTGCTTAACTGGAGAATGATGACTCGCTCTCATACGGCTGTTAAATACATAAGCCACGCCCGGGAGGGGATGGCTTCCTGCTCTCACGGCCGTTTCGGGGTACCTTGTGAATGTGACGTTCACCAGTGAGCGCTGCTGTTTTTAGCAAGCTACTTGGAGGTAAAAGATACTGTGTCAAAATAAATAGCAAGAGCTACAGTGAGGAGATGGGAGTGGAGAAATGAATTAAAACAGCAACAAAAAAGAGGAAGAATGATTAGAAAATGTATATAAGAGAACAAGAATAAGTGACTCAAAGCTCATCAGTTCTCTTTATCTTGAAATAGCGTGGGCAGGTATTTTCTGATTACCTGAATATTCCGGTTTGTGAATTCCGCATTTCAGTAAGTACAGACTAATAAGATACACTTCACACTGGACACTTTTCTAAACTAAACTTTCGATAATTCAGAATGTACTTCACGATGTCTCAGTATCCCCAGGCCATCAGCTAGAATTCCCGACACTGTGGTCCGCCACTGCAGCTAAACGACATTGTATCGCCCAAAAATGGTAGAACTGTTTGAGCCAGCCTCCACACAGCCCAGCAGTTCTTTCTGGAATAGCCCAGAAAGTAAATGTGAATCAAGGTTTTTCTATCTGTGTAATACACTGGAACCCAGTTTTCGAGCATCTTGTGTAACTGCGGTATGTGAAACAGATTTGAAGAAGAGCCACTTTGGTTGCGTGGGGATGTGACGTCCCTGTGGCTCTCCCTCCCCCATTGGTCTGCAGCCAGATCGCAGGACCCCAGGGTTCCCAGAGAACCCGTTTGAAAACCACCAGTCTAGACAAGCAGTGAACATCTCCATCCTAGAGAGACGCTGACAAAACACCCTGTGCACCTCTCTCCTGCCTGGCAAGCCTCCAAACGTCGGCAGAGACCAGGCTGGCTTTGGGCTGACCCTCTCCTGTGCACATTCCGGAAGCTGTGCTTCATAGTGAATCCCAGTCTTAAGTTGTTTAGTTCTTCATGTTTAGTTCGTTTTTCTCTCACATGAAAGTTCTGTTTTTAAAAATATCCTTAGCTTTCTGGTTGTTTGGATCTGGGAATAAACACTGACTTTGTGTCTAAGTATGTATCAACTGTAGAAGAGACAGAATAAACACTAACCTCCGAGAGGGGCCGGGGCCGAAGGCGGCGCAGTGGAGGAAGCCCTCGCTTGCAGGACGGGACTAGACAGAGCAGGAGGGAGCGCTCTGTAAGGCGCGTGGGGAGGAGCTAGCAGATCCTCTTATCCAGATCTGCTGGATCCCCTCTGTCTGTGGGTGTCCGGGGACATGGCTTTAATATGCCTTTTAGATCTAAGCAGTAGTCAAAATGCTGTATTTTCCCTGAGACTCAAAAGTTACTCCTGATTTTGTCTCCTTTAAGATGGAAGTTATCCTGAACCTGTAACTTAGGAATTCTCGATGGGGATTTTTTAAATTCCATGTACCCGACAGATTGTTAAAATAGATGTGAGAATTTTGAGCCAAACCTTATTTTTTTTTAAATTTTTGTAGCACCAAATTGGATGAAGTTTACATAGATATAGAGATACTTGTTACCACATACAGTCAAAGTTATCCAACTTATAAACGTGAGTGGCTGCTTTCTACAGTTGCTAAGGGAACACTGTTTGTGCCCCGGGGCTCCATTTCCAGTCTGTGTTACCGGCCACCCCGAATTCTCCTGCACTGTGTTAGCGCGGGTCCTGGGAGTCTGCCCATCACACAGCCAGCCAGTGTCGGGGGGAGGGGGAGGGGGTCTTTGTGAAAAATTCCAAAATGTTTCCTGAGAACTGACAGAGTTAAAACTGGAGATGTGAGAAGCATGTACACGGCTTCATTTTAAGTTGCACTCTCGTGAAAGACACCAAGAAAGCCTCTCTTTGCATCACCTTGGTCCTTGTTTTGTGCTAAATTCCCAATGCTGTGACTTTTTCTCGTTTTTATAAGCAGCTTTGAGAGCTCTGAGTCACATACCGCACAGCTCAGCCCTTGAAAGTGCACAGCTCCAAGGTGCTTGGTGTGTTCGCAGAGCCGGACAGCCGTCCCGCCGTCCAGGACTTCTCATCGCCCCGGAAGGGAGAAGCCGTGTCCGTTGCTGTGAGCCTCCCTGTGCCCCCGCCGCCCCGCTGCCTGCTAACGCCTTTCAGTCGCCGCACACTGGCCTGTGCGCGTCTTATATAAACAATCCCGCCGCAGGGGGTGCTCTGCGACTGTCTCCGCCCTCTTCTCACCGTGTCCCGAGGCTCAGCCCTGCTGTGGCGGTGCTTTCTGCATCACGTATTATTGCCCACGTATTGTAACACGTGCTATTGTCCAGTCATCAGCTGGCAGACATTTAGGCGGGTCCACGTTCCGGCTGACGCTGCTGTGGGCGTTGACGCACGGGGTTTTGTGTGGACGCAGGTTTTCGTTTCTTTCGGGCGGACGCCTGGGACCGCGATGCCTGGGTCACACGGTAACCCTGTGCATAGCCTTTTGAGGGGCCTCCAGACTGTCTGCAAAGAGGATGCGGCATTTCACGTTCTCACCAGCGTTTCTAGAGGGATTTCTCACCGACACGTGCTACTGCTCGCCTGTCGGTCAGGGTCATCCTAGGGGTGTGAGTGATGTCTCTGTGGTTTGGGGCTGTTTCCCTGACAACTGGGGGTTTGGGGCACCTTTTCTTGTGTTTATTGGTCGTGTCTCCCTAGGAGAAATGTCTATTCAGATCCTTTGCCCATTTTTAAATATTAGGTGATTTTTTAATTGTTGAGTGATAAAAATTACTTAGAATTACTTATTATTATTTTGGATACAAGTCCCTTATCAGATATATTATTTGTGTGAATGAAAAATATTGCAGCCACATCAGTAAACAAGGATGCTGTGCCATCACGTCATCAGCCGCTACCGCCGCCCCCGACAGCGAGCGGAGGGAACTCAGCACGCAGACCAGCAGGCAGCCGGGCTCCGCAGCACCCCCAGCGGTGCCCCCTGAGGGGACTCAGGATGGAAAGAAGAGGGCACTGGCCCTGGACAGCCAGGTGCACATCAAAGGAGTGATTTCAGTGGGCCCAGACCTTTGCGCCTTCCCACGCCTAGAGAAGCACTAAATCCCTTAACTTGAAATATCTGGTTTTCTTTAATTAACAGTGATTCGCTTGATATTCTGACTACCTGGGCTTTTGTTGCAAAAACTCCTACATCTCCTGGCTCCTCCCTTGCCGCTCTGGAACGGCCTCTTAGAGCATCCGAGAGGCTGTGTCCCGGCCCCCCGTCCTCAGGGAGTCGCTGAATAACACATGACTCTCAACTTCTAGGTTGTGCGTTTATTTCAGTCGACATTTGCAGATAGTTCCCCCCATCTTGTGGGTTGTCTTTTTGCTTTCTTGATGGCATCGCTTGTGGCGTTAAGTGTGATGACATCTACACTGACCTTGTCGTCCCGCCATGACTTGCAGTCACTTTGAAGGCCCTTTCCAACCATGCTGGGACATCCAGGTTTCTGGGAGGGTGTTGTGTCCAGGATGTATCTGTGCAGCACTGAAGTCACCGTGCCACGTGCTTTTTTCACGTAATAAAGCAAGGAAGGCAAGGGGTCCCTTTAGCTTGGTTCCCCCACTGCAGATGGGTAGGCGTGTTTCAAAGGCATCCATTCTAACTTCCCTACAAGCACTCAGGTCTCTGGGTCTCAAAAAGAATCGAGTCCAATTGGCCTGAAATCTGATCTGTTTAAGTAGCCTTAAAAATAGATAAATATCCCTTTCCTGTGTCCACCATCTTCTTTTCAACTGGGCGAGAATTGCTGAAACCACAGCTCCAGGCTGTGGCTATGACGGAAAAGCCTTAAAGACTCAGATGAGGGAGCCCCTCGCTCCCACCCAGTGGGCAGCCCTGCCCTGGCTTTGCTTTCTTGTAAACCCGCTCATCAGAGTTTTGAACCTGCCATTGGAAATCAGGACCCAGAGGCCAGTGATCTGATAACAGGTGATGATTCTGTGCCTGAGGCTAATTTCACATCAGACTGCAAAGTAAAAAGCTTTCCCTTTGGGTTGTCATGTCTGGGGCAAGATAATGTATTAATATCGCAACCGTTGATCATATATTTTCATTTCAGGTCCTATTATCAGAGAAAGCAATCTTTGGGTTTGCTCTTTTCCAGTAAGATGTGTATGCTATTTTTATTTTTATGTCACCTGTGGAGCATCCCAGCTGAATGCGTATCGGGGAGGGTGCGGGTGCTGCTGCATGATGCATTTCTGTCTCAGACGCCACCCCCACACAGCCCTTTCCCAGTTAGAATCAGAGCCTGTAGGTTCATTTGTTGCTGTCATGTTATATCAAATTCCAAGTGCCTAGAGAGAATGCGTGATAGTTTAAGACTTAAGTAGGAATGTCTACTAGAAACTTACAAATATAAATTCTGATATTTTAATTGGAGTAAGCCTTAACCAGCAACTGTAAGTTCCAAGCCAGAACTTTAGGACCCTGTATTTAATCTCATCTTTTAGGCTGTGATGTCCGAAGGGTAGCCTTTTAAGGAGGGAATCATCTCATGAAGAAGATAAGAGGCCTTTTCTTGCCATAATTATGAATGCTGTAAGATTGGCGTAAATTGCTCATCTGTCATAAATCTACTGTAAGACCATCGGGTTTTTAAAGGAAGAGAAGTCTCTGAGGGCTGAACTCTTCACAGATAGAAACACTCGCCCACTGGCCACGCCCACCGGCACCTCCACTGACCCCGCCCATTGGCACACCCACAGACCATGGGAACCCTGACCGAATGCACATGACTTGGTTGCAAGCTGCATCTTCCACCCCACCAGAATCTTTAGAGAAAATCTGATTGGAGGTGGTTCCCGGAGAGGCAGGAGGGGTGGGATCGTGAATGCCAGAATGGAAGGGGATTCCCAGTGAGGAGCACTGGGCCCGTGAGGCCCGCAGGTTGGGGAGGTGAAGGGGCAGGTGGAGGCAATGGCTGGGGGCGCCTGTGCGACAGCCCAGCAGGTGCGTGTTAGGTGCTGAGGCCCTGCACAGGCTTATTTGTGGTCTCCAGTAACGTGAACAGTTGCTTTGCTGTAGAAATCTCCGTGTTTCACGCCGTTTGCTTCCCTGGGTCTTAGAGGCACCCTCACCACCACCCCCACGCCGCAAGTACTTTGATTAGGTCACCTTGCAGATCGGGCCACATAGGCACCAAGTGATTACACGACTTGCTGAGGGGTCACAGGACCGAGCGTGCAGACCTGCCCCGCCTCCACCCGAGCTGGTCCCGGCCCAGGAGGGCTTCCCCATCCTCTCTGACAGCATCTGCGTTGACCGCACGAGTCCGATTAGCTCCAGACGGACGCCGTCACCAGGGCCCGCTCGGGACGATGCTACATGTGGGGTTCATTCCTTTATTTGCTTCTGGCTTTTCTCTTTTCTTCTTTTCTTTTCTTTTCTTTTTTTTTTTTTTTTTGAGTTTTCCACAAGCTCATTCCAAACCCCCAAGTAGGTCACATAAGCAAACCTATGTTAGGGGGAAGTTTTAAGAAGAAAGTAAGACATTTTCCTTCCTTGTCACGAGTTAACTGCGATGTTCCCATTTTGTTAAGCTCCGAAACTTCCAGACATCGATTTTAAAGCAGCTGTTTCCTGGACCACGTGTCCAAATCACATCTCAAAGCCAGAGCTGTCTGCGAGGGGAAGGTGTGAGCACCTGCATCTTTAATGCAGTGCTGCTCGCAGTTCCAGGCTTCGGGCTGGAGCAGCCTCCTCCTCGGGAACGTTTGCGCGGAGGGATGGTGAGAACACAGCTCTCCTGACTTTCTTCATTGTCACTTCTTTTGAAGTATATTGGCATTTCATGCCTCCTGTTTTGTGGTCCTTCCTCCCTTCCCTTGGTGACCTTTAGAAGGAGCGATGCACGTGGACAGCTGGAGATGTTCTCAGCCACAGCCTCCCCCGACAACGTGGAGAAGTGGCAGTTGTCCAGCTGCCTCCAGCAGCATCGGCTGCCACTTTGGCTGGTGCTGGGGGAGGCGGTCTTTGGCTCCGCTTCCATCCTTGGCATTCCATCCTGAGCAGTAGGATCAGGGGGCTCCCTTGGTCCACCTGGGCCTGCCCCACCCCCAGCTCTGCCTTGTTGAGGGTCCTTGGTGATGCCTGTGGCTTTAGCCCCTACCTCGGTCAGCTGGATCCTGCTTGTGGTCTTTCCTGGTGCCCTACTGATGCAGGGCAGCAGGAAGATCGCTGCTGAAATCCTTCCCGCCGCCTCTCAGCAACCAGCTGCCTCACGCTGGAGCTCTTCACCCAGGCAGCAGCCGTCCCAACGCTGAGCCCATTTCTGACCCAGATGGAGCACTGACAGCCCCACATCTGACACCAACCCTGTTTCTGGTGGATAATGGGTCAGAAGGAAGGCATCGCCCACCCCTCCCTTAGCTGTGCCCCGGCCCTGCCCACCCTCCCCACGCTCTAAGACTGCATTAAGTTCCTGCCCTAAGTAACTGCCTATATAAGGAGCAGTCTGTTTTGGAAGCGCCGTGGCCCATACACGGCGAGAACAGATCTCAGCGTAAGCTCCCTCCCTCAGAAGCTGTGACGTGGTCACACAGGTCTCAGAGAGAAAGGGCACTGGCAGAAGGAAGCATCCTTCTGGATCCAGAATGTTGAATTCCTGGTATCCCAGTACCCTTTTATATTAACGGCTTATATCATTCCAGAAGAACTTAACACCAACACCCTATGTAGATTTAAGTGAATGTTTCCCTTTACAAACACTGAGATCTCTTGTCTTTGAACAAACTCATTCCAAGGGCGAAAGCCAAAAGAGTGCCTAGGTGCCGGGACACCTTTCTCTCCACTTTTCGACACTAGACTGCCCATCACTCTGCGGAGGAGGCCCACAATTCAGCACACGGAAGTACTGACTTAACTCCTTTCTCGTTTTTATTATGAAATATTTCAGACATTAAAAAAACAAAAATGCTATAATGAACACCTATGTACCCATAATTCAGCTTAAGAAATGAACACTCATCAATACAGCTGAATTTTGTTTACAGCTCCCCGACTTCATTCCTGTCCTTCTCGCCTGGAAGTTGCCGGTGTCCTGGATTTGGTGGCACCGCCCCTCTTTGTTTCTCCTTATGTTTCCTGTGTATGCATCCTGAACATGACAATGTGTGTCTGTGGTGTGTGTCATACAAATGGATCCACACCGCGTCTGTACTAATGCCACTTGCCCAGCGTGATACTGAACAGTCACGTTTTCTGATAGCTCCGTTCCTTACGTTTGCATCTGTGTGGTGTTTTCCATCTACGCCATGAATATTCATGGTCAGCTCTCCTGTGAGTGGGCACTTGCAGTCTCCTTCTGTCTTTAGTGTGAGCAGTGCTGCTCTGAAGATCTCACACATCACTCCTTGTGTCCTTGGGGGAGAGGGTTTTCTGGGGCACATATCCAGGAGTCAGACTGCTGGGCGGTGGCGCGCACGATCTTCAGCTTTACCAGGTTTTACCAGATTGCCCCCCAGGCTGGTTGTACTAGCGCCGACGTGGGTCGCAGTCCCCCCGCCCTTCCCGTCAGGGCGTCGGCAGTTAGTTTCCGGCCCCTGCTGCGCGTGCGGTGGTGTCTCATGGCGGCTGGCGCTCTTTTGAGGATCATTGGTCGTCTGTACTTCTAGCTACAGCGCCCATTTGTGTTATTTTGTTATTCTCCTTTTTTCTGTCTCTTTAGTTGATTTACGGGAGTCGTTTATGTATTCTGAATAATTCTTCATCAGTTTTACGTGCTGCAGACGGGATCTAGTGCATGGCCTGTCTTTTAACCTTTGTATGCAGAAGTTTTAAATTTTTATGTAGCTGAATTTATCAGTCTTTTTCTTTATGGTTTGTGCTTTCCGTCTCAAGAAATCTGTCCTTACTCTGAAGTCATAAAGACAGTGTTTTCATCTAAACGATATAAAGTTTATTGTGGCCTTTACTTGACATGAATTCGTTTTATAGCCTTTGTATATGGAACTAATTTTGCTTCCTGTCTTTTTCAATCGTGTAACCATTTTCTCAGTCCCCTTGTGGACCGGTCCCTCCTTCCTCCGCTGACCTGCACGGCCACTCCGCCACATCACAGGATTCCCTAGAAGGACTGGGTCTATTTCTGGTCTGTTTGTCTCACCTGTGCCAAAACCACACTCTCTCATTGCTACTGATTTAAAATAACTCTTGATATAAATTCAGCAATGCTCTCCTGCCGTCACATTGGTTTTCTTCAGCGTGAGCTTAGCTTGTATGACAGTTTGTCACTGACACAAGTCTTTACCCTAACTAGATTAACCTACTTTCAAGCTGAATAGGATGTTTTCTGTGGAGCTGTCTTACAAGCAGTGGAGTGCTATGTAGATTTAAGTTATGGGCTTGCATCATGAAAATGTTGTGATGTAGATGGAGTTAAGAAAACTTTATGTGTTCCACGTATCAGCTAGCATGTAACTTGCTCACAAGTAAGGAAATGTGGCTGGATTTTTATTGTTTCCTTTTCGTAATGTTATGTAGCCTGTGGGCTCTCAATCAATATTATCTGAATAGAATCATCAGTCACTCAGGCTCAAGGTAAACCAGTTAGCTGTTTGTTTGGTTGGTTTTGTCATAGTTCTGATTCTTCTTTCTCTCATTGCCATCTTTTTGAGGTGACAGCAAGAGTTGTTTTGTTTCTTTTGTCTTTTAAGAAGTACTAGATGCACAGAGTATTTTAATAACTTGCTCCTTGTGTTTATTAGGCAAAAGCAAAACATATGTCAGTAGGAATAATATAAACAAAATGACTTCAAATTTAAAACTTAATTTTCTTAAAAAAAATCTACGTGCAGATTTATTATTTAGTCTGAAAATGGGTAAGTATAGCACTTTTATGTTAAAAGAATTATCATTTTGTTCTCCCATCATTTGCTTAACTGCCTTTGGGCATGATACCCACACAGGTGCTTGTTCAAAGATCAATTAGGTACGCTCCCCCACCAAGCATCTTAACTCCATCAGGAGGGAGAGATGTCCCTGAGTTCCTCGGGAGTGTGTCAAAGAGGACAAGTTGAATGACTCTAGAGAAGAGAGCCACATCCGACGGGATGGCTACTAATTTCTTTGTCGACAAGTCTTTATTGGGTTTCTACAGCATGCCAGGCGCTGCCTTGGGAAACCCTCCAAGAATGAGACAGAGACAGTCTCTGCCCTTGCAGCCCGGGTCCTCTGGGGAAGACAGACATTGGACCAGCAGTTTTATTGTCATGAGCAGAGGCATAGAGAGCGCCGTGGTGTGCGTCTCTAAGGGGGCTAGTCTAATGGGCAATCTGGAAGGCCCTCCCGGAGGAGGTGGTGTTGGCTCCAGGTGTGGACCAGTGAGCGGCAGGGCCTACGGGAGGAGAGGACAGAGACCACCACACACCCAAGTTGAAGAGTGTGCCTGGGAGGGAGAGCGGAAGGGACTTTACTTTGTTGAATATGACCTGACTGCCCAGAAAAGACTTAAACAGTCATCTCTGTTGTTTTGTGCAAACTCATCATTGTTCTTACCACACAGTGAACTCATGTTGGGCTAAAACCTGTCGCTGGACTGGCTCCCTTCTTCTGCGACTGCTTCGTTTTTTGTTTAATGAGAGTAAGACTTTGCATTTATTACTGTTATTTTTGTCATTTTTGTTGATAAGTTCAGCCTTCCAGTCTGTCGGGACTTTTAGAGACACATAGCTGTCTTCCTGCGAGTGACAGGAAGCGTCCTGCTTCGTGCAGCCACCCGGACGGACGCCGCGCGGGAGAGAAGCCAGGGCTGCGCTGGCAGAGTCCTTCCTGGTTGCCGTGGGTTGACCAGTTGCCTGCTCTGGTTGAGTCAAGCAGTCAGTGGTTAATTCACCAGTTGTCATTTCTTCGTTGGATTCAATGTACCAGTGAGAAACCTCATAAAATGTCTTCCGGAAGACCAGAGATACCACATTTCCCGTATCTCCCTCATCTACCTGGCAGTTAACCTCGACAGAGAAGAAATGGAAATCAGCCTACTTTTAGTTTAACTCTCTCGTTGCCGTTGGTCCCGGCTTTCTTCCTAACATGTTCTCCAACGCCCTCAAGTCTCTGGGACTGTGGTTTCCCGAACGCACCTTCCTAAAACCCTTTGCCTGTGTTCAGTCCTTGCCATCAATTCAGCTTCTTCAGACATCACTCAGAGAGGGTCTTCGTGTCCTGGGCACTGATCTGTGACACAGTGATAAGCCTCAGGTGTTCAGGGGAATTGGGCCAGCCTGTACGCGTGCGTCCCAGCCATCCAACCCTGCCTCTCTTGCTGCCGGGGGCCAGGTGAGCCCCTTGTCAAAGAGTAGAAGTGATGTCTAATGCGGCTGAGACCCAATCAACTGGGAAGGGGGGCAGGGGTGGAGGAAGAGAGATGCCGGCTGCTTATGCAAAGAAAACCCTTGTTTCCTGGACCGCTACAGAACTGAGCAGAATCAGAACACGAATTCTCTTCCCTGCCTCCATTCTCCCAAAGAAAACAGCCTTCCTTTTCTTGACGCAAGAGGAAAGAATGTTGTATAAACAAGGACTCTTAGAGCCAAAACGTTTAGATCTCTTACCCACACAAACCACCCAGGATTTAGCTCCTGGTGGGCTGATTCCAGGCTGTTTAACCAAAAGTCTTCAAGTCCAAAAGGTCATCAGATTCCAACTTCTCTCTGCAAGCTGGCTCTGGGGGCGCATTAACCCTGGATGCAGACTGGCTGTCCCTTCTCTCTTTTCCTGCCTGTCTGCGTCGTTGAGAACCCGGTCTTAGTTCTGCAAACCAGTTAATCCACCCATAAGCCTCTCTGAATTGTTCGTGTAAGACCATAAATGCCTACGAGGAAATGAAACCAGGTGTGTCTGCTCCGGCACCTCTGGCGGGGACCCCGCCCACCAGGCTGAGGATGAGGAATGGGGAGGAGACCCCGGGGGAGCCAGAGCCATCAGCAGGTGCAGCCCCTGTGGCCCGCGGGTCCCACCCGCCTTCTCTCTCCCCTCTCCCGCCCTCCTGAGAAGTGCGTTGTTCACTTTCTGCCTGAGAGACGAAGAGTAAGGGAAGCGGCAGCCGCACTCGTGGTTGTCAGGGGCCCCTGCGGAAGCGGACCGTGTCCCAGAGTGACCGGTGGTGTGGCAGGGACGTTCCTGAACCTCTAAGACGGCAACAGAGCGCAGCGTTTTTGTGGAGGAAGAAGGCCATTCGCACCGAAGCTGTGTCAGCTGCGTGGTGGCGGTGGCTCCGTGGGGCGGGACAAGTGCTCCCAGCCACGCAGGAGGAGCTGGCGGAGAAGGCCCGGGCCACGGGCCGTGCGCACCGCGCGCCCCGCCGCGCAGAGCAGAGCCCGGCGGCTGGACCCTCCTCCCACCAGCCTGCCAGCCCGGACGCGTTTCCCCTCCCCTCTCGGTCTTGCCCCTCGGGTAGTGCTTGTCTCTTTATGTTTCATTATTTGAAAGATCCATTTCGATGTTACTCATTAAATCCAAAGACAAATCCATGAAAATTTTGGTCTTGCCTATATTATCTGTTAGAGCTACAGTTTTATAAGTTATCAAAACCATCGCATTTCCTTTCTAAAATTCCTGCTATTTTTTTTTTTCAGCCTGAATGACCCTGAACTTCTTTTTTTTCCCCTAACTGAAGTATAGTCAGTTTACAATGTCGTCTTAATTTCTGGTACACAGCACAGTGATTTAGTTATACATATATGTATTCCTTTTTATATTCTTTTTCATTGTAGGTTATTGTAAGATATTGAATATAGTTCCCTGTGCTATACAGGGACCTTGTTTTTTGATCTATTTTATATAGTTAGTCTCTGCAAATCCCAGACTCCCAGTTCATCCTTCCACCCTCTCCCTTCTCCTCCTGGTAATCATAAGTTTGTTCTCTATGTCTGTGTGTCTGTTTCTGTTTTGTAAATAAGTTCATTTGTGTCTTTTTTTTTTTTTATTCCATGTATAAGTGATGTCATATGGTATTTTTCTTTATCTTTCTGGCTTACTTCACTTAGTATGATGACCTCCAGGTCCATCCATGTTGCTGCAAACAGTTACTGTGGCACTGTTTTTCCTTTTTTATGGCTGAGTAGTATTCCGTTGTATATATATACTACAACGTCTTTATCCAACATCTGTTGATGGACATTTAGGTTGTTACCATGCCTTGGATTGTAAATCGTTCCGTGAAGAAAAGGGAATCCTCCTACACTACTGGTGGGAATATAGTTTGGTGCAGCCACTATGGAAAACAGTATGGAGATTCCTCAAAAAACTAAAAATAGACTTACCATATGATCCAGCAATCCCACTCCTGGGCGTACATCTGGAGGGAACTCTAATTTGAAAAAATAGAGGCACCCCAAATCCCTAATATTTTAGTTGAACTTTAACCTTGTGTATTGAATACCTTTATCTGCACACCAGTCTCTCCTCCTCTTTTTCTTTTTCCCAAAAGAAGAGAAATACTTCCTTCTTTCCCTCCGAATTTCCCCTTGGCCTCCAGCCCACTTGTTACCACTCACTGCAGATGCTCAGCCCCCTGGAATCGCTCCTCCTTCTGCGTTGCTGGCTGTCCTGCACTGGAAGGAAGGTGGCGCGGGTCACCCGGTGTCCTGGCCGCTGGTGGATGTGTCTGTCACCCCCTCACTCTTGCCCCTCTGAGCTGTGCTCTCCAGAATCACGCGCCTGCCCTCCCCTCTGAAGACCCGCTTTTCTAGACTGTTTCACAGTCCTTATCTGGACCCCCTCTGCTCCCTCCTCCATCCCTCCTGCCTCGCAGCAGCCTATCTTGTTTCTCCTCCGTTCTCTCCCAGATCGCACTCTGCCTGATTTTTCAATGATTTCTCCTTTTCCCCAGCAAATGCAAGCAGACTCCTCAGTTCGGTTCTCCCGGTTTTCTCTCTTCCTCCTCTCCCCTCACCAGCTCCATCTCCACGCCCCCTCTCAGTCCTCTCTCTGAGCTGCTCCCTCCGCACAGCTGTGCAAATCTAGCACCTTCCCCCCGCAACCTCCCCTTCCTCCTGCGTCTCTGGTGCTGGAGGTGTAACCACTCTCTGGTCACAGTGAAGATCTCAGGGTGGAAAGCCTCCCGCCTCCCGCCTCCCACGTCCAGGTCCAGTGCGTGTTCACGCGGTATTGACCTCTCACTTAACTTCACTCTGGTCCTTACCTTGTCCCCTCCCCACGTCCCATGATCGTGCCTTGGAGACTTTCCTTCAGGTCACCTGGGGAGCGGTGTCCCTGGCATCGGGGTGCAGTTCACAGATTTCAAACCCATCAAAAGTCTTTCTCTTCCCACAGAGTCAGACACCAGTTACTGTTTAGATATTTCTGTATCCAGACCCTGCTCTGGATGCCCACGTGTATTTTAAGCTTATTAAAATTGATTGAATACCATTCCAGTAAACACTAAGAGGCTTTCCGTGACGAGAGGTTGCCACCTACGTCAGCTTGGGTGGCCCATCAGGCTGGCCAAGAAGGGGTCCCCGTTCACTGATGTGGTGACGATCAATTGAAGGGAATTACCGCCGATTAGTTACAGTCTCTTCCACCCTTCCACACGTCTTCATCATCGAGTCGGTCACATCAGCACCAAATGTCCTTCTCCAGCTCAGTTTGCACAAAGCAGGTGGGACATGTTTTCCCAAGGAGACAGCTTCTTGGCCGTGGGGGTCTCGGTGTGGCCAGACAGTTACTACCCTTTCTAGAAGTTACTAGTGTCTGAAAGTATGTGCTTGCGTCTCACTGGCAAAGGGGCACTAGCTGTGACCGTCCCACTTCTCTGTTTTTCAGGGTGGAAGAGGGGCTTCCAATTAAAACATTAGCTGAGGAGTGACGTTCCGGTGGGTGGGCCCCGTCTGTGAGGACCTGGGGCATAGCCCACCTCCCTGATCAGCTTTCCTGTCACTGAGCCCAAGGTTCTGGAGAACTATGGCACAGCACCGTAGACTTTTCGAGTACAAACTTGCATTAGGAACTATAAAAAAGGATAACCTTTACAGTATTTTCCTTCTGAACACTTTAGAATTCTTTTTCAGTAGCCAGAAATCCACATTGGGATTTCAGGATCCCCAAATATGCATAATTGGAATTAAGATAAACTCATCAATTATTCAGGAAGATTAACTGTTAAGGCCTAACGAATTCTCTCCTGAGTTCTGTCTGCTGGCTTTGGTTCTTGCAGCTGCAGCTTCTGTCCGGGAACTCCCGCCCCGTCTTCCTGGGCCTGTGCACTTTTTTCATCGAGGCTGCAGGGCGATCAGCCCTGAGACCCTGAATGATCAAGATGCCTTTGTTTTGCCCTCTCTTGGGATTAATGTTGCAGCTTCATGTGGACTTAGAGGTCCAAGATCCTTCCCCTCCGCTGCTGTTTGTGTTCTCATATGTCCAATGACCCTTCGTTACTGACGCACACTTCTGGCTGATGAATATAATTCAGATAGGTTGCTGGAATGGTCTGTTCTCTCCACAAGCCTATTGGGTAAATTAGAGGACTTGTCCAAGGGGTGGTGTTCGAGGCAGGCAGCAGGTGGGCAAGGACCCGGGGCAGCAAGGGAGGAATGCCTCTCTGGGCGGGAAGCGCTCCAGGGCCTCCCTCTCCTCCGGGGCTGCCTGCCTGCTCCCCCACCGTCTCTCCCTGCCTCTCTGCCTCTCTCTTCTGTCACTCGGGGTCTGACGTGGGGAGAGGCATTAACAGTGGTGGGAAACCTTGACTCTGGGTCCTGGGTTCAGATTCCAGCTCCCCACTTACCAGTTAGGTGAGGAAGTAAGTTACTTCGCTCCATTGTACAAAGTGGGCGTAACTCAACTCATGGTCGTGTCAAAGGGTTAGTGCACGTGGGGCTCTGGGGACAGCGCCTGGCACGCAGTAGCCCTCGAGGGTCAGCTGTGACATCAGCACGGGTGATGCCACGCCAGGCTCCGTTTCCCTGGAGAACTAGTCCTCTGATTTTCATTGGCGGCAACACCCAGCCGATGCTCCGGGGCCAGCTCTTCCCCACGCAGTGGCTGGCCAGCTACCCTGTCACTTTCCCCGTGACCCACGCCCGCTGTTGATAATTTCCGACGCTGCAGTTCTTTTGAGAAACAGTTCTCTCTCTGCTGATCTGTAACATCAGGATCCCTGGCTTGCCAGGCCCATCTCTTTCCCCCCTTTCAGGATTTCTGCAGACTTGTCCATTGCTGCCTCCTGACAGGCTGTCCAGCAAGGCTGTGGGGTTATTTTATTATGAGGATTAAATAAACCTGCCCTCGTTTTCTCCTTTTCTGAGCTCTGATCTGTTTCTGCGTCACAGAGGTTCTCGTCCTGCGAAGGTGTGAAAGATTCATCAGTCCTCTTGGTTTGAGCTGGTTTGGGCTTGGTTGCTGTTACTGTAAAAATGGTGATACTGATTGTATAATACAGACAAAAGTGGCCACGCTGGGTCACTGTGGGCTGTCGGCAGACTGCTCGTGTTTAGGAAGAGTCACAGTGTTGGCAGCATGCTGGGTTAGGTTCCTGCGGCTATCAGAACAAACCACCGCGAATTTGGTGGGCAAATCACCAGAAAGCTATGCTCTCACCGCTCTGGAGGCAGGAAGTCTGAAGTCAAGGTTCATGTTCTCTTCAAAGCCCCTGGGGGGGTCCTTCCCATCTCCTCCAGCTTCTGGTGGCTCCAGGTGTCGCTGGCTTGGAGAAGCGTCACCCTGACCTCTGCCTTTGTCACCGCATGGCTCGCCTCTGTGTGTCTTCTTGTGACCTTCTTACAAGGCCTCAGACACCCTCCTCCAGCCTGCCCTCCTCTTAACTAAGTACATCTGCAGTGACCTTATTTCCAGAGACGGCCACATTCTCAGGGACTGGGGGCTAGGACTTCACACGTTTTTTGAGGGTGCACAGTTCAACCCATGACACGTGCCAAGTGCCATTTTGACTCCAGCAGCACCCCCCACCACTGCCAGTTTAGGAACATCCTGCTGACACCACACAGAGGTTTTCCATCACTGAGTGAGTAGCTTTGCTCCGTGTCCCGATGTCATCCAGATGTGCCTTCAGTACTTCCTGGAAGAGGATCTTTGCTGCGCCCTCAACACGGGCCCCTTTCCAGTGCATCCACCCATTAAAGATGAAACCAGTCCATCCTGGTGCTCAGTGCCCTGAATAGGATCTCTCCCCAAGTCGGAGGAGGGTGTGCAGTCCCATCCGGGGACCTGTAATCTAGTCTTTTTTTTTTTTTTTTAACATTTTTTATTGATTTATAATCATTTTACAATGTTGTGTCAAATTCCAGTGTTCAGCACAATTTTTCAGTCATACATGGACATATACACACTCATTGTCACATTTTTTTCTCTGTGAGCTACCATAACATTTTGTGTATATCTCCCTGTGCTCTACAGTATAATCTTGTTTATCTATTCTACAATTTTGAAATCCCAGTCTATCCCTTCCCACCCTCCGCCCCCCTGGCAACCACAAGTCTGTATTCTCTGTCTATGTAATCTAGTCTTAAATGGTTTTCTCTGCCAGACTCTACCGCTCTCGCCCCTGCCAGTTCATGGAAAGTCCTTGCTCCCCGAAGCCCATGGATGTGGAAATTGGTAACGTTCTGTTCTGATCTTATTTCCCACTATTTCCAAGTTTTACACAAAAAGTAAAAACAAAACAAAGTCCTGAAAAAGAAAAGAAGCTTGCTGCGATCAGACAGACACCGTCTTCGTTGTCGGAATGGGGCCAACTCCAGCCCCTGGGTCTCTCATGAGCTGCTTTGTCCCACCTTGAATGCCCCCTCCCCTTGGCAGCCTTCAGCTCCTCCTGGAAGCGTGCCACAGCCAAGCCGGCCCGGCCTCCCTCCTCTGACCTTGCCTCGTCCCTGCGTCTCACATTGCTTGTTGACCTTGGATGTCTGTGTGTGGGGATACTTGATCTGGTCTCCAGTTGGATTACAAGTTTTTGTCCCGTTATAAGAGTTTAGTCCGTATGGTATACAAAGTAAGGGAATGAGACTTTTTGAAAATGTTTCTAACACACGCCGTGATGGGCCTGAACATTCCTCTAGAGGCTTCTATGAGACTGACGCCGCTCGCCCTGGTTCAATGAGGGGACGCATCTCTGAAGCACAGCCCTACTTGTCAGGGCGTTTCTGCCGGGAGTCGGCATCGAGCCAGCACTGAAAACTGCCAGGCCAGAGGTCCTGGTCTCAGTGCACCACGAGACACTGATTGTCCGTGATTTAACAGAATACGAGGATAAGACAGAAGGCATCACTAAGGAGGTTTTCCTACAGAACCTGGCTCATTTCAGCGGCTTGCTGGTCAAAAGCCACAGCCCCTCCTGCCAGGAGGAGAGTCTGATCCCGGGGCGGGGTCCTCAGGCCAGTGAGTCACACTGGCTGACCCTCCAGTTCCAGTGTGGAGAGTAATGGTGATAATTCAGAACATGTGTTTGCAAAACCACACACTTCATCGAGCAGTTCCGCAAACCCAGACCACCCACCCCTTTCCTTCTTCCTCTGAAAACAAGCAAAGAAAGGTGCCCACGTGAGGGCCCTGGAGGGCACTCCGTCCCCCACAGGTGCTGAGCTGACTCTCCGCCATGGGCTGTTACACAGAACTGACTTTGGCTTTTGCTGGTGGTGGTGGGAGGTGATTGGCCCCAGGGCCAGTGTTTTCATTTCCATGTGACCATCTGTTTCCAGAAAGTCTGGGCTCTTTTTTAAAGGACTTAACTTTTGAAAGAGTGGTGACAACGCCATGTCCTTGGGAGGCACGTTGCTAATTTCAGCTGTGATTCATCAAAGTCTTAGAGCTTTTTTCCCTCCTGTTCTGCAACAGGCCAGACCCTGGCCACCACCTCCCAGATTCCCTTACCCACCCGCTCCTCCTCCGCAGCTTTGTGAACGAGCACCTGGGATTCTGTGCGCAGCCCCCCCGGCCCGGGGCTGAACATGCAGCGCGATTTCCCTCGGGCGCCCTACCTGCTCTCTCCGGGCCCTGGGCTGCCAGGAACCCTGTGTCTGTCATCAGGGCCACAGTAGAAACCCTGGGCTATGGGTGTCCCTCAGTCACCCCCGCTGGCAAAGCGGACAGTCGTGGGAACTGGGGTCAGGACCCCGTCTGCCTCTGACGGTCTTCCCGTGGGAGCATGAGTCAGGCGAGCTAGAATCGCCGGCTGGAAGCCGCTCCCAGGCTGAGCACCGTGGGCCTGGCCGGGCGAGGGGTGGAGAGGAGCAGGGCGTCCTGGCCCTGCGGCAGCTCAGCCCGGGCTGGGGCCCTCCAGGGACAGCAGCAGCGGGGCATCTGTGCCAGCGGGGAGAGGGGTCCTCTGAGACCCCGGGCTCCAGGAGCCAGATGCCTTGGATACACTCGCCCAAATGGCAGCAACCACTCCTTCTGCACCTGAAAATAGTAGCTTATTTTTTTGAACAGCTACCACGTGGCAAGCCTCATACATGGTGCTTTGAGTATTTCTTTAAAACTTTAATTTGTTATCTAATCCTCAAAACTACCTTCCTATAAATATTATCTTCCACGTGGTCCCGACGAGGAAGAAAAGTATGTTCGTAAAAGGGAGCAGTTGACTCGAGGGTCTATGGCTGGCAGAGGGCGGGGCTGCTGGAATTGAGGTCAGATTCATTTGATGCAAAGGTTTTCTCCGCCAAGCGAAAGCGGTGGAACTGGCCCCAGTCTCAGTGCCTCAGGTGGTGTCAGGAAAGGTGGTGCACACACGTGCACACACCACGTATGCACGCACACTCATGTGTGTGCACGCACGTACGCACGTGCACACATGCTATTTCCATGAGATTTGCTTTGCTGCCCCCACTCCAAATGGGGAGCATCCTCTTTGGAGGTCTCTCTTCTTGTTTTCAAACCTCACCCAAAAACAGCCGAGGGTGGAGGGTTTGTGGGATGGAGCTGAGTGCCCGCCTTCTCCCCCAGGGCACCTGGGTTACTTCAGATCTCGACTTAGGGTCTTAAATTGGGGAGCAGAATGGAGGTACCTCCTGTTTCTTTAGGGGAAGTTCAGTTTCTGGTGCTAAAATTCTCGAACCATCACGAGTGAGGTGGGAGCTCAGATTCTCCCTGTCACCTCCTCAGGACGCACACACGGGGCAGAGAGCAGGGCCGCCAGTACTGCGGGAAACAGGGGTCTGTGAAATCGACCCTCGTATGCGCTGTCGCTGCCACGAGGGAGGAGAAAGTCAGACGCTGAGAATTCCAGGAAGATAAAGCCTCTAGTTTGATCATCTCAAGATTAATTTTTTTCAGAGATTCAGGCTTTCCATCTTATACTTCCAAATTTGTTTGTATATTATGTTTGTTTTATGATGATTTGTTTGTTTGATCTTTTACTACAGAAGCACAAACTTTTTCAGAGGATGCCATGTCATTGTATCAGATATTCAGAAATAAAAATAATAATGGTGTCTATTACGATAAGTAATATTTTGAGGGCCCATCATGTGGGGAGTACCATGATGAGTGTTTTCCATGTGTTACTTCATTTATTTCTTACTGCAACCAATCCAGGTAGGCTTGTCCCACTGCACGGAGGAGGAGCAGAGTGAAGAGTAAGGTGCTTCCTAGAAGGACCATAATTAGAATTGGTCTTGATCAGGGTGGGGGGCTACCTGGCAGAGCAGCTGTGGGTCTCTAGCTTGTGCTCATTTATTCTCCAGTTGCTCCGTTCTGCCCCTCAATGTGCATGCTCGGAAGATGTCAGGCCAGCCCAGCATTTCTCGGGCCTGCAGAGTCACCCGGGCTCTGGGTGTTGTTGGTGTTTTGGTGCCATGTGATACTGCAGTGAGTTAATAAAAGAAAAGTTCATTTCTGGCTCAGGTATCAGTCAGATGTTCCTGGTCGGTGGGCAGTTCCCTTCTGCCTGGTGACTTAGGGCTCCGGGCTCCTTGTCTTATGGCTGTACCCCTCCCGGGCCTGGAAGGGCTCTGCCTTCCCTGCAGACGTGGAGACTGAAGACAGAGGCAGCTGCTTCTTAACTGTCCACCACCTGCTCTCCTTCCATTGGCCAGAGCTGGTCACATGACCATGCTGGGCTGCAAGTAGTGCTGGGAAATGTCGTCTTGGGCTGGGGGTGCCTCACAGTGCCCCCCACCTCTGGTGGGAAGAAGTTGGATTTCTGTTCATGGTGCCCATATTCAGGAAATTTGACTTCATGTGTCACTGATTTACGTTAACTCTGTCATTACTTCAGGATAAACCTTGGTAATTCCGTGGAGTAGTGCATAAGCATTATTTTAAAATCTTTTGATGTCATGTTTGAGTCTTTTTCTTTCATGTTATAAAATCAGCTTGGGCAATTGCACAGTTTTAAATAAATTTCAAAATGAGGTCTGTAATTAGACAGCCAGCCGTAACGGAGAACTGTAACGAATCAATACAGGTACCCGAACACTCGTCAGTTCCTCGTTCCCCAAAGGGAAGCCCTCATAATTAAGGAGCTGTAGTTACTGAACGTGTGAGAATGAAGTGATACCCCAGGGGGGATGCCTCGATTTCCCAGCCCTTGTCCTCACTGCCATCTGCATGAAGCCGGTGCTGTGTCTACATCTGTCTATTTCAGGACATTCTGGGTGGAAAGAACCTAAGCTTCCAGAGCCCCTATCCTCGTAGACAGCTGTCCAGGTACACAGTCCCTCTTACAGCTGCATCGAAAAGAATAAAATACCGAAAAGTAAATTTAATCAAGGAAGTGAAAGACCTGTATATTGAAAACTATAGGACGTCAGTGAAAGAAATTGAAGACAAAAATAAATGGAAAGATATTCCATGCTCATGGATTGAAGAATCAATATTGTTAAAATGTCCATATTACCCAAAGCAATCGACAGATTCAGTGCTATCTCTATCAAATTCCAATGGCATTTTTCAAAGAAAAAGAACAAATAATGCTAAAATTTGTATGGAACACCACCCCCCAAACCCAAATAGCCAAAGCAATCTTGAGAAAGAGGAACAAAGCTGGAGGGGCTTTTGTCCCTGCACGCGGCATTCCGAGCGGCACAGACACCGAGAAGCATGCAGGTTCCCATGTCGGATGTCATAGTACGAGTCTGCTGTGTGTTTCTACGACACTCTGCTGTGCCACCCGCTCTGACATTCTTAAAATATCCCCAGATGAATCTTCAGTCACTGTCGTTCATGTAAACCCCTTGAGTTCCGCCAAACGTTTCTTGAGTTTTTGGACCATTGTCACATTTTAGATAGATCATTCACGATCTGCTCTATGGGAAACGAATCCTGTTGGAATGATTTCTGTGTTCACAGCTCTTTACAGAATTTATTTACCGAAAACTTGGCATGGCAGCCTAGCTACTTTGTCTTATTTAAGCTTTCAGTCAGAGCCACTATAAAATAAGGTGGAAAAGAGTAACAAACATGATCACAATCACATGTAAAAATGAGCAGATGGGTGCCCTGCATGACACAGCTTGTCACTTGTGTACGGGCGGGCTGTGGGGCCTGCGGAACGCCTGGGCACGTTTTGTTTACTGAGGGTATTTCGTGGCATAACTGTATGGAATGTCCTTTCCGTAAAATAGATTTTAAGATGTAGATTTTTATTGGCCCTTCATTGGAGTGTCTCTGTCGCCACTGGGTGAGCTTAATGAAATTACTCCAGGTAAATTAAATGTATTGACTGGTTCCCTGTAAGCTATATCACTGTCAAATAGAACCTGCAGTACATTTATGGAAGTAAAACACTGCAGAAAAATGTGAGAACCAGCAAATTTACACATTCATTTTGAACAGATTCATTTTTTCACCTTGCACAGTGCTTTCTGGATGGAAGTGACCCTGGACAGAAACATGCATGGCGCCCAGAGTGGGAGCCAGAGATCTGGAGACATTTGTCATCTCTTTTGGCTTTTAACTCGCATCCAAAAGGAGTTTGATGGGTTTAGCCTAAGTTTTCTATAACGTACTGTCACATGCAGACCTTTCTCAGGAGTGCGAGGTGTGCAGTCACTGAGATGCATGGAAGGCAAAATCGAGGGGGTCGTCCTTGCAGGTCAGAGGTGACAGTGCGATGGCCCTTCCCGGGATGTGGGCACTTAGACCCTGGGCACTGACACTGGACATCCTACAGGTGAGGGCTGTGTGCTTTCTAAACAAGCACAGTTTCAGTGCTTTTAGCTCAAAAGTAGCAATTTGGTGGTTTCCTTGGACTAACTCATGTGCAGTATGATCCTGTGAAAGAACACAAAATAGAGGGAAACTTACCAAGTGAAAGAGAAATGAAGAAAATAACCCCACTTACAGTTGCACCAAGAATAAAACACCTATAAATACAATGCAATCAAGGAGGTGAAAGGCCTGTGTACTGAAAATTACAAGACGTTAGTGAAAGAAACGAAGACGCAAATAAATGGAAAGCTATTCCACACTCATGGGTTGGAAGAATCAATATTGTTAAACTGTCCATGCTGCCCAAAGTGATCTACAGATGCAGTGCCATCTCTATAAAATTCCAATGGCATTTTTCAAAGAAATAGAACAAATAATCCTAAGATTTATATGGAACCCCCCAAAAAACCCAAATAGCCAAAGCAATCTTGAGAAATAAGAACAAAACTGGAGGCATCACAGTCCCTGATTTCAAACTCTGTAGCAAAGCTGTAGTAACTAAAACAGCATGGTGTTGGCATAAAAACAGACATAAAGATCACTAGAGCAGGATAGAGAACACAGAAATAAATCCATATATGGTCAGTTCCCTTACAGCAAAGCAGCCAAGAATGTAGAATGCAGAAAGGACAGTCTCTTTAATAAGTGGCTGGAAAAACTGGACAGCCATGTGCAAAAGAATGAGATGAACCACCATCTTACACAAAAATTAACTCGAAATGGGTTAAAGACTTGAATGTTAAGTCTTTATGTTAGGTCTTTAATCTGTATCAATACACAGTGGAATATTACTCAGCCATAAAAAGAATGAAATCTTCCCATTTGTGACAATATGCATGGACCTGGAGAGCGTTAAGCTAAGTGAAATAAGTCACACAGAGAAAGACAAATACAGTGTGATCTCACGTATATGTGCACTCTAAAAACAAAACAAAACAAAACAAGCTCATAGATACAGAGAACAGATAGGTGGTTTCCAGATCTAGGAGGTAGGGGATGGGAGAAATGGGTTAAAAAAAAAAATTGCTATATCTTAATTAGAATTGATGTGGAAATACTTGCTTTGTTTTTCCAAGTTCAGTATGTGTATATGCTTTAATTCTATTTTCCCCAAGTGAATTTTTTGTGAATAAACACAGTGAACAATCAAATTAAATTGAAAGTAAGTTCTGAGAAAGCCTGGAGAATAAAAATGTAGTGAAATGTTTTTCCTTCAAATTATTATCCCCAGCAAAGTACAAGAAAAATCTGTTCTAAAACCAGTTTATTTTTACACTGCTGCATTTGATAGCTTCTACTGTTCAGGAGGCCTTTGTCCCTCTACCCTGTAAGTTGGATGGATAATGATGTTCCTTACGTAAGAACTCGAAAAGGTTCTTTCAACATATTCTGGCTTTTAAAGTTAAGGTGGAAATCACAGCTAGCGTTTATGATGGTGCAATTTTTTTACTGTCTGTTTATTTTTTGGCACTTTTTCCACAGGGAAAATAAATGCCTATTAAATTTTGTATATGTTTCAATTATGCTGTGAATTTGGTAAAAACTAATTGCTTGCTATGAAACTTGTGAGTAAAAAATAACACTCACAGATCCATGACACACTGAAGTTTGTGAGATGCAATTTGTGCTTGAAAGCTGACTGCGCTCTCATCGATGCCAACTCATGAGGCCCCTGGTGCCCAGCTGCTGGCAACAGGCGTGCGATGGGTTAGTAGGTGGTGATTTTAACAACCTTTCACTCTCCTTAGAAGTTTGCTTGTATTGGATGTGTCTCTGTCCAAATCAAAAGGCTTTATTTAGAAAAATTCATGTCCAACTTAGTAGGGAACTATATTCAGTATCATGTAGTAACCTGTAATGAAAAAGACTATGAAAATGAAGATATGCGTGTACATGTGTGACTGAAACGTGATGCTGTGCACCAAAAATTGACACAACGTTGTAAACTGACTGTACTTCAATTAAAAAGAAAAAAACCCTGCTCCATAGGAGCCGGCCTAACAGGTCCAAATAACCCCCGACGGCCTGCAGTCGTGATGGGCGCTGGCCTGCGTTCCCCCATGTCTCTCGTGCTGGGCCCTTGCGCCCCGGGCTGCACCTGCCCAGCCAAGGGGAGAGTCAGGTGATGATTCCTGGACTGGTGTGCATCCAGGCCTGCTTCCACGTGACGGAATTGAAGCGTCCTGTACAGGAAAGGTTCTCAGTGATGCCAGCTGCCCCACCAGGTAGCAGCCGACCTCTCATCTGTGGCCTGACATTCTGCTCGGTCTCTTCCTGGGATTGTAGGAAACACTGAATCCCACCCCGGGGGAGTAAAAACTGCAGAGAGGGGACATCCGCTCTCTCGCGGGGGGGCAAGGTGGACGGGTGTGTCCAGGTGGGTGTGGGGCCGGGGCCGGGGCTGGTGGGGAAGGCTGGGAGGTCAGAGAGGCCAGGGGCTGTTGGGCTGGGCACCCAGGGAGGGCTCAGGCTCCTGCATCTGTGCTCCTGCCACTTGTCTCCCAGGGCGGATTTCTTTAGTGAGAAAGGTAGATGATATCAAAAGTAAATGGATATTTGAGTGAATTTTCAAATAGAGATGCACAGGCAGTGTGTACATGCGGTGGGGGTGTTTTAATTGCTGTTTTGTGTCTTTAACCATCTAAAGGTTTAACATCCCCACTCCTCCCTGCACCAGACATAGCATCCAGTCCTCGCCCAGCTGGCTTTGGACCCCCCAGGGGCAGGTGAGCCCCAGCAGAGAGGGGGCTGGGCTGTTCTCTCACCCCAGGGGAGACGCACCCCCACCAAGAACGATGCTGACCTGTGGCAGCCCTTGGTGGGAACTGTCGATGGAAACGATCAATAAACTATTTATAATAGGAACAGAAAAGAGTTTTATTTGAGGCAAACGGCAGAAGACTCCCGGTGCACGCTGACGTAGCTGGGCCTGGAGGCCCTGCATTTCAGGAGGCGTCCCCACGCGGTCAGGTGCAGCCTGTCCCCAGAGGACCAGCTCTGCGAAACCCCACCTCTGCACGGGAGCCGGGTGGCCAGGGGGAGTGCTGAAGCAGAGGTTTCTGGAGAGAAGCGAGAATTGTGTCCCAGTGAGAGCCAGGTCTTCTTACTAACAGAAGGAGCACGAGGTGAGCGGTCCGGGGGTCGGGAGCCTGGGCTCCAGCCCCGCCTCGTCCCGTCTGCGACTCAGGTCACTTCACTCTGCTTTTGAGTCGTTTATTCGTCTGAAATGAACTGACTGATGTCCTCGCGGGCTCCCTTTCATGTGAAAATTGTACTCTTCCAAGTCAGTCAGTGGAAGGATTTCTATCTGTAAAGAGAAACGGGGATTCTTATTGATAAAGAGACAACAACCCATCAGTTTTGGGGTTTTTTGGTTCATCTGGGCGTGGGTGGTGTTTTGAGCTCTTTAACTTTCCTCAGGTGAACTGTTCAGGAACAAAAAAAAACCCTACAAAAGAAGCTTTCGTAAGTGAAGTGGTGAGACGCTTCCAGATGTGGCAAGAACAAACCGAAAGCAACAGCAAACGCACTGGGTGATCAGTCGCTGTCAATAAAAACGGGAGCCGGCCTTTTTTCCCTGCAAAGCTCCACTTCTCATGACAGACAGAACAAACAGGAAATGAACAATCTTGCTGCTATGAAGTGCTTTCCATCTTGGCAAGCGGTACCTGCTGTTGCTGAATTTGGCAAGTCTCGACTCCAAGCCGAAGCCAGTGCTGGAGATCGTTGCTCTCGGTACGTTTTGGAGCGGCCCGCTCAGGCTCCGCGGCCCGGACAAGCACGGAACCTGTGGTCATGCTTCGACGTTTTAACGTGGAGACAAAAAACTCACATGAGCTACTATAATTCTCCAACGGGTAACTTCACCCTTGGGTTTTAAGTCTCCCCTCCAGGGAGAAATGAGAAGTCGTCAAGCTTTTATAGACAGTCAGCCCGCGGACGCGGGAGCCCTGCTCGCGGAGCAGGTGTGTGACGTTGGTGGCTTTTGCTGATCCCTTGGTTGTTGGGGAGGCGAGCGGTGTTATTAGGGAAGCGGTGGGTTTTTACAGGATTTGCTCCATCTTGGTTTGTTAGTTTGAAATCATCCTTATCTGGGGGTAAGAAGAGGACCCCACCTCGGAACTCTTCCTAGTCGTCCTCAGCGTCTTAATGAGAGTGTTATATTCTACAGTAAAAAATTTACAAACCTTCCTTTGCATAAAGGTACTCGTGTATTTTGCTACCTCGGAAAGTCCTGCGCGTCCAGCTGCCTGCTGAATTCGCATGATCTCCTGCAGTTACTTTGTCTTTCCCTATCTCCATTTCACTGTTGTATTCATGTGAGGTTATATTTGAAATACCCTTGTGGGCCGCCATGGGTCAGTGCGTCAGGACGTGTGGAAAGACGCCCGTCGATGGCGGGACGTGCGGAGTCCGGGTTTCACCTGTCTGGGTGGCCGAGATGCCTGATGATCTGTGCCTTTGCCCAAGTGTGTCCTGATCCGACCGAGTAGACGTGGTTTGATTTGAGTTTATTAGAACTGAAAATCTTTTGCCTTTGAACGTTTATTAAGGTTCTTTTTAAAGTTATCTTTAATTTTATTTCAAAGTTGGTAAAATCCCGGACCACTTCCCTGCCCGGCTTAATGGCTGTAGATGGGACTCCACCCTCTCAGGCTCTCCCAGGAACTTCAGTGTTTATGGTAATGACCGTGGGCGTCTCAGGAAAGACTCACCGGGACAGTCAATGTAATAAAACCCATGTGGGCTTTGTGGAGACCAGCTCACTCTGTACCGAGCCTAGCACACAGGATGCTCCTGCCACCGAGGTGCCCGGAGGCACATGGCCGCCTCCCTGGCAGGTTTCTGTTGCTCCGCCCTTTGGTGACATGCTGTCCTTGCCCCCGAGAAGGACACACTCCCCCTGCAAGCCTTGCTGTGCTCCACGGCAGCAGATCCCGCATCGCCTCTGAGATCGCGGAGTGATGCCTGCGTCCGTGCGCACGGAACATGCAGTTCGCAGGGCACTTACCAGAAGGAAGCCGCCACTTCTCTGCGGCGCGTGAGGTGTAACAGGTGGCATGATGTGCAGCTGGGCTTCGTCGGGCCGGCGTGGTCTCTGAAACGGCCTTCCTGCATCTGGTGCAGCTTGAGGGTGGAGGAGGCCCCCCTCCTTCCTCATGGTTCCTGACAGTCCTGGGGCACCCTGGGCACTGGTGGCATTGCTGGCCCCTGTGAAGGGGGAGGGGCTGTTTGTGCAGAGCCTGTCCCCTCTCCTACCCCGCACCCTTGGTGCCCTGCCCGAGTGGACTCCTTTCCCCGCGTTCCCCCTGCAGGTGGGCAGTGGTGAGACCCAGAGGTGTGGCCGGAGGTGAACCAGGGCCGTGGCAGCTCTGGTCTTGCGCCCTGTATGTGTGCGACGCCGTGCGGTCCTTAGCGGTGGGGATGGGTGTGAGCCCTGCCGCTCCTCAGGCGCTTGGCAGCTAGAGGGACAGGAGCGCAGGCAGGTCCCGCTCCACACCCTGCATCCCTGGCACGAAACACTGCCCGGGGCCGGAGGGTCAGCCCTGAGCCCTTAACAAAGGGACCGACTGCCGAGACAGCCGATAAGAGATGCACTCGGCCAAGCTGTTTCGTATGTGACCCGTGAAAGTCCTCTCAGCCCTCCAGGGAGCTGCTCCCGGGGCAGAGCTGAAGGTGTCCTTTCTGGGAAACCTGACAAAGTGAACGTCCCTCCACTGTCAGGACGGCCGGCTGCAGGCCGCCACTGTCCGTCTGCTGCGGGGACGATTCCTCGAGGACACCGATCATTTTTAAATTAATTTAGTTTTTTTTTAAATTGAACTATAGTCAGTTTACAATGTTGTGTAAATTTCTGGTGTATAGCATATAATGCTTCAGTCATACATATACATACCTATATTCATCTTCATATTCTTTCTTGTTTATTATAGGTTACGGCAAGATATTGAATATATATTCTGTGCTATACAGAAGAAACTTGTTTATATATAGTATTGTTTAGAGATATATATGTATATACTAGTTAGTATCTGCAAATCTCAAACTCCCAATTTATCCCTTCCCCACCCTTTTTCACCCCTGGTAACCATAAGTTTGTTCTCTATGAGTCTGTCTCTGTTTTGTAAATAAGTTCACTTATGTCTTTTTTTTAGATTCCACATATAGGTGATCTCATATGGTATTTTTCTTTCTCTGTCTGACTTACTTCACTTAGAATGATGATCTCCAGGTCCATCCATGTTGCTGCAAATGGCATTATTTTATTCTTTCTTACGGCTGAGTAGTATTCCATTGTATAAATATACCACAGCTTCTTTACCCAGTCATCTGTCGATGGACACTTAGGTTGTTTCCATGTCTTGGCTGTTGTAAATAGTGCTGCTGTGAACATTGGGGTGCTTGTATCTTTTCTCTTTTTTCTTTTTTTGTGTTGATTTCTGGTGTACACCATGGTGATTCATTATAGGTTATTCTAAGATATTGAATATAGTTCCCTGAGCTGTACATTAGAACCTTGTTTATAAATTAACTTAGTTTTGTAAGATGTTTTTGTTCTTAGTGTAAAATCAGTAGCTATGTGTGCTTGTGTCAGAAGCTGGGAATACTTTCCTTCTTTTCACCAGCACTTACTAACTAATACGTGGAAAACACGACACCAGGATGCAGAAGATGATCAAGAAAATTAGAACCGTCATAAATCCAACCACTCAGACCTCAATACATGACATTTGGGACCGTTTTCACTCTTTCTGAAGGAGAAACCTGCATAGGAATTTTGCTATAATTCTGAACATAGAATTTTGTGTCCTTTTAAAAAACCAAATATTTAGTATCAGTATGTTCCCATGTCATTAAATGTTATCGTAAGTGAATTTTATTTTATATATGAAGGTTCATTGTGTGTCTTTTATTTATTTAAACAATTAGAGAATATTAGCTGTTTTTTTCCCTGATGTATTTCACTGTACATGATGCTGAAGTGGCACCCTTCCGTGTGAGTGTTTGTCCCTGCCTCTGATTATTTCCAAAAATTTTAAAAGTGAAATCACTTTTTTGAAGATTAAGGTTTTTGGAACAAAGGTGCCAAATTGCTTTCCAGAACGAGAGTTTACTCTCACTTTTCTCTGACAGTTGCCAGCAGGTAATCACTAAATTTGGGGAAATATTAGATATTTGTATTTTCAGCATCTTGGCTAACTAGACAGACAAAAAAAAAGTGTCATCTATTTAATTTTATCTCTGTGATATCTGGTGAGACTACCTTAAAAAATATGTTCCTTGAGTATCTAATTTCCTTGTATGTAAACTGTCTCGTCTCTCCACTGACCACTTTTTCTTTTGGGGTGAACACGCCCTACACACACACAAACACACACACACACACACACACACTATTGCTTTGTTTCAAAGTATTTTCCCTGTTTGTCACGAGCCTTTCAGTGTTGTTTTGGGGCCTCTAACGTCTAGAACTTTTCCTGTTGTGGGATCTCTTCCTGCTTCAGACTTCCTTCTCCCCGCGCTGAAAGCCGGACGTCTTCACTTCTGCTTTTCCATGCGGTGTGTGTGCCTTTACCTTAAACCCCCCGAAGGCGTTTGGTATCTGGGTCGGCTGGAAGTGCCTTCAGTCCCGGATCCTCAGGCAGTTCTGGTTTGGTCGTGCTAGTTTGAGCTGCGTGTATACTGTGAAAGGACCCCCTCACCGTGCCCTCCGCCTCCTGGACCGGAGGTGCCCCTGCCCTCAGGCGTCCCAGGCGCTGTCGGTGCAGATGAGGCCACCGCGGCTGGAGGAGCTCCGCTTCCGCGCTGTGCTCTCTCCCCAGGCGAGCTGGCTTTTACATTAAGACAAGGGAAATGGGGTTCTCCGCCATTTCTCCGCAGACCCTTGGTGAATCCATGTTCATCACAGTTGTCCGAGAGAGGTGTCGGCTCCTGTGCACTGCGGTCTGGGAAGGTCTCCGTGTCCTGTGCGTCGCTGGCTTTCCTCTGCGCGGGCCGTCCGGCGGGGACTGGGCTGGGTCTCCGCCAGCTCCGCTCAGCGACGCGGTGAGGTGCACGTCGTGTTACAGCCAACTGCTGACGCGGCGCGCTCTGTTTTGAGCCAGCCTCCTGATCAGAAATGATTTTCTTGGGTACCTGGTACTGCTAACATGTCAGAACCTCTGCCTAGTTAATTTGCCCAAGTCTACGTTCTTACATTAGATTGGAGCCCTGGGAAGTGGACCAGAATTAGCATCTTTTCCTTTTTTCCCCTCTGGGCGCTGCTGATCTCTCACTGTCTCCCTCCCTTAGCCAGCTGTCTTTTGCTCTGGTTTGAGTCACCAGTGTGAATCTTCTGGTTGTGGTCTCACCGTGCCCAGGACTGTGGGTTGAAAGCACGTGCCATGACCGTGTCCAGGCTGGCAGTGGGGAGCGGGGTGGACAGGGCTGCAGGCTGGCGGCCAAGGACCCGGGCCATCACGTCTCCAATCCTGCTTTAGCAAGAACCTCAGCTTTGCCACAGTGGATGTGCCCCTTCGTCAATCCAATTGAAGAGTCTGTTTTCATAGGTTGCAAAAAAGGTCTTTGCAGAAGAGTCTGACGAGGACCCCTGCTGTTTTAATGTCTTTCTAATTTACCTCAGTAGCTCGTGGTGGATTTTTTGTTCATTAATTCATGGACCCATTCTCAAAGCTGTTTTCAGCGTCAAGTAAGTTCCTTCTGGGCCAGTAATTTCCTTCACTTACATCTGCCATCTGCTGTGCAAAGAGGACTTTCCTCTTGTGAGTCATTGGAATCTGAGTGGAAGTCCCTTTGGCTCAGCCCACTCTGTGATGTGACAGCCTGTGCTCCCCCTGGCCCTCGGCCTCTGGGCGGCTGGCTGTGTGACCTTGTGCCGTCCTTGAGAATCTCTGGGCCCAGATGGGTGCAGGAGGGAGGAGGGAGAGCTCTCCTTCCAGCCTCTAAAGAGGGGGGGCCCCTCACCCAGAGGCCCGAGGGCCGGAAATGACCAGAGCTTTTTCACGTGGAAGGCTTGGGGACATTCCAGGCCAGCACTGGGCAGTGTTCAGAAACTGAGGAGACCGGACACAAGGGAGGGCTTGCGGGGACGACAGAGCTTTGTGCAGAGAGACGTCATCATCCCCACCTGGTGGGTTCTGCTTTCACAGGGATCCCCACAGGTGATGCTTCCGAATCATCCAGAGACAGGACCCCCAGCCGCATTTGGGGCGGAAGCTCCGGCCCCAGTGGGGATGTACCCACAGGGACGTTGTCAGGGTGACAGAGGAGAGGCAGGCGGGGCGGGGAAGAGGGGAGCAGGCTGATCCACCGCTGCACAGGCTTCTCAGGCTGGGACCCGGCACAGGCAAGGGCCCCTTTGCAGATGCTGGGAAACAGCTGGTGGACACTTTCAGGGGAAGACATTCCAGAAATGATGCTCATGTAGGCTCCTCCTAAAAGGGAAGGTGGCCTCGTCCTGCAACAACGGCGGGGAGAGGACGTCGGGTTCAGGAGTGGAGGAGTGGTCTGTCCTCATCCCGGGCCAGCACCGATGATGCTCTAACTTGTTACATAGCTCAGGCGTAATGTGTAGGTTAATCCCTAAATTTGAACCTGCGTTTATGTGAACAACCTCCCATTCTTTATCCCAACCCCAGTTCCCGATGTCTCTTGAGAGGCGGTTACCAGGGCTGCACAGCAGTTTGACACTGAGACAGGAAACCGTCCCTCCTGGCATCTCCCGAGATAGTCCCAGGTGACTCTGGACCCATTTGGAATCCTGTCCCTGCACATTGTCAGAGCTCGCCATCCTCAAAGACACTGTCTGGGGCCTGAGTCCCCCAGTCCGGGCTGGGTCTCCCCAGGCTGTGACACCACCTGTCCGGGTTGGCGCCGGGCTCCTCCGGCCGGCAGTTGCCTGGCTCGTGGCATCAACTGCCGATTCAGGTCTGAGCCATCTGGGCTTGGCTCTTCTCTCCGGCGAGACCCCAGCACAGCTGAGGAGTGGAGAGCTGGCCGCAGGCGTGGCAGGGATGGGCCAGGCCCGTTTGGGGAGCAGTTACTGTGCAGTTCGTAGGGCTCCGGCCATGCACACACAGGGAAGCCCCTCCAGACAGGCTGTGGGGAGGACCCCCTTGACCCTGACCTTCACCGATACCGCCCAGGGCCACTGCCAGCGCAGGCGTTTGGAACCCAGGGACCAATCAGCCAGATAAAACACACATCTCGAGCCTCTGAGAAAAGCCAAAAGTACAGTGCAAGAGAGAGAATTTGGGACTTTAATTTTTAAAGCCAGTTCATCCACGTTGTCGTGACTGTCTTTCAGCTTAAAGAGCGAGCCTCTCCCCAGTCTGAGTGTAATGACCTGAAATTGGTAGTAAATTCAGTTATTTGGAGGGAGGAGATGCAGGGGAACCAGAATCGCTCAGCGGGTGCCCGAGCAGCGTGTCGCCCTGACTCTGGTCTTGTCTCACGGGCCCCGACGGGCGGGACCAGCCTTAGGATTGTTAAGCTTTTATGAAGAGCCTCATGCGAACTGTTAACCTAGAGTCACTGCTTAGATCCATTTTAGTGTTAGAACAAAGTTGGTTTCTCTGAAGCACATCTCCTTTGTGCAAAACTGTTTTATACTTTGGAAACTGAAGTGTGGCTTTTAGGGAGATTTTTGTAGAAGACTCATTTCCCTTTCTCTTTTGGACGTTAGGGACTTCCTCGGGAGCCGTGAGAGGATAAGTGATTCCCACGGGGCAGTTTCTCTTTCTTAAAACCCCGTAATATTGAAATCCTGGCGGGTGAGGAGGCTCTGCTCACTCTCACGAGCCTCAGGCAGGATTCAGTCGGCAGGAGGGTGAATGATCCTAAAAGCAGCCCTCCCCGCTTCATCCCACAGCCTCTGGGTGTCCGCCCTGTTCCCGCTGCGGCCTCTCCCTGGGTAACTCAGTCCCGGTTCTCAGTCGTCACGGAAAGGACCACAGCCCCACACGGACGGCTCAGATCTGCGAGGGTTCGCGTATCCCAGAGCCCCCTCCTCTCCCTGACACCCGGGTCTCCTGCAACGAGGGCTGGCCACTTGGGGACACTGAGGAAAGGCCATCGTCGGCCACGGTAGACGGACACCCCAGTGGTGACCAGAACCAGGTGACCTCGAGGAGAAAATGTGTGCGCACATGCCCAGCGTGGAGGAAAATCCATTTCAGTTACTGTTAGTGCTGCGGAAATCACAGTCCTGGGCTTCTCTTTGTAGAATGGGCGGCGGTTGAGCACCATTCCCTTGGGGAGAGCGAGGGCTCGGGTCGGGGACGCGGCCTGGGTGAGTAAAAACACGGTGTTGAGCTGAGAAATGCCTCCTGAAGGACCACAGGACAGGCCACCTGCACAGTGACCTGAATGACCACTGGTGGCGTTTCTTGGGGCGTATGCTTGGGGGAGGGTCAGGGAAGAAGAGAGATGATAAAATACACAGTTGTATGAACAGCACAGACTCAGGCCAGGAGGCCGACCGTTCCCTTCTCGGTGGGGGGAGGGGGTGCACACGAGCCAGTCCCGCCCGCAGCGCCTGGCCCCTGCCCCTGGCACCTGGGATGTTGGTGACAACTGCATTCTCTCTTTCTCCCGCTGCCAGTTCCCTGTGACCGTGGACGTGTGTTTTGTGGTCTCCACCCCCGACAAATCCCCCTGTGCGTGTCAAGACCCTGATTCCTACCTGAATTCTGATCAGGTGTTTCAAGGGACTCGCATGGGAGGCGTCGTCTGCCCTGTGCTGCCTTGTGACACAAGGTCTCAGGAGGTTCGCTTCTTCCAGGACAGAGCGGCGTCTCTCGTCGCGAGGGTAAGGAGCTCGCTGTGTCTTCCTGCATTGTGCTTGCTTGTTACTTACTGTATTGCAAGGTACTTGTTAAGGCCTTTGAAGAGAACGCTAAGACTAGTTTTTCTTTGAAATAAAAATCTGTTTCATTTAAGAGCATTGAATAGGTGCTTAAGGTCCCAGAAATTGGACGGTTTGCAGTGACCCTTCCCCCAGATGCACAGGACAGGAATGCGTGCGGTAGCCTGTGTGTCGGCGCCCTCGCTGACGGCCTGTGTTCAGATGTGACAGTGGGCGTGGAGGTGTCTGTCGTCTGGACTGAGCTCAGGTCTGTCTGAACACTTCTGCTTTGCATCTTGCAGGACTAGTGACAAGGAAGCTCCCTGTGATTTTATTCAGTGTCAGCTCACACCCCCATCTTTCCCTCATCTCTTCTCAGATTCCACTAGGAGAAACCGGTGACGGTTCCTGTATAATACGGGTCACTAGTCCTAGCATAGATTTCCTCTGTTTTTGTAACATTGAAGAGAACATGGTTAAATAGAAGGATCCAAATTAGAAGAGAAGAGGTAAGATTGTCGTTGTATGCAGATGACATGATACTATAGATAGAAACCGCAAAGACTTCATGCAAAAACTACCGGGACCGATAAATGAGTTTAGCAAGGCAGCAGGACACAAGAGTAACATACAGAAATCATTGCCTTTCTTTACACTAACAATAAAACATCAGAAAAGGGAAAGCAAAAAAAAAAAAATCGCTTTTGAAATTGCATCAGAAAAATAAAATACTTAAGAATAAACCTGATCAAGGAGGTGAAAGACTTGTATGCTGAGAGCTATAAAACATCCTTGGAGGGAATGAAGATGATGCAAAGAAATGGAAAGATATCCCAGGCTCCTGGACTGGAAGGGTTAATAGCCTTCAGATGGCCACATTGCCCAAGGCAATCTACAGATTTAATGTGATCCTTATCAAATTACCCAGGACATGTTTCACAGAACTAGAACAAATAATCCTAAAATTTATATGGAACCATAAAAGACCCAGAAATTGCCAGAGCAATACTGAAGAAAAAGAACAAAGCTGGAGGAATAACCCTCCCAGACTTCAGACAGTAGTACAAAGCGACAGGCATCAAAACAGTGTGGTATTGGCAGAAAACCAGGCATGGATCTGGAACAGAACAGACAGCCCAGAAATAAAGGACACACTTATGGTCAGTTACTCCTCAACAAAGGAGGCAAGAATATGCAATGGAGAAAAGGTAGTCTTTCCAACAAGTGGTGCTGGGAAAGCTGGACAGCCACCTGCAAATCAGTGAGGTTAGAGCACTCCCTCACTCCATACACAGAAACAAACTCAAAATGGCTTAAAGACTTAAATATAAAACAGGACACTAAACTCCTTAGAAGAAAACGTAGGCAAGCGTTCTGACATAAACCTCAGCAGTGTTCTCCTGGGGCAGTCTCCCCAGGCAACGTAAGTAAGAGGCTCCTGGCCTCTCAGACTCGCCCACGTTCTGCACCGGGTTTCCCATCGTCTTAGATGACGTCTTCCTTTCCTGCGCGGAGCAGGTGCCAGCGCTATCCCACACCACCTGTAAACACGCCGGCCCGGCCGCCTCCCATCTGGGGGGAGCTGGACACCTCGCGCCTCTCCCGCCCTCGCACTCACCCGCGTGACCCAGGCTTGGCCCGCCTGGCCCCCGGTGTGGGTGGTGCCCTGGGGCTGTGGCGCTCTGCAGCTCATTACAGGGACTATCAGGAGAGGGAGCGCCCAGAGGGGGACCCCTGTGGATCAGCTGGCCACCAGAATGACTTCAAGTTTTATTTGGGTCTCTTGATATTCGCCTGGGAGTCACCTGACTGTCTTCTAATTTACTTCTGTTACTTCTGTACATTATGGAAACCCCTGTTTCAGTACAGGGCCTTACATCTTCATTAAAACTTTTTTTTTTGCTAACACACAGACATGGAAACCCAAAAACCAATTTTTCTCCATTCGGTCTGGGTGACAAAAAATCTCTCTCAGTTAGCATGCTGGGGAGAGGAGTTACTGGTATAATTCAACCACTCATTTTCCCCAAGCTCCAAAAACAGAACCTCAAACTAATTTGAACTGAGTCACAGCCTGGAGCCACGAGGCACTGCTCACTGCAAGAACCGTCCAGTTCCAGGATGACCTGAGCTGCCTGACATCAGAATTCTGTGGGGGGCGTGGTACCCCGTCTGTGTTGGTCAGAGAATCCCCAGGATTCTCTGTCGGGTCTGCTGTCATGTGTCGGGGGGTGGGAGGCGCCCAGCCCACTGTCCCCGCACGGACTTCAGGGCTCGGACAGGTTGAGGGTGCACTGCCTCCGGGCTTCCCCTCGGCACAGTCAGCACTATTGGACGACCAGGAAAGATAGTGCATGTGGTAAAACGGGATAGAATCCATAGGTGCTGGTCAATGACCCTGGGGACCGGGAGTTAGCGTTTATCTAACTGGGAAGACACAGAGTTGTTCGGGCACAGGGGTTACCAGTTATACACCTGCTCATGCCGGTCACCCGAAGCCTCCAGCAGGCTCCCCAGGAGGCCACGTGAAAGGCTAGAAGACGTTAGATCAGTGTGCTTTTATCAGGAGTACGCAGACGGGCCTTTGGCTTGGTTTGGTTTCTGGTGGAACTTTTTGAAAGACTCTCTCGGTCCTGTTCCTGGATTAGTGATGCTCACTCCCGACAGTTGAATGCAAAATTGTTCTATTCTGTGTGAAAACACTAACTTCAGATTCTCTTGATTTTGTTATCCTGATTATAAAGGCGGGTGTGTGTTGTCTGCCGTGTTCACCTGGGCTCCCCAGGTGTCCACCTCTCCCCCCGTGAGCCTGTCCCAGGCCGTCCCCAGCAGTGCGCTCCTGTGGGTGGGAGTCTCTGGTCCTCTCCATGCTATAAGCTTCGACACCTCTCTTGTGGAAGGTCCCTTTCTCCTACAATGAAGGGCCAGTTTGCTGAAAAGACCCATTAATTCAGAGGTAGGAATTAGCGTGTTTAGGTATTTTCCAGTGGCTGTAGGAATGGTCCTCCCCCTGAGGCTAAGAGGAAAGCGTTTAGGGACTCACAGGTCACAACAAATGAAAATGCGATAATGATGATGTCAAGGAGCCCATTTGGGTGAATTTGGCCCCTTGTGAGCAGGGCAGCAGTTCACGGCACACCAGGCGAGCAGCATGGCTCCTCAGGAGCTGGAGTGGGGACTCCCATGAGGGGGGCACCTCTGGCTTCCTGTCGACCCAGAACTCGGGAGAAGGAGAGGACAGCCCAGGAAGATTGCTCACTGAATTCCCCGGGAGATTAGCTCTGGACGAAGGACGTGCTGATCACTCCTGGATCACCAGAGAAAGAGAGAATCAAAAATCACTTGTTCTTCCCCAAGATTTCCAGACATGGCCTCTCCATCCAGCACTCCCTGTCCTCACCCTCCTGCCCACTCCTGAGCCCCACATACATACTTTCATGCCCATCTTGGTCCATTCAGGCTGCTGTCACAAAATTCCACAGGCTGAGTGACTTTGGTACAACAAATTTATTTCGTGAGGCTCTGGAGGCTGGCAAGTCCAAGGTCAGGTGCGGCAGCTTCGCCGTCTGGCGAGGACCTACCTCCTGGCTCCTAGCTGGCATCTTCGCACTGTGTCCTCACGCGGCAGGCGGGGAGGGAGCTCCCTGGGCCCTCGTATAAGGCGCTGATCCCCTTCCTGAGGGCTCCACCCTCCTGACCAGGCACCTCCCAAAGTCCAGCTTCTAATACTGTCACACTGGGGTTCGAGCTTCCATCTTTGAATTTGGGGGACTCAGACGTTCAGTTCAAGGCAGTGTCCTGGGACTTCTCCATCACCTTCACCCTTAGTGGTCCCTTGTCTAGAGGCCAGCATCCCTCAGTGCCTTTCCTCTAGAAGGGCGCCCTGGGTTGATTGTGATGACTCTTTGTCCCCTGTCAGAGTGAAGGAAGCTCAGACACTGAGGGTGAGGGGAAAGTCTTACACAGAGACGTGTGAGTAGCTCTGACGTGGAGAAGGATGCCGTCTGTCTGTCCTTGCAGAGCTTCAGCGTACCTGTGGGGAAGGCAGATTTGCTTAGGAGGAATGTTCCCTTTCAAGCTGTTTCAGTATATTTGGGTCCAAATTGCTGAAGAAATAGGCCATTTTTACACGATGTTTATTGAGTGGATGTTTTCTGCCATCACATGAACAGCAGCCTGGCTGCACAGGGAAGAGGTCGAGGAACGAAAAATCCCTAAACTCATAAATTTCAGAATCAGGTTTTTTCAGTTACCCATTTATCTTGGGGAAATGCATGACTGCTTTTCATTTGATGGGCCGAGTGTGTGTGCAACTTGTGTATTTTTAAGGCTTTTGATAGAATTGCTGGTGGTGTTATCCAGAGCGCCTCCTCAGCTGTACCCGGGGTGGGGGATCCCACTGTTCTCTTAAAAAAAAAACAAAACAGAAAAACGAAACGCAGCTCTTTCTCACAAGGCATTGGTTTGTTTGCTCGATCTCACATCTCATGGGCCAGGGGGTGTCTTTTGAGGCCTGGGGCCGAGGGGAACCATGTCCTCGCTGCCACCGGCACACCCGCCTCTGTCTTCTCACCCAGTGAAGCCTCGAGATTCAGTTCTTGTCCCGAGCACCTCTCCCTGCCTCCTCCAAACAGGACGCGCACGCGGAGTCAGGAGGGGGCGGCACAGAAAATCCTGTGGGATTTCCGCTCCGTCGGCAGCTCCCAGTCCAGTCCTTCCTTCTTCGCATCCAGGGTCACGACAGAGGCAGGTTAAGCCTTGTCTCCCGGTCAGCCGCACGCAGCGGGCCTGGAGACCCGGGAACACGGTCGCCACGAGGCTGCGGAAGGAAGCGAAAATGCGCAGAGCTCTTACCCAGGGAAAGGGCGGTAGTACGTTCCCGGGTGATGGTGACTGGGAACGTTCGAAGGATAATGAGAAAAAGATGACGACCTGTGGGAAGAAGCAGCTAAAAGCTGAACTTACGGCCCGTGCCAGCGCTTCGCTGACCCCTCCAAGAGCTGCCCTGGTTCCTTCCGTGGAGTCCCCTGCATGCGCGCACGCGCACGCACACGCGCGCACACACACACACGCACGCGCGCACACACATGCGCACACAGGCTGGGTGCAGTTTGAGCCGCGGCTGCGGGGCGGCCCAATGCTGAGAGCGTCCGCCTGGAGTCAGATGCTCTTTTCTAGTGAACAGGCTGACCTCGCCCCCTGGGTGTCCAGTGGGGCTCAGTTCCGGGTAGAGTCCAAGAGGACGATGCAGATCACGGTGGGATTTGCACTCCTGCCCCAAAGCCATCATTCTGGGGGGAAAAGAGCACTTTGGAAACATTCAAAATCGCGTGCTAGTAGGCTGGTTGTCTTTCTTAAATATACCAGTTTATAACAGCCAACAGAAGTGCCAAGTCCATTTAAAGCAGTGCCCTGGGTTTGGCCTAGTAGAGCGCCATCAGCAGGGAGGTGAGCCACACGTGTGACCCTGTGACCACGGCGCCAGGGCAGCGGGGACGGGGAGGAGAAGGCTTTGGGAGGCCAGGCTAGCGGGCTGGGCTGTCCCCGGGGGAGGGTCCTCGCCCCTCTGCCCAGGATGCCTGCTGCTCATCGATGCGCCCAGTGGTTGCCGCTCTGTTTGAATGAATCCTGTTCCTTCTAAGCGTTGCCTGAATCAAGGAGTTTAACAACAACCACAACAAACTGTGTGAATCAACATGAGTAAGTGGCCAAGGTGCTTGAAACCTACGGCGTCTGAGTTCAGCCTCCCGTGAGAATCTCACGTTCAGCTGTGTTACATCAGGTGCTAGTGAGTGTGGCCCCGTTCAGACTGTGAACCGCTGACATCGCCCGGTAGATGTGCGCCGAAGCCTGGCCACAGAGCTGAGAGCACCTGCAGCTGTGGCCAGGCGCCCTGCCTGCACCCAGAGTTCAGGGATTGGGCGTAGCGGTTGGTTCATCACTGCTCTGTCACCAGATAAGGACTTGGTCGTCTCGGTGTGCAGGAAACAATGGAGCTTTTACTCAGCAATTTGGAATTATGTCCTCAACTTAAAGGGGTTTTCTAAACAAGCTTTCAAATCATGTTTTCTGGTATAAATAATTAACTTACTGGAGTGCTGCCACCAGAGCTTCGGGAAAGGTTTAGTATTCTCTCCATCGTCCCTTAAGTCTGTTGCAGACCCAAGGGCGTGACCCTGCTGTGCAGCCAGGTATCGGGGATCGTGGAGTAGGCTGTTTCGGCAAAACCTCAAGCTCGGGTAAACTTAGACAAGCTTTTATAGTATCATTTATTTGAATTCTAAAACTACACGTGACGCCAGTGGTGACTCCGTGAACGTGGCGAGGTCCCAAGCCCATGTCTTCACGCCGTAAGTAGGACTGAGTCCATCAGGTCGGCTCGGTCACTCTGCAAGTGTGGTTCCGCAGACTGACGCTCTGGGAAGGGCCTCCTGGGGGTAACAGACATGAGGGCGTTGACACACCCTCTTTAAACCACCCACAAGGAGTTTATTCCTGGACAGACCCTGACTGAGTAAACGCTGTGTGCGGGCACTTTAAGGTAGGAGGGCACCACTGAGAACGAAAAAGGTTATTTGCACAGAGGGCCGGGGCGACGGGGAAATTCAGCCGGTGATGAAATGACAGTGCATGTCCCCTGTGCATAATCTCTGATTTCTCAGTGTTTGCCAGGTCAGCTGCTTCTCTCAGAGATGAAACCCATTAATTGTGGAGTCAGATAGTAATTGTCTGGATTCCTCCGTGGCCTGACCGCTGTTAACAACGGCCAAGCTGACCACGGGGAGGTGCTTGGGGCCAGGACACTACTGAGTAAACCCGTTCAGTTTGTCACCTCACTTGAAATACTTCATCTGTGCCCATGACTGTCTGGAAGTCTCTAACTTGTAGCTCGTATTGGCCAAAACTGATGAAAGCTTGGAGTTCAACGGTTAGCTTCATTCCATGTGAGGGCGTCGCCTGGGACTAAGCTCTCAGCTCTGACGGCGCTGCACATTCAGGGGCTGAGGGCAGTGTGACTGGGGGGAGGGGAGGGGGGCCTTAAAACCAAGACAGATCTGATTTTTCAGCAGGAGGTTTTATAATTTTTTTTAAAATGTCAACTAAGTTGGTTTTAAAGCGAGGAGAGGGATGGTTATGCAGCTTACTTCTTCGAATGAGGTTTTTGTCCC
The DNA here is from genome assembly GCF_009834535.1 of Camelus ferus. Taxonomy (NCBI): domain Eukaryota; kingdom Metazoa; phylum Chordata; class Mammalia; order Artiodactyla; family Camelidae; genus Camelus; species Camelus ferus. The sequence continues at coordinate 72,168,167 of NC_045703.1, read as the reverse complement.
AAAGTTTCATCTATTCAAAAATTTTGAAAAATGGTGAAAGCATATTGTCACTGAAATTGTTTAACCTTAATTCTGAAGTTCGTGGTGGTTTTCTGTCTGGATTCTATTTGTGAAAATGTTCGGGATAGGAACGATCACGCAGACAGCCAGGGCCAGTGGCATGTTGCGTGTGTTCTGAAACTCGGATAACCAGCTTGGCCTTGTCTGGGGGGCGCCGCTCACGCAGAAGCTCCTCTCGGAGACTTAGGGGTCATTAGCCCAACACGCACGGCACAGAAGTGACTGCAGTAGAGTTTGCTTGGATTGTTGCTCAGGATTATTCAAGAGAAAAATTAAACCCTTGATATTTATATCTACAAAACTAAGAGAAATAAATGTATCACACAGCTCATCTGATTCGCCATAGCAGATAGTCTTCTCTAATTTCACTTTTAAGCCTTTGTTTTTTCACTTTTCAGTTTCCAGTAAATTCACACCACACACCCCCAAACTACCCACCTCCCAGGAAAAATTCTGTTAATTCTCTGGCTGCCCGCCAGGCCGGGGAGTTTGTGTTGGTCTCCATCCTGCACGTTCTAACTTTACCGTCTGTGCCCTGACTGGAGAGGCTGTGTGGACCCACTGGCTGAATCCTGAGTGTTGAGCACAAAAATTTTAATAGCTTTAAAAATATTGAGCCTTTCTTTGTCACCAAATTGCAGGTTTATCCTTCACATCCAGAAATGGTATCCAGATTCTTTCCTGTTGGGTTCCATCTTTTTGTTTTCTTACGGCAAGTTATTTGATCTTTTCTGCTTTTCAAAACTCGCAGTTGCTATGGCATAACCTTTCTATTGTGTTTCAGCCTAGTGGGATATGGGGCAGCGGGTGAGTACAGAAATCCACATAGATGGTTAGTGAGGTGATTTTATTGACTTAAATTTTTATACAGAAGCCAGTGTGTGCTTGCTTATTTTTACATTTCTAAATGAAAATTAGAAAACAAAGGAAAGAAAATTAATCATCTGTATTCCTCTAATCCTGTCACTGTTAGCAGCTTCATATATTTCTCATAAATGTTTTTCCTACAAATAATTTAAATGTCAGGGTAATTATTATGTCTGTAAAATTTATTTACTACCTTCTTTAATTTAAAATTTTATAACAAGGCTCTTTCGACATTGCAAGTAGACTTCAAAATCACTTTTTAAAAACTGATTATTCTGAGGTAATGATAGAGTAACAGGAAGTTTCCAGAAAGTAGACAGAGGTCCTATCTGCCCTTCCCCAGTTCCTCCCCGGGTAATCCCTGTAAAGTATAAAAAACATTTGCTGCAGTCAACAGATTTCACCACTTTTATATGTACTCTGTGTGTGTGTGTGTGTGTGTGTGTGTGTGGTTCTATGCAATTTCATCACATGTAGTTGCATATAACCACCTCCACAATCAAGACACAGAATTGTTCCATCTCCACAAAGACCCCTCCTGCTAATCTTTTATGGAACACACACACACACACACACACACACACACACACACACACACACTCCCCACATTCACACACACACACACCATCCCTTACCTCTGGCCACACCAATCTCTTGTTTTTCTCTATAGTTTTGTCATTTTAAGAATGTTATACAAATGGGCATCATATTGTCGATGAAAAATTAATCAGTAGTCAGTCTAAGAAAGAAATGGAAAATTTAATTCAAGCCAACTTAGTGATAATCCTGGGGACAGTCTCTCAGGGAGTTCTGAGGACTGTTCTGAGGAGGTTGTGGGGAGGCCAGTGTAGATGTGACTTTGATGAAGAGGGTACGTGCAATCAAGCACACACCTGGGGAGAAGGTTGCTGCTCTTTGCGAGAAACAGACGTCTTAGTTAATGGTTTTAGGGCTTTTCTAAGTAAGGAGAGACGCAAGGAGCTGGGTTCATAAAATTTTCTCCTGAAAGCATCTAACAATCTGAGGACTGGTTCTGCCGGTTTCCCCAGAGGACCGAAGCCTCGTCCTGACCTTCACCCTGAATTCCTTTCAGCACGTGCTGTAGGTCAGCGACTGCAGTGGATAATGACTTGATTCTTGAAGAACTGGTTGGTGGGCAGCATTCTTTACTTTGCAGTCCCTTCCCTTTTGGTCTTAATTTCGATCAAGGTTTGGGAGGCGTTTCTTGACCAGTTTGTCCCAAGGCACCAGCACTGCTCACTCCCGGGTCAGGGGAGGACTGTGTGATAAGCCACTCCATGTGCTGTTACTGACTCGACCCTGTCAACAGCAGTCAAACATCTCCGAGCCGCCTGTCTTGCTCGTCTGTAACGATCCAGGACATGGTTTTCTCCCGTTGCTTCTTCCCAAATCTCCAGTTACACCATCACAATCATGGATCTTACAGGACTGTCTATTTGATCAATCCTTTCAAGTCTTCTAATCACCATTCATTTGATCTGCGGCTCAGCCGCATGTCTGGTGATGCAAGAAGCAGTAAGCGTGTAACACAGGCAGACTGCAAGTCACACAGCTGGGAGCGTGAATAAGGTCATAGGTAATATTTAAGCTAAGAACTTGCATGAGGTTCGGCCCAGGGTCTCCCCAGCTCACCTGACTTAGCCTGTTCTCCATCAGTCACCATCCTGAAGGAAGTGATGCAGTGGCCTTGTACGTGAAGTTCAGCAGAGTTGTCTGCGTGTACACGGTTAGTGGTGGGTGACGCGACCCCTTACAGGACAGAGACAGGAGCGTTACCTTCTAAGGAGCTACATGGCCGGCCCTAGAAGGAGGAAGATTGGTTTTGATGGTTGAGCAGACGTTTCTGCCGCTGGGGAGGTTTGGTTAACTCCTAACGCGGCCGACAGTGCACACAATGGGCAGGGGGGCGGCCCACACGGGCAGAGAAAACTTTTTATGTTTACATTTTTCTTGTCTTGCCTTAAAATATGAATTTTTATTCCATCAGGATAAACGTACTCTTTTGAGATTGGCTCTGTTTACGCAGTGTGACCCTCTGGAGACCCACTCGTGCCGTGCGTGTCAGCGGTTTGTGTCTTTTCGTCGCTGCCTGACGCTGTGTGTCAGTCGGCTTAACCGTCTCCCTGCGGGGAGCGTCTGGCCTGTTTGCTGTTTGGACGCAGCGGTGCTGCGAGCTGTTGTGTCCAGGTTTCTGTGTGAACACAGCCCTCATTTCTCTGGGGTAAATGCCCAAGAACTCGGTGCTGGGTTGCATGGTGAGTTCATGGTTCATTTTATAAGAAACTACCTGCCGGTTTTCCAGTGGCTGCACCGTTGCCACGCCCGCCAGCGGCGGGAGAGACCTGCTTTGTCCGCAGCCTTGCCGGCGATTGGTGGTGTCACTGGGTTTCCTGTTGTGGCCGCTGACAGGTGTGTGGTGGCACCTCGCTGTGGCTTTGCGTTCCTCTGATGGCTCATGACGGTGCAGACACGTCCACGTCCTTGTCTGCCATCTGTGTATCTTCTTGGGTGAAATGACTGTTTGTCTCTTTTGCCCATTTTCTAGTTGGATTATTTATTTTATTTTACTGTTGAGTTTTGAGACTTCTTTATCTGTTTGAGATACAAGACTTGCTGCATACGTGGTGCCCAGGTACTTTCTCCCAGTCTGTAGCGTCTCTTTTCACCTTCTTAGCAGAGCCTTTGCAGAACAAAAGTTTTAAATTTTGGTTGAGTTCAATTTATTGATTTTTTTTCATCAAATGGATCTTGCCTTGGGTGTCATATCTAAGAATCTCCCCCTTAGCCCTAGGTCCTGAAGCTTTTCCCCTTAAGGTTTTGTAGTTTCATCATTTACATTTAAGTCTGTGACCCATTTTCAGTTTATTGTGTGAAGTAGGGGGTTAGGGTCAGTGGGCTTTTGTGTGTGTGTGTGTTTCTCGGCCTTCGATGCGCTCCAACGCCATTTGTTGAGAAGACTCTCCTTCCTCCACCACGTTCCTTTTTCACTCCTCTCAACGATCAGTCGGGTATATTTGAGTGGGTTCACTCCAGGGTCCTCTGTTCTGCTCCCTTAGTCTGTGTGTCTGTCCTTACACCAAGTCACACTGTCCTGATTGCTGGGGCTATGCCGTGAGCCTTGGCATCAGTAGACTGATTCCGCCCACCTATTCCTCTGTTTGAAAATTGTTTTCAGCAACTCCAGATCATTTGCATTTCCATATAAATTTGAGAATAAGCTTGTCTATATCTACAAAAAGCCTTGCTCAGAGTTTGCCGGAAATGGCTTGAGTCCTACAGATCAGCGGTCGGTGAGGTTCGCTCTTTGCCCTGTGGGGGCTCGCAGTCTGTGAACGTGCCTGCCTCTCCATTTATTTAGCTCTTCTCTGATGCCATTCAGCACCATTCTGTAATTTTCAGCACACGGATAGCGTACCTGTTTTGTTAGTTTTAAACTATTTATTTCATTATTCTGGGAGCAATTGTAAATGGCATAATCACTGTTAACGCCATTGTAAAATTTTCTTTGGTGGACGTCATCATTTAGTTAATTCTGCATTGCTAGACATTTCAGCTGTTTCTAGGGGGAGGGGGTAGCTCAGTGGTAGAACGCGTGTTTAGCATGCACGAGGTCCTGGGTTTAATCCCCAGCACCTCCATTAAAGAAAAATAAAAATTTAAATTAAATTAATAAATAAACCTAATTACCCCCAAAAGTATTAAAAAGAAAAAAAAATAAATATTTTTGAAGTGTTTCTCATTTCTTCACTCTTATTTAAAAATAAAACGTTGTAACGAACAGCTTTCCATATTCGGATTGTTTTGATAAGGTCGGAGGGGTGAGCTCCCTGGGTCAGAAGGTGTGAAGACGTGTGCCCCCTGGTAGACCAGGGAGCCTGTGCAGGAGTGAGAGGCGGCTTCCTGCCCGGTGCGCCCCCGTCTGCCCAGTAAGACCCGTGCTGTTCTATTCACAGTGGCGTGTGTTTCTCCAAAGCGTGCGCTCGGTGGCGTTAGGTCCTCTCCTGCCGTGTGATGACCACTTTCCGTCATAGCATGAAACTCTTCGTGGGGCCCAGCCGTTGTTTCCCCCAGATCGTGCCCTCCCGCGCCCTTGCCCACGTGTTAACTTTCCTGCCGTCAGTCTGCTAACCCAAGTGGCCTCTAATGAACCTTTTGCAAATTATTCCCATTTCCTAAGATGTTAGCAGTTTGTTTAACGCGTCCTTAGCTGCCTTGCCTGCCCTCACACAGATCACAGACATGCCTGCTGATGAGAGGGGCCCCAGCACCCCCGGGAGGGGTGCTTTGTGCCTCCGCTTTGAGGAAGGGCTGTGAACGAGCGTGGACTTCCCAGGAGAGGACTTGCCCACTCACAGCGATCAGTTTTTGTTTTTTTTTAATTGAAGTTTAGCTGATTTACAACGTTGTGTTAGTTTCTGGTGTACAGCATAGTGATTCAGTTTTACATGCATATATATACTCTCTTTCATGTTCTTTTCCATTGTAGATTATTATAGGATATTGAGTGCAGTTCCCTGTGCTGTACAGTAGGACCTTGTTATGTATCTATTCTACATATGATAGTTTGTATCTGCTAATCCCAAACTCCCAATTTATCCCTCCTCCCCTCTTTCATCTTTGATAAAAAATGATACAAGCAATCAGTTTTAATAACTACTGCTGTGTTTGTTGGACCATTGGGAAAATCTATTACTTTAGCAGTATTTTCTTGCAGAACCCAAACGGCCCTTCTCCACACACGTGTTGTCTGGAGACGCCAGTCTGCGTGTGCTCACTGGCCAGGAGAATGTGCCACCCTGGTCTGTCTGACCTGAGTCAGGTGTCTTCCAAGGATGTCTGAGTGATTGGATTAATACAGCCCATGGGTTTACTATAGTTTGATATTCGCCCCTGAGTCAACGGTTTATGTCCAGTTTGCCCGTGAGTCCTGGGGCCTCTCAGCATACATTTTCCATCCACAATTCTGAGGCTCCTTGGAGATTCTTCCACGCATCTTAACAAAATCAGGTCCATAGATAATGACGTTCTTACTGCCATGTTAGAAATGACTCTTTGCAAAGCACATCCTAGATGGTAACTTTGGAGATGAGATGGAAATGGCTAGCGGGCCGCATTTAGAGCCGACGCCCAAAACACCACGTCCAGATACGGGAGCCTTGGACCTTCGTCACTTCACAGCTCGGGTATCACAGTACATTGTTTTCTCAGGGCGAGGGGCTCAAGGATTGATGGAACTTTCTAGAATCAATGCACCCAAAGACTGTGGAGTTGTCAGAACCCGGGAGCCTGCAGCCTGAGTCTGGAACGCCCGCATCCTCCACTCCCTGCAAACGCGTGGCTCCATCTGCCCGTCCCTGTTTTAATCACAGCTGCCAGGGCGTCCGATTTGCATAGACTGTGAGTTATAAAAATACCAGCAGATCGAGCGGCTTTCAGAAGGATGGAAGGAAAATCATTTGAGGGGACGAAGGCAGTGGGGGTGAAGAAAGACAGCAGCCATGAGGGGTGGCACTTTCATTTAAAAACAGAGGGAAAAATCCATCTTGCCTTAATAACCGGAATCCATAGGAGTCGGGCGGGAAGGGAGAGGGCAGGGGCTGGGTGGGGAGGAAAAGGAAGAATGAACGGGAGGTGCATCTTGGATTCTTCCTGCCCTCCGCTGGGATGCGGGAATCCCGAGTTTAGCCCAGTCTAGAGGCTGGGGGCTTCAGGAGCGGCTCAGGGTTTCTCTCTGAAGGTGGAGGCACCCCAACTACGGGGCACGCCGTGCTTAACGCTCCGGCGTGCGAGCCAGTCCCGTGATGCCCCGTGTGCTGGATCGCTTTCTTTGATAACAGAGGGAAAGTGCCGGTCCAGGGTGGAGGAGAGCAGGGCACCTGTTCCACCCTGGGGTCCCGCGGCGTCCGGGGGGGGTCTGTGGTCCAGGCCCCGGACGCCGCGGGTGGAGAGCAGACCTCAGGCCCGGCAGGCCCTGCCCTGCCCAGGGGCATCGTCCGGCTCCTGCAGCCCCAGGGCTCCCCCCAACCCCCCCGCCGCCTCCCGCTTCATCCAGCCGTCTGTTTCTTCCCCTCACCCCGTGGCTTCGCAGACGATTCGTTCTTCCGTTGGGCTCTCCTTGTTCTGTCTAGAGTCCAGCGCGCCGAGCCAGTGTGAGTTCCACTCTCAGCTTACATCTAACCCTTGGGAAAAGGTGGAAACTTTCTGTAGAAACAGTTCCCCAAGGCACTGGTGGGGCCGGTGCAGCTGGTCCTGCAACTGCATTTCGTGTCTGCTCACACGTTGGCTGAGACGCGTTAAGAGTGATTTAAAGAGCAGAGGAGACACTGCGATGCACTGGCCACTGCATCTCAGAAACTTCCCCGGTGGTTCGGGAGGGAAGCCGCGATGCTGGGAGCCTGCATCCGGGCGCAGGAGTTCGGGGTCTGCTCAGGGCTTGGCCCCTGGGCTCCCTGGAGGAGCCCGCGACCCGTCTGGAAGGAGGAGGCTTCCTGAGGTTCTGAGTCTGTGGTTACGTCTGGCCGTCCTCGCCTTGTGTTATAATGTGCACAGGCCGCCTCCTCGGGGGCTTTGTAGGGAACGGCCTGTGCTCGTTGGTTCTGGAAGCTTTATGGGGGGTGTGCCCCCCCCACCGGAGGGGCCCTCCAGGGTCTGCCCTGTCTTCCATCCCTGGAGAAAGCTATTCGGTGACTCTTCACCACTTTCAAAGCATTTCTGAACTTCCTAGCAGTATGGCAGGCCAGGTGTGGTGAGCCAATTGCTTAAAGCAGAAATATGGATAAAATATCTTCTTGGGTTTTTTTTAAGAAGAATACTCCTTTTTTGCCATTTTTTTCCTATTTTTGATTCGTTTTTAATGGAGGCACTGAGGAGTAAACCCAGGACCTCGTGCATGCTGAGTACGTGCTCTGCCACTAAACTAGACCGACTCCCCTAAAATATCTTCTTAAAAACAGTTAAATGCACTGATGGGTTGGCAAGTGGTAGGAAATCCTCAGAGCAGGAACCCGAGTGAGAAGACGGTGGCCCTGACCCCCTCCCCAGGGCAGCCGACATGCCGGTGAGTTGAGGGTGGGTTTGCCCTGTAGACCCCTCACCGGCCGCGTAAAGCTGAGACCCTGGGCAGGCACACAGCCTCTGCAGGTCCCCCCCACACACGTGCACCCAGGAGCCTCAAATCTGGAGTCCGGGGGAGGTCCAGACCTGAGAGTTGTCCATGTCTAGATGGACCACGAAGCCCGGGACAGGATGAGGTCCCAAGGGGTGCTGACGTGGAAGGAGACGAGGGGGGACGGGGGACGGGACACAGGGAGATAAAGGAAGAACCAAAAAGGAGATGGAAGAATGGGGGGGTAGCGGGGGACCTGGTGATTGGGATGTCCTGGAATCCAAGTGAGGAAGATGTCCTGAGGAAGATGGGGTGATGCCCAGTCCTGGGGACACTGAAGTCTGGCCACTGGGTTTGCACCGTGGAAGGTTCCGATGGCTTGATGGGAGCAGTCCTGGTGAAATGGTGAGTGGGTGGCAGTGGGTTTAAGAGAGGAGAGGAAGGGGCTGTACACAGTGAGCAAAGACCTGTGTCAGGAAAGGGGCAGGCGGGTGGGGCAGGGGCCGCCAAGTGTGTGTTTTACTGCAGTGTGTGTGCTGCGGAGAGCCGCCCATTAGGATGGGGAGGGGTGAACCGCGTCCTGCACGCAGGCCCCAGACTCAGCAGTCCTGGCCGGGGGCCTGGACTCTGCGTGGTTAACTAGTGCCCTGGTGGCTCTGATGCAGGGGCACCGTGGCCACGTTGTGAGCCTCTGGAACGAGGTGTCGTTCCAGGGCGATAGCGTCACAGTTTGGGGTCTGGGAGAGGGGCGGGTGGTGCCCTGACGGGGAGCCCCTCTGCTGACCTGAGCTTCCGTCGGGACGCCTGCCATCCAGGCTGTAGCTTACCCGTCTCTGCTGAGTGAAGTGTCAGCTGTGTGTGTGGGGGGGGGGTGGCCTGGCGGGACTCGCTCGTAGCAAGTCAGAGGTCAGGTAATTTCCTTGCTCTTTTCTACATTCTCACAAGCCCCTCGTTTAATTTATCCCTTGCTCTTTCTGGGAATGATACCCTGTGTGCAAATCAGTGATTTCTAGAGACACCCCTCCCCATTTTTTGGAGACAGATCTAACACTTGCCCAATTGTTGTTTTCTATGTCTTTATCATTATTTTGCATTTTTTAATCTGCATTTACTTTTCATAAATAGTCTCCCTTTAATGGCATGAAAAGCAGATGGTTCAGAGCAGAGGAAATTACCTACCAAGGTGTCTTTGGCACGGGGCGGAGAGCGGGGGACAGCGGCCACTTGTCCCCTCTGGCCTGTTTCTGTCACCGTCCCTCCACCTCTCCAGCCTCTGGAGACAGCTGCTCAGTTAATTGGGCAGGAATTTCTTCCATCAGTCACAATTTCAAGCACAATTCAATGGGGATTCCCAAGTTCACTATCGCAGATTATTCTGTCATACGTCGACGTCATTTCAACAATATCTCTCTAGTTTTTATCTCTCACATTAGAACAGCTTTGAAATTCTTGATTATAAAGCTAACATCTGACCGTGACACCTGGTTCTCCCCTCAAATGTCTCAAGTTATTTAAAAAAGAAATACTCTTTTACGAGAGTTATGCTAGAAACTACTTGTTTAGTGCTATATGTAGACGACTTTACTTTCTTAAGGAAACGGCATTAAAATCCACATAGAGTCCCAGGAAAAATGTCCTGCCCTGTAAGAGAGAAAAGGAGTTTATTTCAAAATGAAGCATGTTCAATATTTTAATTCCGGTTGCCGTTTACAGCAATTATCATGAAACGATCTGGAAAACTGGGCTGTCAGGTCTGGAAACAGAAGCAGACAGACCTGGGCAGCTTTCCCTGTTTCCACCTGAGTGTTTTCCGTGCTCACTGGCCTCTGTACTCAGCACTGGATTCCAGACTTTTTCTCTTTTCTTCTTCCTTCCTTCCTCTCTCTCTCTCTTTCTTTCTCTATCTCTTTCTCTCTCTCTTTCTCTCTTTCTAGAGAAAACCCAAGTGTCTTCAGGCAAGTTCAATCCAAAACATCACTGTGAATGCAAAACCCTAAAATCTAAAATGTGGAACTCTTGGTTCCTTTTTCTACGGATAGTTGAGACTCTTTGCTGTTCAAGACCTTACTGATTTTAAATGAGAAATGAACTGTGTTGCAGTATTACTGGAGAGAAACCTGAGGTTTTAATGCCGTTCCCATTTTAATAGAGGGACTGGGGATTGAACCCAGGACCCTGTGCCTCAGTTTACCCCTTCTTGAGTCATCACTTCCTTAACATTCTAATCAAAGGCTGAGAAGCAGATGTCTTCCAGGGGGAGGGTGCAGCTCAGGGGTAGAGCGTGTGCTTAGCAGGCACGGGGTCCTGGGGTCAATCCCCAGTGCCTCCGTTAAATAAAAAATAATAAGTAAATAAATAAGTAAGTAAGTAAGTAAACCGAATTGCCCCCTCCACATAAACAAAAAAAATTTTTAAAGTAGTTATGAAGCAAGGACATTATAATTCTTTATCTTCTAACTGTGCATGTGTAAACCATATAAACTTTATGAACTGGCCATAAAGAATCCATTCTGGCTATATTCATTGTTTTCACAAATAGAAAAACTTTTTTTTTTACCCAAATGACAAATAATCCTTGAAGATGTGGAAATTGAAGTGTTTCCTTTAGCCATTGGAATAAGGAAAAAAGCCAAAGACAGCCGCAGAGGTGGCTCGCCGGCCTGGGAGGTCTGCAGCCTGCACTGCTTGCCCCTGCTCTTCTGTCTGCTGTTGGTTACGTGGAGATAAAATAATAAAGTTTATAACTTTTGAGAAACTGGATTTTTCACACACCTTTGAGAGAGGCTTTTGTGATGCTGCCATTGTGATTTCATTTGCAAATCTTTGCTCTTGGACTAAAACACAGGGAGGGAGTGTGTGGCTTTGAAGTCGACCTTGACTGGAAACTCAGCTCTCACACTCCAGCTGTGTGACCTCCATCGGGATGAAATCTCCACTTCGTGGGGCTTTTTAAGGAATAAAAGCAATAATGCGTGGCAAGTCCTGAGTGCCCGGAACGCACTGTGCGTGCAGTTACTGGTAGCGATTTGTAGATGCGATTTTTGGCCAGCTCACTCTGACGTTTGCCAATACTCAGCCCGGCGCCAAGACTGCAAGAGGGCTGAGTGGTCAGACAGGCAGACGGACCGGAAAGGGGGTCTTGGAGGCACGGAGACGAATTCCAGGAACAGTCTGGCTCCACTGTCAGGAAAACACCTGCTCTCAGTGTTTCCATTTCAAGTAGCTGGCGCTGGGCAGGTGACCCACACTTTTCATTCACTCGAGATGCTGCTAAGACCCAAGGACAAAACCTCACGGAGAAAGGAAACAAAGGCTCACAGACAGTAACTGACACAAATCAGCAAGACGCTCGTGTCAAGCTCTGTGGCGTCGCGTCTTTGAACTCCGATCCTGAAAATCTGTAACGTCCCCGACTCGTAACTCCGTGGCGGGTGGATCCAAAGGGACCCCATCCTTGTATTTGTGTCGTTTTTCTCTTGCAGGAAGAAGGCGTCGTGAAGGAGATTGACATCAGTCATCATGTGAAAGAAGGGTTTGAAAAGGCCGACCCCTCCCAGTTTGAGCTGCTGAAAGTTTTGGGACAAGGATCCTATGGAAAAGTAAGTGAGGTCCTTGTTCCCTCTCGGGGTCTCACTCCCCTGGGCTGCTTCCCCGCATCAGGGCGAGGCACTTGAGAGTCTAGGGAAGGAGGGAGGGCAGAGGTTTCCCTTGAGCCCAAGGGAAACGTGGCTGGGCTGACAGGATGGAAAGTCCTGGCCACGCCCACATGGCAGGCCCCATGGCGCCTGCAGCCGTGGCCTCACTTTGCACAGCCATGAGGCTGCGCTGCCCACACCCTTGGGAGACCACACACACCTTCCTCTCCTGTAGCTTCTGTGGGCCTTCATTTATCCCCATGGTGAGTCGGGTCCGTCAACTTGAGCCATGCATCTTTGGAAGGGCACCCTGCACAGGCAGTTTTCAAAAGGGAGGAAGAAATAAGAGAAATAATAAGAAAGAAAGAAAAGGAGAAGACAGTGCCCTTTGGGACCAGTTGACTGAGACTGTTACTTATCACAAGTCCAGGACCTGCAGCCTGGCTCCTCTCTGACCCCCGAAGTCCACTATGCAGTTACTTTGCTGCTCCCAGCCTGTTTCCCTGTCTATAAAATGGACGTAATATGAACTACTTTGTATAATTATCTGTGGATTAAATACAGCATGGCTCCTGTCTGGCAGTTGTCTAGGAAGAACCTGCGTGCCGGGGTTGTTCGTTTCCTTTCTTTTTCACCTTCAAATTAAAATGAAAACTGATTTCGCTCAGGAAATGAGATCATTGTCCCTTCATATAGGGCCACGTCCCCACACAGCAGGGTGCCAGCACATCTTTTGAGAACATGTGAGTTATTCCACAGTAGGGCTAATCTCTCTGCGTCCTTCATGTAACTGTTAGAAATTACATAGACTTTTGATTTCCAGAACACGAGGGCCTGAGATAAACTGTGACGCCAGCCTTTCTGCGAATATGAGCAGAGCAGAGTCCTGGCTTTTAGAGTAACTATTTTTGTGTGGTGTCTGCGCTTTCCCCGGATTGCCGCATTCTTCACAGGACCTGGTGTCAGGATGAACTCTGGCCCCTGTTGATTTCACTGGGATTAATAGTATGTTAGTGACGTCCTGGATAATGTGTCACAGACCACGAAAGTCTGATTGTTTACTAGCTCTATGCTTTGGCATTCTTAGAAGGTAGAATGTCTTTTTCTTTTATTTTTTTTCTCTGTCACACAGCAGTGCAGTAAAGAACATGTGATTGTATTAAGGTATCTACAGACGTGTTCATCTGAACCATTCAAAATTACCCGTATTCAAAATGTTGTGGTCTCCAGAAATGGCTGTTCAGTACATTTGTAAGGCATGGGAGGAGGGAAGCGAGAATGCAGTGTGGGGGCCGGTACTAAGACACAGCGGCGGGCTGTGTCTGCAGGGAGGTACCGAGCCGTCTCCTGTGAGCAGGACAGGCTCGTCTGCGGGTGCATCGGACCCTGTGTTCCCGCGCACCTGCCCCCACGCCTTGTCCCTGTGCCGTGTCTCTGTCCGTGGTGGGTGCCCAGCCCCTCCCGCTGGCTCCTGGAGCTGGACCCCGTGCATCTGTGATGGCAGGTCTTCCTGGCTTCAGGAGGCTGGGGGAGGGAGGCAACCCCCCCAGGGCACATGCCAGCATCACTTGCGCCTCCTGGACACACACATACTACTAGTTAAAGCAATACTGTTGTCTTCATTTGCATGGAAAGTAGGTTTTTTCTGGTAGCAGCACCCAGGTTAGTTTGTATTTTTACTAGTTTTGTTTGATAATCATGAATATGACTTCTAAGCTCAGCCTGCCTCAAACAGTTGTCTTCTTTCTCCTTTTGGTTTTCTTTTGTGATACACCTGCAAATGAGCTTCATAAAGTGGAGCTAAGTGTCCACATGCATATATGTGAGCGCTGTCTAGAAACGAACGCTGTCTGTAAGCTCAAGCTACTCAAAGCTAAAATTCAGGTGGAAAAAGCTCAAAATAAGAGAACTCAGCTCATCTTGAGAACTGGAGTCTGTCCCATGACTGGCGGTGACATTTGGGGTGACCTCAGTGGGGGTGTACAGGTGGTATTTACAATAAACCAAATGATCGCCCTTAAAACTTTTGAATAGTGTGTTTTTCTGAACAACTGATCTTTTTTTAAAAAAAGGAGGGCAGTATTACTTCTGAAATAAAATGTCTCAGGGAAGGTGAACAGTACCAAAAACAACAATGATTCTTCATACGAACACAATGCAGTTCCTCTCTGGGTTGTAGTAAACTAGATAAAACTCTTGCTGGAAGTCTGGATCGTTTTGGAGTCTGCTGGAGAAGATTTTACAGTTTCATTTTTTCTGCCGTGTATTTATTGTGTTGGAGTTTTCTGTACTCCCTTGTGTATCTCGTGTCAAATCAAATAAGGAGAATGAATTTGCAGTCTTATCAACCACAGGTGTTCTGTGTTCTCTTTGGAAGGTGTTCCTGGTGAGGAAGGTCAAGGGGTCCGACGCCGGGCAGCTCTATGCGATGAAAGTCCTTAAGAAGGCCACCTTGAAAGGTGAGGGGCCCCGGGGAAAGGGGAGGGGTCCCGGAGGGCGCCTTGCTGAGATGTGCAACTGTGGTTTGCCCTCTGCTTGTTATTGGAGGAAAGAGACATTCCCTTAGAGCTGCATGATTTCTGGCTCTCAACACGTTACTCTGACTGGTAACACACAATGCCAACGTTTCCCTGAATGTTTAGCATAGCCCTGCAGTATTTCCTCTGTCTTCAGAGGGAGAGCCGTCTTGTGCAAGTGCCACCCTTCCTGGCACCCTGCGCCCCGGCGTGCCACTGGGAGAGACGAGCATCGAGGGCGAAGGGAGAGGAGAGGAAAGGCAGGTCGTGCCGGCTGTGCCCGGCGGCACGTCGCCTAAATTCATCAGCCAGGCTGGATGGCTCAGCTTTCAACAAAGTGTGATTCGCGGTGTATTACTCCTCTTTCGCCATGATGACTGGGTTTTCGAAATACTGTCCAGCACCTGACTCCAGCCCCTGCCCTCCTGCCCTCCGGTAAAGTACACGCACACAGCACAGGCCAGAGAGAGCTGTTCTAGGAACTCTCCGCTCCCAGCCCACGGCCACTTAGCCAACAGCACAGATCAGCCCCGCCTGCCCCGATCCCCTCCTCTTCCCCCGTGGGGGTGGGCGCGTGTCCTAAGTAGGGGGAGGAGGCTGAGCGCCTGCCACCCGGCCTGGGCAGGGCAGACCACGGGGTCATTAGTCACCTGCACGGGTCACCCACGGGGCCGCAGGCTGAAGAAGTGAGGGGGGGTGGTGCTGGCTCTGGGGAGGAGGTGATGGGCTGTTTGAGGAGCTCTGTGGGCTGGCGGGGAGCGGGAGGCTGCTGGGCTGAAGGCTGGTCGGGGCACAGCCAGGCTGGCTTACAGGGAACCAGTGGCGGGGGGGCCTTTCCTTCTGAGGGGATGCGTATCCATTGAGGGTGGGGAGCTCGTGGTGCAACTCAGACGTGTCGAGGCAGCTCTAGAATTTTTAGGTCTGAAACATCACAGTGTCTTCAGCACCTACGTGCAGGGCCAGAACAAAAAACAGGCCATTCTCTGCCTTCAGGCCACTTACTGTCGGGCTGGTAAATAGGGTATATTTTGAGTCACGTATAACCAATGATAGAGAACAACAGACACATCGACCAAACAGATCCAGACCTCGGCGTCTTAGGTACGTACACAGGAAGAGGAGAGTCCTTCCAGATGATGTCGTAAAGGAAGGACCTGGAAGGTGAGTGCGGCAAGTCTGGAAGGATGGGCAGGTGCTCCTGGAGGAGACAGGAGGCAGCCTGGCAGTGTCAGGCCAGCCGATGTCAGGAGACCCAAAGCCGACCTGAAACTAACACTGTAAATCAGCTACACTTCAATAAAATTTTTAAATAAATTAATTTTTTAAAAAAGAAAATACAAAAGCTGATCACTTTGGCCAGACTGGAGTCTGTACCAGAATCACCTACGTGTGTTTGGGGAAAGTTATGAAAAATAGACCTTTGGACCCCACTCCAGACCCACTGGGTCACAGTCTCTAGGGGCAGAGCCTAGAATCTGACTTTTTTAACAGGTTGTCCCAGTTTCTCTTCTGCAAGTGGGAGTTGTGGGCTCTCTGATGCAGGCATTCTAGTTTACTGTAGACACTGGACTTCTAAATTCAGCAGCACTGTTCAAGTCGTGCTCTGTAGTGAACATTTTGTTTGTTAACCTATAATGAAAAGGAATATGAAAAGGAATGTTTGTATGTATATGTGAACATTTTATTATAGTTATAATAATGTTTCTGAAATTGTTTGTCAATTGGACTTGACCAGATATTTCAAGATCCTCATAATAATGTAAATTTTAAGGGCTGTGTGTTAGAAGATGCACAGGAAACAGCAGGTTTGACTTTCTATCCTCAGTTTTGAACGTAATGGTCTCTTCACTCAGCGTCAGCTCCACAGGAAGAGGAAATCAAATCAGACATGTGTTAGTTCAGGGCCAACTGAAGGGCTCACAAGTGAGCAGCGTCTCTGGCACTTCCTGGAGGTCACACAGTGACTGCATGACGCAGCGCTTCCACTCCACGGGGTGTCACCAAAAGAAATGGGAGTACGTGTCTACACAAAAACTCGTACGTGAGTGTCCACATAGCAGCGCTGGCTCATTCACAGTAGCCGCAAAGCGGAACAACCCCGGGTTCCATCCACTCGTGGATAAGTAAAGTGTGGTCCCTCCATGCGGTGGCATGTTATTTGGCAATAAAAAAGAAGTGACATACTGGTGTGCACCCCAGCGTGGCTGAACCTGGAAACATGCTAAGTGAGAGACGCTGTCACAAAGTGCCCGTATCGGAGGGTTCCGTTTATAGGAACATCCAGAATGGGCCAGTCCTCAGAGACAGAAAGTGGCTTAGTGGTTGCTGGGGGCTGACGGGGTTAAGGAGACAGTGGTTGGGGTGTGGTGCCTCTGTGTGCACCCTGCTCCGGAGGCGGGAACTGGAACCAGGGAGCTGGGCAGTGTTGTCCCTGTCTAGCCAGTCCGTCAGCCTCAGCCTTGACCTCTTAGCTCTTGTGCAAATGCTCCGTCTGTGGTTTCACCTCCATGGGTGCTCAGGGTTGCACATTTGTTTATGATCCAGTCCAGTGTCCTTGTGAAGGTGGTCCTGCTACAAGGTTACACGGAACAGGCAGGGTGTATAACTGTGAGTGCAGAACAATGGTGATACTGTTAAATGCACAAGTGTCGCATCAGCACACGAAGATGTCTGTGTACGTGCAAATGCTGGATGTGTGCCATGCTCGTGGGAGACGTGCTGAAACGAAAACAGTCACTGGGTTATTGGGAGCCTTTGTTTTCTTCTCTATACTCTATTTCAAGTTTTCAACAAACGTAAAACATGTTTGACTCTGTATGGTGTAAAGGTATTTGGTATAATATTCCGGAACCATATGCTTGAGAGCATAAAGTCATTTTTATATTGTGAGAATGAGTCATACAAGCATAAAAAGCCAGAAAACCTTCCCACTTCCTTGTGCTCCTTTAAAAGCCAGCTTTCAAACCAAACATTATTTTACATCAGATCCTATTTCAGCTTTTGATAATGGTCCATCACTAAAGAATAGATTTTTTTCCTGAAATGCAGTTGGAACTTACTTTCTTAAGAGAAAATAGGAGAGTTTGACATAATGGTGTTGGGTGAGGTGGTGCTTGGACCCCGTGCAGGAGGACCGAGCACGTGCAGAACGGAGGCCAGGTCTCCGCTGGCCTCCGAGGAGGCGCCTGACCTCCCTAGTCCCTCCTGCCTCCTCACTCAGGAAGGAGGAGGGAGGGACGAAGGGTCGTTTAGATCTGTTTCCGTTCCAAACCTCTGCACCCCGTCAGCCTGAGTGATTCACAGATTCCATAAGCCGTTCTCTGTGCACACAACATCACCAGTTTGCAGGCTAATTAGTGACTCGGAAGACGGTGAAAGGGAGAAAAGGACCAGGGTGACGGCTACTCTGTCCTCTCGCCCACGAGGACACCCGAAAGCGCAGACATCCTCCCTCGGGAACCGCCAGGAGCATAAAGACTGAAATCAGTTTGAAAAGGGAAGATGGGAAGGGGGCGGAGGACTTGTGGAAATGATTGTAAAACTCCAGGTTGTTTCTCAAAAACACGGATGCCTGCCCCGTGTGCAGAAGTCGCGTTTTGTCATTTGGACTCCAAACAACTTGACAAACGGATAATCGTCTCTGACAGCTCTGTTTCATCTTTAAATGCGTTGGGAGTTGTCAGCGCCTGCCCCGCCTTCCCTCGGAGAGGTGGCGCGCCATTTCTAAGGGAAATGTCAGCTGCTTCGGTGTGACGAGCTGGCAGGCGTGCGCCGCCCTCACCTGCTGTCCGCCCTCCTCCGCGGGGGTGCTGCTTGTCCCTCGTCACTTAAGGACCCTTTAAAGTCTTCAACTTCTCTAATTGCCAGAGTTCCTGTATCTGTGACTCAACACTGAGTTATTGCAGGTGACAGTTCTGCACAGTGTGTTCCAAACACAGTGAATTCCAGAGGGTGACGCCCCCACTTTGTGCCATTAGAGAAATTGTTTTTAAAGACTGTAAACCTATTCCCAGGCGCGAGGCGAGGAGGGAAGCAAGCCGATCTCTGTCCCTGTTTAGTGAGTGGGAAGTGGGGGCTGTCACTCATGTTGACATGGTGGGTCCCAGCCTTAGCCACCAGCAGGAATTGCCTGCAGGGCTTCGACAACATGCCGACGCCTGGGGCCACTCAGGTCACCTCCCCTGAACTGCTGGTCTGGACATGGTCTGGGTGTGAGATTCGGCGACCCCCACTCCGGGGGTCTGTAGCGTGGTCCCAGCGAGAGGACCCCGGTGCGGTGCCTTGGGGCACAGACTCTGGACCCTGGGGCCCATGCAGCTTAGACTAGTGTCAGCCTGGGGCAGCTCTCCTGACCCCCAGTGCCTCCCACTCAGTGGATGGCGTTAGTAACAGGGCCCACCTCACGGCGTTGTCGACGTGAAGACTGGACGCAGTGATGCATGTAGATTGCAGCTGGCACGGGGTCCAGTGTCCACTGTACCCATTTCTGGTCCCTTTCTCCGTGAAAATTGGCTCCAGGGGTGTGTTAGGACTCCTCTTGTCTGGGTTTGTTTAGGTCTGATTGAGCGGGGGAGTGAGGAAGAGGGATGGGCATTAACTGCCATCTGGCCAGAAGGAGTTAGGCGTTGGTTCAGCCTGGTTCCTCGAGCTGCGTGGAGAGCCTGCGGCCGCGTTAGTGACCGCCAGTCCCGTGAGTCACCCCAGCCCCGGTAACTCCTAAGGCCGGCCGGCCCCTGCTGGGGGCCGCACACCCCCCAGGGCCGCTCCTTGTGGGGACTTCCCTCGTTTCAGTGAGCACTGAAATGTGGAGAGAGCTTGTTATATGAAACGTGTCTCTGCAGTGACGCTTCTCTGGTAGGCCGTCACCTGTGCGTCCCTGCCTAACTCGTTTTGCAGCTGTTTTCCTGCTAAGTCAACTTTCTAAGCCCAAAGGTGAGACACATCCCCTGCTTTGAAGGAAGTAAGTTGAGTCCCGTGATTCTAAAGGGAAAAAAAATGATTCTGGCAAAATCTCTTTGTTTAGCAAGTGAAGCAAGTAACAGACTGTGGTGGTCACTTGTGTTCCTCGGCAGCCCTGGTGGGGTAACTGTGGGGGTCCGGCCGGGAGAGAAGAGAGAAACGGACCTGAACGGCGCTTCCCGAGCGTCAGGGTGTCGGGCGCAGCCCAGGCTCGCTACCTGTCTCCCTTCTTCAAGGAGAGCCCTGGGTCCGTCACGCGCGGGGCCCACGGGTGCGCGAGGGCCGCGGGAGTGTAGGGCGGCCAGGAGGAAACGCGTGACCTCATGTCGAGGACTCCCTCCTGAAGCAGCCCTCGTCAGAGTCGCCCCCTTGCTTTCAAGCCTCAGAATGAGGTTTCCAGCGCTTTTTATTTCCTTTTCTCTTAGGCTGAGATGCTTTGTTTAAAAACACTGACTTAGAAGCTAAGCTCCGACTGGTACCTTAGTCCGAACAGATTTTTTTCCGTGCTAACTCATTCATGTCGTCTGACTCACGCTTGGATGATTGTGAATTCCTGGGAGGCGGGAGGAAGGCAAACGCCACGCGCTCGGAAGTGCCCGCGTTGGTACGATTATCCTCATTGTGCAGATGAGGAAACTGAGGCACAACACAGTGAAGCCACTCACCCCTAAACCGTGTGGCTGGAGGAAGCCCCCTCCTGCCCAGCCGCACTCAGGGGGTTACTGCTCAGGGGAAGGGTCTTCCCAGCAGATGGTCAGAGACAGAAGGTAGTGCGTCCGCGCCGTCCTGGCGCGCTGTTGCACACCGCCTGTGGGCCTTGGGGGCACTTTCTACGTTTATTTCTACCCAAATTGCATTTCTCACTGCAAATAAAAAGTAGGAAATAGATTTTTTTTCACTATTTGCATCTTTAATGCCTGTAAATATGAAAACTTAGTAAGCTTGCTGCTGAACCAAACTCGGGACCACTCGCTCCCACGCAGGGAAGCCAACCTGCTGCCCCCGGGTGGTGGTGAAGGGAAGTGCAGCGCTTACTGCAGGCGCCAAGCAAGGGGTCTGGCGCTAGTGCTTAGAAGACCCAGACTCCCCAAGGCTTTCAGGGAAGGGTTTAAGACAGGGCGAGGGAGGGGGCTGTGGGTGCGTGATCAGCGCGTGGACGTGCTCCTGATGGGCTGGCGGTGAGGTCATCAGGGGTCAACATCGTCAGCTTTCTGGTTCCAACCAGTCTGGGGGCCACGTGCTTGTGGGCAGCACACAGTTAGCTTCTTCCACCTGGTGGGGGTTCCAGTATTTGCAAAACAGCTCAAAAGACGTGGCTTAGAATATTATCTGTGGCCCCTGAGGAGGAACTGGAGGCCCCTGACTTTGTTTAGTGGCTGAACTACGGTTACTGCGTCTTGCTTGACGGCTTTCCTTTCTTTCTGCATTTCCTCGCTTCCCTGATTCCATGTACTCTCTGGAACTCGGGGAGGCCTGGGAGACTAAAGCTTTTCTCCAGACGAGGGGCAGGTGGACGACATTGCTGTGGCGCGGGGGTCTGTCCTGGGAAGACCGCGGAGAGTCCTGCCCTGTTACAGGCTGAAGATTTAGCCACAGAAAGATTCTCTGGTAAAGAAGTGAGTTAAATAACCATGTCAGTCTTCTTTTAAATAGTTCAGTGTAGAGAAATTAGAAGACCAGTCTTGGGGAGTTGTGCCTGATGTGATCATCAGTGTGGTTGCCATCTTTTATTTTCATTATTCATGGTTTTCCTCCTTCCTTTTTCTGGAGTAACAACCAGTACAAAGTTTTGGCCACCAAATGTTTAGCAACAAAGCTTCTCCTGGGAGGCCCCTTTACTATGAATTAGACCTTTGAAGGCTAGAAGACACTGTGTGAAGATGGATTTGTGTTCTGCATGCAGGAGGCCACTTGGGGTATAACTTCCGACCTGGTAGGGTTTGGGGGACAAAGGTGGGAAGTGGTAAGTGTGGTCACTCAGCTGGCAGAGCCTGAGTTCATCACCGACAGGACTCAGGTTAAAAGGCTTAGGCCTCCCCGTGACTGCAGCCGCCTGCGGACGCAGCCATGCGCGGTGTGTGCGTGTGTGTGGCCCTGTGCCCCGCTGTCCTCGAGGGCTGCAGCTGCTCCTCGCTCACGCCCCGACCCCCCGACCCCCGTGCTTCTCCGAGGCGCGCTTCCTGGCCGGTCAGCCCTCACCTTCACCACGACCGATAGGAGCCACTTGTGTGTGTCTTATCCTTAGTTTTCTTTTGAAATACCCTTAATACTCTAATGTAAGGTAACGCAGTACAACGTGCTACGGCATGATATATACCAAAGTAATGCGGATTGGTGGAGATCACTTAAAAACCAGACAGATGCGGGCAGTGGTGCTCAGCTCTGAAGAGAGGCTTTCAGGTCCAGCCTCCTCGCAGATGGAGCCCTGCTACGTAAACCCATCCTCCAGAGCCCATGCACGGTTCCTCTTAGACGTTTGCGGTGGTCACGGACTTCACCGTCAATTTCACGAGCGTCTCCTGACCGGCTCTAGGAGGCTGTGTTGAGCATGTAGTGACCATTTTACAGAGAGTCTGGTGACTCCAGCAGGGTGAGGAACGTAGGAACTCAGAGGTAGCCTCAAGGTTCAGAACCGCCAGGCTGGCTGGCAGAAGGGACCGGCTTGCGTTTTGGTTTCTCACTTGCTGGAGCTCTCAAAGGGCTGCGGGCACTGAGACATTCTGTTAGGGCTCAAAGGCACACTGGCCACTTTTTAACTCCTAGAAATCCAGAACAGGTCAAGAGGCTGAGGGAGGAAGCTCACCAGGCTGGCACGTCCTGCGCCCTGACTTCCTCGGGCGCACTCAGGAGTGGGTGCACCTGGAGCTGTCCGACGGCGCGCGGGGCTGGAAGTCGTGAGGACGTGGCCCGACCCAAAGAACAAGAAGGGGTGGGGCGGTTTCCAGAAAGTAGCTCTGGTTTGCAGTGAGTGTGTCCACCAGGGTACTCCACCGTGTGCTTCCTCCTGCTCTCCTGGTCGGGAAACGGGCCCTTCTGGTGGGACAGATTTCTAGGTGCCCCCACCTTCATCTCAGCTCCAGGGGTGGCCCTGGGCCGGGAAGGCTCAAGGGCACACGAAGGTCACCTGAAGGTCACTGCTGGCCCTCGGAGGTGTGGATTCCCTCACAGAGCAAAGCAGCCATGGAAACCACGGCACCCGAATCCTCCACGTCGCAGGTTAGCCGCGGTACAGGGTTGACTTGAAGTACAAAACATTTTAATTTATCCCCAGCGTCTCCGGTTCATTAGTGAATGTCAAAGGAGCCTGGAACATTCGGGCTTTCGCGTCTGTAGCATCACCCCCACCCGATCCAGACTCCCTGGAACCAGCCAGCGGGAGGTGCTGGTGCCGTTTCGCCTCGGCTGGCCTGAGTGTCTCATGGGCGCTGTGGCGCGCTGACAGCTTTCCAAGGGAAGAGCGAAGCAGCTGTCTCTCTGGGCTCTCTCTTTTCCTGCCTCTCGATCTAAGGAGTCAAAACCCCTTGGACGCCTTGGCCGTCAGGGGGCAGCTTGCATGTTCCCGGCATCAGAACACGAGGATCCTGGTGCCAGTTTCTTTCCTGGCAGAAGGACCACCCCACAGCTGCCCGCCAGTTGGCAGAGTTAGTGTTCCAGGCCCCTCGCTGCGTCCCTGGTGGCCCGTGAGTGACCGCACCACCAAGAGCAGGCCGTGGTGAGGCCAGGGCGCCAGCTCTGCCCCACAGAGCCGGAACTTGCGCAGACCAGAGATCCCGCCGGTGCCCTTTGGAGAGCTGGGCTCACACCGTTGTTTCACATCGGAAGGGCACCGCCTGTGTGACAGCCATCATTCGGCCTCGTGTGAGCTTGGCCCGGACTCTTCCCTGGCTAGTCGTCTGCAGGGATAAGATCCTGCCCGGGGTCAACACGGCCATTCTGTTCCCTGCCAGCCTGGACCGAACGTGTGTGTTTTGCCAGTTTATGCCCGGGAGCCCGTCCGACAGAACACGTCTGTGAGGGCGTCTTCCCCAGACCGACGTGTTTGCTCTTCCAGGCCTGGGGCCTTGCTTCTCCTCTGTTGTTTCAGACGTAATAAGGATATTTAGCTATTGTGTTTTTTTAGGCTCCTGGCCCTTTTTCTGTTTCAAATAATCTCCCAATTTTTTGTTTGCCTTTTCATTTTATGATCCTTTGGATGGGAATTTGCTGTTTTGTAACTCAGTCTGTCGGTCTTTCCTATGTCATTTCTTCCACTGCTTTTATTAAAAAAAAAAAGACGAAGATTCCCACGCAGACATCTGATGAGGATTCCTCTTTGTTGTTACTGTTACAGCTTGATTTTTTTTTTAAGCTTAACTCTTTCATAGAGCTGGGATTTATTTTTTCTGTAAAATGTCAGGAGGAAATAGATACTTATTTCTCCACTGTAACTGGAGAGCGCCTTGGAAATTTGAATGTGAGACCTCTTTTTCTAATTTTTCCGCCGGGCTTCTGACGGCCTCTGTTTTCCGTGACGAATCCTGCAGTCAGGTACGTGACTGCGCAGCCCTCCTCGCCCCGGAGCGGCCTGGCCGCGGCGCTGAGAGCGTCAGTCCTGTTGGAGGGTGTTTAGATGATCGTCACCAGAGTCCAGGAGTGGGTCGGCAAGGGAGCAACAAGAAGGGGGTAGGGACAGTGTCCCCCTCCCCTGCCACGGCTTCACCCGATCACGTCCTGGGGGCGGGGGTGGAGCAGGGCTTCTCCCCGAGGAGGCTGTGGCTTGGGGTGGCCGACTTTCCCCCGCAGGCCCTTCCCGGCCTGCTCTGCTGCACGGAGGCTGAGGATGCAGCCCAGGAGCCGAGAGGCATCGGAGGAGGGTTCCAGCTCGCGGAGGCGGCTCGGGTCCGCGGCGGGGTGGGGCCGGGGGTCCCCACCGCAGCTGCTCAGAGGGGCTCTCAGTGCTGCTCTCTTGACAGTCGGGGCTCCAGGCTGCTGCTTCCAGGTGCCTGCCTCCTGCGCACCAGCCACAGCCCTTCTAGAGCCCAGGGGGTATCGGGGGCAGGCACGGGGGTCTGATGTCGTGACAGGAGCAGCCGAGCAGCAAAGCAGAGGGACGGACCAAAGGAAGCCCCACATCTGACTGCAGTAAAGCCACCTCGGCCGGTGACAGGGGCTGGCGCAGCCCAGGCCTGGGGCCGGCACTGCTGAGTCATCGTTCTCATCGAAGCCCATGAGGCGGGTGCCGTCGTCACCCCGACTTGCAGACAAGCACCGGGGCAGGGAGCCCCCACCGTGACCCGGGGGAGACGGAGCCGGCGTGCGGCTGGCCGTCAGTCCCGGGCTCACCCCCCCACCGGCGGGCTCCAAGCCACAGCCCCACCGCGGGGAGCGGCCTCGTGGCGAAGTGAGTGGCTCCGGGAGCCTGAGCCCCGAGGGTGGGACGGGAAACGGGAGCTCACGGAGCAAAACCCGGAGACTGCCCAGTGATGGAGGGGAGGGCTTCTGTTTTCTGAAATTGCCATGAAATACCCCTAACATGATGTTGATCATTTTAACCGTCGTAAGTGGCATTAAGTACAGTCATGATGTTGTGTAACTGTCACCACTGTCTATGCCCCCGCCTCTCAGGTCGCCCCGGGCAGACTCTCCGTCCCCGCTAAGCTGTGCCCCCCTCCCCCGCCCTGGCACCCATCCGCCTCCTGTCCTGAGTCTGACTCCTCCCGGGACCTCACGTGAGCAGAATCACGCTGTATTTGTCCTTCTGTGTCTGGCTTGCTTGGCTCAGCACAGTGTTTTCAAGGTGTGCGCCTGCTGTAGCCTGGGTCAGATTGTGTTTTTTAGGGCTGAGTAACATTCGTCTGCACAGGCAGACTGCCTCTTGTTTAGCCCTCACCTCTCCATGGGCGCTTGGGTTCTTCCACCTTTTTGGCCTTGTGACTAGTGCTGCTGTGGATGAGGGCGCACAGGCGTCCGTAGGCATTCCTGTTTCCGGCTCTCCGGGGTGCGTCCCTGGGGCAGAGCTGCTTGGTCAGGTGGCGTTTCTCTGTCTGACTGTGTGAGGAACTGCCAGCGGTTTGCCACAGCGGCCACACCATTTTACACTCCCACCGGCATCCCCACTTCCTCACCAGTGCTTGTTATTCTCCATTTTTTTGGTGTTTTTTTTTTCATTATAGCCATCCTTTGGGAAGGACTTCTTAAATGAAACTTTAAAAGTATATATCATAAGGCTAAAATACGGACGACTTAAATATCTGGCCCATAATGTGGTATTTATCATAATTGTCACATGTACGAATAGTTGGGGGAAATCCTGCCTTTGCTCACGTGGGAACGTGTGAGGGCTCTTGGTACCGACTTGCTTGTGGGGACCTTGGAGTTGTTCTTGTTCTCAGGTGATGCTTTTGTTTGTTTTTGTTTACTTTTGCCTCAAAACTAATTCCATGCATGTTCCCAGGTGGCTAAACTTTGGACAGTGCCAACACCAAAAAGAACACTGTTGTAACTGGTTAGAATACACGCACGTTGTAAAGAATCCGCAGGCCTTGCCCTCGGGGGGAGAGAGAAGGAGGTTTCCTCTCGCTCTCTAGCTGCATCAGAAATGAGAAAATGCCGTCTTCTAGCCCTAAAGCTGGAAGCAAAGACCACGTGCACAAGCTGACACCACTGGATGAAGGGTGTTAGGGAACCCACGGGTCATTTGATACCAGAATATCACCCCACGGGTTACCTGTTACATACGGAGGGATGTACGCATCCTTACAACGAGGGACCGATGGCGTGCCGCCCTGACCCAGTCACAGTCAGCGTCACTGAGCAAGGGTAACACCGCACCCACCCCCAGCTGCCGCAGCTGAAGGCACACAGCCTCACCCGGGGGGTGTTTTTGCCAAAAAAGTTTAGCCTCACTCATGCACGGACCTCATCTCGGCTTACGAGAAAAACAGGAGTTACGGCAACAGCAAAGCAGCGGCCAGACGCACCCAGACAGCCTGTGAGAAAACCGCCCTGGACTTGCCCGGAAGTCCACGGAGAGCATGGGGGTGGAGGGAGGATGTGGGGCCAATCTATTCTAGAAGCGAGATGAGTAAAGAAATACAACAGCCAAATACAATGGGTGAACCTTGACTAACTGCTAGGTTGGAAAAAATAAGAGCTGTAAATGACACGGTTGGGGGGCCGGATCTGAGCAGGAATTGGACATTAGAGGAGGTTGTGGAATGATGGTTAGTTTCCTTAGGGGCGACAGGCATGTCAGGGTTACACAGAGTGTCCTTTTCTTAGGAGATGCAAATGCACCTGAGGGTCAAGTGTCACGGCATCGACAATTTGCCATCAGATTTTTGTCTAAAATGTGTGTATGTGTGGGGAGGTAGAGGGAACGTATCAAATGTGAACAGCCGTTGAACCCAGGGCGGGGATTTAGGGCTGATCGTTAAACTACTCTTACGGCCTTCGTATAGGCTTGAAAAGTTTTGTGATGAAAGTTTGGGCGCAAGTATGAATGTCTAGCTGTCTTGTATTCCACGTTCTCCAGAATCTAATTCCTGCCTCTGAAAGCTTTCATTTCTCTGTCTTGCAGTTCGAGACCGAGTCAGATCGAAGATGGAGAGAGACATCTTGGCAGAAGTGAATCACCCGTTCATTGTGAAGCTTCATTATGGTAAGTGGAGTTTTTAAAAAAATGGCCTACTTTTGAGAAGACCTAGAGCAACCCGCCCCCAAATCAGAGGAAACTGGAAGAACAGTAAGAGGCCCCTCCTGGTCTCAGCGCCACCCTGTCTGGGGTAGGGCTGTCCCCCCAGCGCCTTAGTCTCTTGGTTGCTTCTTCTCTGATGGAGGAAGGTGCCCTGTTTCCATCTCAAAGACCTAGTCTGAGAGAGTGAGAAGTTACTGTTCATTAAATCATCACTGATAAAATGGTTAAAAAAAAGTCTCAACCTGGATGAATCTACACCATATTTTTGTGTTGTTTCAGAATAAAATGCTTATGACCCAGTGGTTCCTCTAAACCGGAATGGTGACACCACCTACATTTTAAGTGAATACTATGTTTTAAGCATTTTAAAGATTGTAGCTCTTTGAGCCCCAAAACGTCCTTTCAAGTAGATTATCATTTCCAGTTTTCAAAGAGAAAACTGAGACTCAGATGGAATAGTTCTGATTTCTGAGGCCGTGGATCTGCGGTGCCAGGTGATGCCTCTTCGCTTCCTGCCACGTCATCCCCTCTGAAAAGCAGTAGTCAGATCTTGAAGTTAGAAATAGTGAGGTGGTGATCCGGAGTCATGCCTGACTGCGGGCGAGTCAGTCGTGCAACTTGAGTGATGAACGCGGGAGGAGCACAGAGCAGAACCAGAACCGACCCGGTACCTGTGGGTCTGGAGACTCCGGGCTGGGCGGAGCCGGGGGAGGCTGGCCGTTACGTGTACACAAACCGGAGTGAACACACGCCCAGAGGCTGGAGGGCAGAGCTCTTTGCTGGTAAACTTCTTTTTTAAGGCTTTTTTGTTGTTTGTTTTTTTAATGGAGGGACTGGACCTTGTGCATGCTAAGCATGTGCTCTACCACTGAGCTACACCCTCCGCGCTGAGAACCTCTGCTGTTACTAAGAACACAATTTAGAAGGTCTTTAGAAAGTACGTGGTCTACCCTTTCGAAAACAGTAGCTGCCAACTGGGATGCGAGCTCGCCGGCTGGCGGCTGGTGACGGACGCCCCCACCCAGTCCCCCCGTCCCCGGCCTCGGGCAGGGGCCCTCAGGTCCCGGTCGGGGGAGGTTCCGCCTTCCCTCTCACGCTGCTGCCACTACCCTGCTGTTGTGCTGACGTCAGATCCTGTCCCATCTGCCATTTCGACGGGTTTCCAGGGCATTTTTCTGAAAGATCTATGAGCCGGGGTCTTGCAGAGATGTCTGAACGCATTGCCCACGTCACCTCTGTGATGGATCAGAAAACACTTGATCTCCAAATGCCCGTGGAGCCCTCGGACAGAGCAGCAGTCCAGGCTACAGTGCACACAGCTCTGACAAAGGGATTTCTAGCTAGAGGCTCACCTTCCCCAAACCCCAACATTTCTCCTGCTTTTAGTAATTTACTTTTTTTTAGAAAAGGAAAAGTTTCCAAGTGTGTGGGGTGTCGGGACCCCTCCCAGCCGTATTTCCTGGGTGTACAAAACAGATGCCAGACGAGAGACCAGCAGCAGCAGCGCTGACCGTCCAGTAGTGACGTGGTCAGCTTCTCCTGGCCCTCGTGCGCACGCAGCCCCCTTCGACGGAGCCACGTGCTGGTGGTGGGGACCGGCGCTGGGACGTGAGCCACCGCCCGTGGCAGCGGCACACAGTGACCAAACCTAAACATGAGCCCCGTTGCCACGAGGCGCAGGGAGCCGGGCTGCTGGTCACCCTGGTCATCAACGCGGCGTAAAAGAAGGAGCACGTGGTGGACGACCGTGAGCCCCGAGAGCTGCAGATGCAGCTCCAGACGGAGGGAGACCCGTCCGCCGCCGGCCCCATCGCCCCGCTCCTCCCCAGGCACCTCACAGCGAAGCCGACTCTCCAACGAGACATGTCGTCCCCGAAGCCCAGTGTTAGCGGTGGTGGCAGTGAGAGCAAGTGGGGAGGTTCAAACACGGTTCTCAGGGGCCTTTCCATCCCCTTTGTGATTAAAAATGGAAGGAACGAGGGAGGGAGTGAGGAGAAATAACCTCCAGCTCTCTTTCTTTTTTGTCTTTGTTGTTGTTTTGCTGTTGAGCTGTGTGGGGCTTACATGTTTTGCATGTTAGTCCTGTCTTAGATATTTACAAATTTTTTCCCATTACATAGCTCGCCTGTTTTGTTGATGGTATACTTTGCCGTGCAGAGCCTTTGTATTTTATTTTATTTTATTTTATGTTATTTTCAGAGACTTTTCATTTTTTAATGGAGGTATTGGGGATTGAACCCAGAACCTCATGCATGCCAGGCACAGGCTTTACCACTGAGCTCTACACCCCCGTCCCGCCCACTCCAGACCCTTAATAAAAGTGAAAGAGACAGAACTCATCACTGCAGCTCCCTTTCCCCGAGTTTGGCCCCAGGAAGCCACCTCGAGCCTGGCCTCAGTCCTGTTTGTGGAATGACCCAGCATTACAGATTACACGGTGTTGTTTGAGCCAAAGAGGGAGGGCCTTTTTGCACTGTCTGGGCCCAAGGGAGTGACCCCCACCCCAGGGGACCTCAGTGCTGAACTGCTCAACTCTCCTTCCACAGCCTTCCAGACAGAGGGAAAGCTCTACCTGATTCTGGACTTCCTGCGCGGAGGGGACCTCTTCACCAGGCTCTCCAAAGAGGTAAACAAGGGGTATGGGTTTCTGCCTAGAATTCAAGGGACAAAGAGGGACAGGAGAGCCCTGGGGAGGGGTGGGGGTATGTGTGCATGCACCTGCGTGTGTGCACTGGAATGTGTGTGTGGTGTCTGTGTGCATGATGTGTGAGTCTGTGTACCTGCGTGTGTGTGTGTGGTGGGTAGTGGGGGGTGTATGGTGTGTGTGTTTGGTGTGGGGGGTATATAGTGTTGTGTATGTGTGTGTACTTGTTTTAAAGAAGTCTCACAAGATGCACAGAGAAGAAATCTGTTGTCCTTGGAAGACCTTAAGACAACGGACCCTCCCCCAGACCCCCGTGGAGCTCTGGACCTGCCGCCGCCCTCTGTTTCCTACCCTGTGCCGAGCGGATGGAACAGAAGGTTGGCTCCTGGTAATGGCAGGGAAGACAATTTCTCAACATCTCAATTTCCATCGTAGGAAGATGCTTTTAATACGCTGACCACTCGTCCTGGGAGATGTGTCAGAGCATACAGTTAGGCCTTCACACGTGACATCTCCACGACCCCCAGCCACTTCACAGCCCCAGGGTTTATCCTTGTTTTGTTTGTTTTCCGAGGGGGAGGTAATTAGGTTTATTCATTGATTTTTGCTTCGAGGAGGTGCTGGGACTGAACCCGGGACCTCTAGCGTGCTGAGCATGCGCTCTACCACATGAGCTATACCCTCCCCCCGAGGGTTTATCCTTGACCCCCCCCCCCGTACCTGACCCAGGAACTTTCCAGAATGTCACAAAGCACGATGTGACAGCTGTCTGGCCCCTGCTTCATCGGATGGAAAGCCAGCCTCTGCTGGGGGCAGTGATAGCACTGGGGTTTAATCCTGGTGACTGCGTGCAGTGCTCCTTTATAAGAACCAAGGGTGACAAAAGGTGACAGCAAGGTAACACTGCACAGAACAGGGTTCCGATCCTTCTGACGCAGCAATACTCCAGCACCATGGTTTACCTTGGACTCTAACAGTGGGGACAAGCTGCCCGCCCCCTTTCCCCGCCGCCCACTCTTACAGCAGATCCTTCCATCCTGTATGAAACTCCGGAGTGAACAGTCAGTCAAGGTGGGGCAGGAGCGGGACCCCCGAGACCTCGGGCAACGGCCCCAGTGATGTCCTGGGCTCTTTGCAATATAGGCTGAAAACATGGGCTGGAAGAGTCAGAACCAGGTTCTCCAGAAAGCCCTTTGGAGTCAGGTGTCTGGTCCCGCAACCTGCCTCCCAGCTGTGCTCACGTTTTCAGAGATGCCGAATCACTGACATCGGCCAGCGTCTCGTCTGACCCTGTTGTTTTGCCCCCTCCCCGCCTCGCCCGTCCTGACAGAAAGTCACGCCATTGGTTTGTCCAGCATCAGGAAGACACACCCTGTTGTGAGTTTCTTGACCAAAAAGGGGGCAATAATTAGCAAAAAGCCCTGTAACACCTCAGAATGGGAACATGTGTCTCCCATAAGACCCTTTATTTCAGAGGAAAAGTAAAGTTGTCCATCGTGGGCTCGACAGCATCTTGGAGCCCATGGAAACATGGAAAATATTTTCCTTTGGTTCCCTTTTCAGCAAGTCTTTTGGACGACATCCTCGTGTGTGTTGGTCAGCGTCCGGCTGCCTGGAAGAACTTACGGCCGTGGGTGTTTCATTCCCGTGGAGAAGCTATTTGTCACTTGCACGTGGGGGCCACACAGAGATGTGCCCTAAATAAGGGACAAGGAGAGAAGCACAGCCGGCTCTGAGCAGCAAGCTGCAGCCACTGCCGTGGTGGTGACGTGCAGGACAGGCAGCGTCAGGTGGAAGAGAATTCGTCAGCCACGAGACTGGGCTGCAGGGAAGCCCACTGAGCTTGTTGGCCAGTTTAGAAAAGAAACACCCACGAGGAAAGGTGCTGGCTGAGTGTGGAAGATACAACAGGAGGCCCCAGAGGCCGGAGGGGCAGCGAGGGTTGGCAGCACCCAGATGCCTCCGTCCAGGTCCTGGGAGGGGGTCGTCCTGGCTCCACTGGGAAGCGTCCCTTTGTGAGAGTGATGTGCGCCATCTGCATTTTTCACCGTTTAGTTCCCCGAACGGCCTTTACTCTAACTACGACCTTACCGGGCAAGCTTCTGATTGTGTATTGATTTTTCCTACGTCTGCCTTCAGAGAGGTCAGTAATGACGCGGATTTCTAGTCTCTGTGATATTGATTTCTCAAGGTGAAGGTAAAAAAAATGGTTTCTGATACCATCTGGCTTCCTAGCAAGGTGACTGCAAGATTTACGTGCTGGTGCTGGTTCTCACCACCACCAGGGTGGGGAGCATCAGGGAGACCATAACCGTAAGGTGCTCTGGGTGCCGAGGCCGCATGTGTGTTTTAATTCCTCGGGTTAATCAGGGTGCCTCTCCCACCAGCCTCCCGGGCAAGGGGCCGCTGCCGACTCCACACAAGTGTGCTGTGTTTGGGAGAGCACATCTCACTTTGGGCAGACAGGTGACTGGTCTGCCCAAACCCCGGGGTGAGGATGTGATGTGGAGGGAGGAGGAGTGAGGCTGGAGACGTGTTTTCAGCAGAGACTTCGGTGTGGCTTGGCTGCACATGTCAGAGTGGTACATCGGAAGCACTCATGTTAGAACACTCGCCCGGGTCTGCGCTCCAGAGCGGCGTGGTCTGTGGGCGACGCGGGCGGGGAGGGAACTCGGCCACGCGCTCTGCCCGCGAGGCCCAGTAAGTCGTCTTTGTGGGGCATCTCCTCCCCATCACTGGTCCTAAAACTACAAGGAGAACTCAAGTTCCCTTCGCAGGAGCCGGAGGAGGCTTGTCGGGAGCCGCCGTCTGCAGAGCAGAGCTGAGCTGAGGCTGCGCTTGGCGGGGCCGAGTCCCCGGCGGCCGCAGGGCAGGCTGAGGTCTGGTTCTCTCTCCTGCCAGGTGATGTTCACCGAGGAGGACGTCAAGTTCTACCTGGCTGAGCTGGCCTTGGCTTTGGACCACCTGCACGGTCTGGGGATCATCTACAGAGACCTGAAGCCAGAGAAGTGAGTGAGGCCAGGCCAGGCCCGGCCCTCCACACCCTTTCCTTGCTGTCCATGTGACATCAGTTCCCTAGGGAGTGCACACCTGGCGGGGGGCTGGGCACCCCCTATGCAGGGACCCTGAGCAGGCTTTGCAGAGCCTACCTCCCGGCCCCTGAAAAGGTGCCCAGACACAGGTGTGGCTTATCCTGGTTTGTGCGGGATGGTCCCCACCCATCCTCACCTGACCCTCACCACACACTCGGAGGGAGCAGGGCCCAGCCCAGGTTCCCGTGGTCCAGCCCACCAGCCCCCCTCCCTTAGGGGAGACCCACCCTGCCACTGGGAATGGTCCAGATACGGCCACCTCCTCCCTCATTTGTGTCTTCTGGGTCGATCTCTTCCCCTCCTCTGCCTGCAGATTTGGGAAACCCTTCCAGCTGCTTCAGCTGGCCCGTTCCTAGGTGACAAGTCAGATGAGCTTTTCTGAGTTTTTCTAAATGACAGCAGCACAGATCGCCAGCCCAAACTCCAAGATTCCTGTATCTTTGGCAATAATCACCCACGACGTTATTTCTAGGATAGTTTGCTCATCTGCTCTAAACTGAGGAGCTGAAAGCCCCTCCAGATCACAGTGTCCTTGTTTCAGGCTTTTCCTGCTGCTTCCTGCGTGGAGCTGCCACGCAAGCCGGAGCCGTTCGCCTGGAAAGGCGGGACTAGCGGGCACCATTTTAAACTCGTTGGGCCGACCCAACTGCGGCCCCTGAGGCAAGGCCCCTGAGGCGAGGCCCCTGCCCATCTCACTCACTTAGTTCACAGCCCAGGAGAAGGCCGATAACCACCCCCTAGACTGAGGTCCACACCTGCCCCTGGGCCGGGGGGCCCGAGGACCCGAAGGCTTGGGGCACAAGGCAGCGCGTGGCCCAGGGGCACAGGAAGTGGCTCCTGGCCCATGCCCCTGGTCCTTTACTGTCACCTGCACTGAACTGAGAAAAACACTCTTCTCTGAAGCAGATTTCATTAAGATGCGACAGGCGTGGTCGGGAACCAGCTGGGTTCGGCCAGAATCCAGGAACCTTGTGTACGTACGTGAAGCAAAGGGCTTTGCCTGTGAGCAGAGGGGAGCACTCCCCGTGCTTGGCTTCAGCTTGACCGCCTGTGGCGTAGCGCGTCGCCGGCTGCACACGGAAGTGGGTGTTTCCGTAACCCTGAAAGGCCCTCTCCTGCGCGTCCCCGCCGAGAGCCACGTCCTGCAGACAGTGGGCGCCGAGCCCACTCCAAAGCCGGCCTGGCCGACGTGCTGCCCGCCGCTGTGAGCCCTGGGCAGCCCTGAAGGCAGCACCCTGCTCCCCCTCCAGTTAAAGTCACAGGGACCTTGACAGCTAAGAACAGTGACACATAATTGCAGGGCTGAAGAGAAAGGGCTTTGTTAGGAGGGAACTCACTTGGAAAGTGGCTCACCTCTATGAGGGGGAGGGCACAGCTCAGTGGTAGAGCATGTGCTCAGCGTGCACAAGGTCCTGGGTTCAATCCCCAGCACCTCCTCTAAAGAAAAGTAACAATAATTAATTAAAAAATAAACAGACCTAGTTACCCCTCCTCCCGCCAAAAAAAATGAAAGTGGCTCACTTCTGGGCAAAGATTGAGTATAACTGAAAAGCAAAGAAAAAATTTCCTTCTTTCATGAAATTGTCAACTTAATTATATGCTGTAATTTTTTCCTTTCCATTTCCATGAAATAGTGTGTATTGTTTTTAATTCCATGGGAGATGTTTTAAATTGCAGTAAGGTAAACATAACCTAAAATTTACCATCTTTACCATTAAAAAAAATTTTTTTTTCTTTTGTTTTTCCTTTGGTTTGTTTGTTTGTTTGTTTGGAGAGGGGAGGGAGTAATTAGGTTTATTTATTTATTTTTTTTTACTGGAGGAGCTGGGGATTGAACCCAGGACCTTGTGCATGCTAAGCACACGCTCTACCACTGAGCTCTACCCTCCCCATCTGCACCATTTTTAAGTGCACAGTTTCGTAGTGTCACGAGCATTCACACTGCGGTGCAGACATCACCACCGTCCATCCCAACTCCCAGCCCTTTCTCCCGCCCCTGGCATCCTCCCTTCTACTTCCTGTGTCTGGATTTCGCTGCTGTAGGACCTCCTGTAAGTGGGATCGCACAGTATTTGTCCTTCTGTGACGGACCTCTTGCACTCGGCATGGGGTCCTCGAGGTCCATCATGTGGTGGCCTGTGTCAGAACTTCCGTCCTTTCGCAGATGTTTTTAAGGGACCACCTATGAATCCTCGAAGCCCACTTCCTGGTCTGTTTAGAGCTGGGCTGGGACCTCCTAGGAGTTGGTGGATCAGGGTTTCATTACAGCAAAGAAAGAAACAGGGAGGGCCCTGGGGACCCACGGGCTGACAGCCCGGAGCCTTCTGTAAAGACTGCCCCTCCGCCCTCCCACAAGGAGGGAGCCCCCCTAACTCCAGCGAGCTGGGGAGAGCAGGACCAGTGCTCCCTGTGGGACGTCTAGATGTCAGATGCTGGTGTGGTGAGGGCTTGGACCAGGGGACGAGGCGGGGACCCAGTAGGACCAGATCTTACAGCGTGGCTCCCGGATACTGAGGTCTGAGGTGTCACGGTCTCCCGCAGAGCCGGGAGGGGGGCTCATGGGGAGATATGGGGAGAAGGGGATGAGATCTGGCCATCAGGAGCCTGCCTGGGTTCAGAAAAATCCCCTCTGAGAGGCTCTGAGTCCACAGGCCAGGGCGGTCCTGGACCCTCTCAGTCCTGTTCCTCACACAGGATACACAGGCTGGAAGGTCCCCAGACTCCCCCCATGGGCTCATGAAGCCCCAGAGTTTGCAGGTGAACCAGGCACAGGGACATAGGGTGTCACTCTGTGTCCCACACACTGTGGGTCTGGGGGCGCCCCTGACCCAGGAAAGCAGTGATCTGAGAGCCCCGTCTGCGATAGGCAGGCACCCGGCATGGAGACCACTGCCCAGGGTCCACGTGCCCTTCAGCATGCACATCTCCCTTAAAGCATCTGTTTTCTTCCCCTTTCTTTCAGCATCCTGCTGGACGAAGAGGGACACATTAAGATCACAGGTTTGTAAAAGCCCCCCCCCCCATCATCCCAGCCCTGGTACATCGGGGACCCACCCCCAGCCAAAGCCCTCTGGTCGCAGCAGCGCGTGTAGACGCATGTCTGCCGGGGCTGCCTTCTCCGTGGCTGTGGCTCAGGCCTGTCGGTGTGTGTCCTCCCAGCACCGAGCCCATCTGTCCCTCCTTCCTTCGCTCCTCTGATCTAAGACCCTTCTAGCATGTTTCATTCAGGAACCTCCATACATAGCCCCATCTTAGTGTGTCTGCAGGGCAATCTCCCCACTGAAACCCCGAGGCCCTCCGGTCAGCCCCAGGTTTGGTCAGACTGAGTGGCCCACCTCGTTCCATGACACCCACTTGGACTAGCTTCCCCTTCCTGCTGCCAACAGGTACCAGCCTTGGTGGCATAAACCAGAGCAAGCTCGTCCTCTTACAGTTCTGGCGGCCACGAGTCCAAAACCGGGCCAGCGGGGCAGAAATCAGAGGGGCTGAGCTCCTTGGTGGAGACTCCGGGGGTCGTTGGTCGCCCTCCAGCCGCCCACTGCCCTTGCCTCCCAGCCCTGTCCTTTGTCTTCAGAGCTGCAGGGCAGCACCCTGGTCTCTCTCTGACTATGGCCCCTGCCCCAGACCCCCTTAAGAGCCTGTGTTTTATTGTCCTTCATCCTGGTGACCCGGGGTGACTCCCATCTCAAGATTCTGACCTAGTCACACCTGTGGGGTCTTGCCAGGTATGGTGACCAATTCACAGGTCCTGGGATTTGGGGCATGATGTCTCTGGGGGCCGTTGGGCTGGCCACCCCGCTGAGCTGGTCCTGGCCTCATCTCCACACACACTTGCTCCCCGTGTCCACCAGTTGGCCGTCCCCGAGCTGACGCTCCCTCCTCACTTCCACTAAGGCCAGTCCCTGCTCGGATCGGGGGCATTTGGTCCACCCCATTCTGTCCTTGCTCTAAGGCCCCACACGGTCTCCCTGCCGCCCGGTTACTTGTCTGCACTGCTTCGTCCCCTGGGCCCATTCCCCCTGCTCTTGCTGGACGCCCAGTACCCAGCAGAGAGCACAGAGTAGCTGAAAATAACTGCTCATTAAATATTTTTTAATGTTTGTTCATGTCGAACAGTTAGACTTTAAATTTCTCATGACTTGGGCACGAGAGCGTGGCACTCTTTTGACAGATCTTTCAGGCCCTGCCCTCCTGGCGCCTGCAGGTCAGCTGGTGGGAGCAGCCCCCCAACACTGAGTCCAGTTCGACCTGTTCTTGGCGCCTTCCGTGCCCCCCACACCGAGCAACAGAAGAAGTTAACCCTTAACTAGCTGAGAAATTAAACTTAACTCCTTCAGCTGGTTAGGGCTGTTCAGAAGTGCCCGTGTGGCACTTCGTGGAGATTTAAGGTCCTGCGTACACTGGACAGGTGTTCCCTGCCGTGTGAGGGACGGGGCAGGTGTCGCAGAAGTTCACACGTGCAGCGGCAGCTGGAACAAGCGTTGTGCAAGCACACACATTTACCTGCAGCGTCGCAGGCTTTAACTTTCTCTGGTTTCATAGTCACGGCCTCTGCCGTTGGTCAGTGACCCCACGTGAGTCATTTGTAATCATTTGTCACCTTGGCCCGGCACAAATCACAGACCGCTCCCCGGGACACTGACGTGCAGCGCCTGTCACCTGGGCAGGGCTGAGCAGACCACAGCGGGTGTGGGGTGCTCCCTCGGAGCTGGGAGCCCACGTCCTCCTCCTGTGGCCTGGGGGGAAGTGATGTCACCCTTGACTTCATAGACGATGAACCTGGAGGGGGACTGTCATCTTAGAACTGTCGTCGCTGTGCCCTTCACCCACTAGCAGTTGGACGAGCATTGGAGGAAGGTGGCATCGACTGACCATCCCTGGAGGAGGTCGGGGGGAGGGTGTCCCACAGCAAATGACTTATCTGTCTTCCCCTTCACGCCTCACCAGCCAGCAACCGCCTTCCCAAGTAGTTTTCTGCCCACAACCCCTTTCCCGACCTTTGCTCTGGAACAAGTGCCTTCCTCTGTGCCCATCAGAGGAGCCCGGCAGGCTTCTCTACGGCGGGGCCGTGCCCGGCAGCATCAGAGCCCCGTGTCGCCGCTGTGCCCACTGGAAACGGGCTCGGGGTAACTCGTATCAATCACTCAGAGATGCAATGTCCTGGTCCCCTCCGGGGCTCTCCTGAATGTGCAGATTCCTCTGGGGAAGGGCCGGGTTTGGTGCAGGCTGTGAGGGCAGCGCGGCCCCAGGAGGGTCTGCTTAACCCAGATGGTAGCCGGGGGAGGGCTGGCCGGGCAGGCGGTAGTCTGAGCACCACGTGGAGACTGATGTGTGGTGTGCTGTGTTTGCCTTTAGATTTTGGGCTTAGTAAGGAGGCCATCGACCATGACAAGAGAGCATACTCGTTCTGCGGGACCATCGAGTACATGGCGCCCGAGGTGGTGAACCGGCGGGGCCACACGCAGAGCGCGGACTGGTGGTCCTTCGGCGTGCTCATGGTATGACACCACGGGCCCGTGGTCCAGAGACCCCAGGGTGACTGTGCCCACTGTGTGACTCAGGAGTGGGAGAGGCCCCCCATCCCTGACCAGAATCCCTGGAAACCCCCTCCTCGGTCCTCCCCAAACTCCCACTGTCAGGAAACAGCTGGGATTCAAATAAGGATGCAAAGGTGCTGAGTCAAACTTTCTTTATACTTAAAGCTCTTACGGGCTTAGGGTGAGGATTTTAAGGGACGCAGCCATTTCCATATTAAGGATGTTCTTCTTATTTCAAACACAGAGTCCCTCCACATAGTCGCCAAAACCACCATGAGCCCAGACACCCGCGGAATTAGTTAAACATTTTTACATTGACATCTAGAAACTTGGATTTTCTTTGGATCGTGGGTTCACGATCCAAAGAGCAGGTGACAAATGCTGTCTAGACCGGGGCATTCCACACCATCGTGGAAATGGCGTCACTGCCGCACCCCGCCCCCAGATGGCCCTGCCTCCCCGCCCTCCACCCCTCCCTCCCCGTCGCTCTGCCGTCTTCCCCGCCGGCACTGTGTCGTGGCCCCTCCACGCTCGCCACGCCCTTGGTGTGGACCAGACTTCTGATGCTGCAGAGTCTGACATCGGATGGGAGTGAGATCGTGGCACTTCCAGGCTGTCCAACCCCCTCCACCTTGTGTATTTCATGGGCGAGGAGACTGAGGCGCCCAGAGTTTAGGTGGACTTGATGGGGGTTGCTCGCCAGCACTGGGCACCGCTGTGTGCCTTCTAAGCCTCTGGTCCAGCACACAGGCCTTGTGCCGGGGCCGTGGGGCCTCTGGGCCATGTCCTGCGCCCACGGGCAGGGTGTCTGTCACCTGGGTGACCTGAGACTGGTACTCGCGGGCACCGGTCACTTGGTCTCTATGTCCTGGCCTGGCCCCATGGGCTCAGCCATGTGGGCTGTGCTGGATTAGTCACAGACGGCCGACCTCTGTCCGCGGGACAGACGTACGTCAAACCAGCCCAGAGGTGGCTTCCACGGCTTCCATCAGGACGCTGCCCGCTCACAGGCTTAGCCGGAGATGTCACATCATGCTGGCAGTGCTCCCATCTCCAGGGTCAGCACATTCTCTCCCTGTCACACACCTACAGGGAAAGTCAAATCGGAGTGAGAAAACTGCTCCCAAAACAGAATCCCAACAGATTGAGCAAGCTGATACAGGCAAAGGGAGTGTCCGCAGAGAAAAAGCGCACAGCGTGTCAGATGTGAGTGAAGTTTTATTTGGGGCAAAATGAGCACGACAGCCCGGGAGGCAGCGTCTCGGGTGGCTCTGAGGCCCGCTGCCCGGAGCTGGGGGAGGGCAGTGCAGATGCGGTTTTGAGGAGGGGGGCACACAGTCAAGCAGAAGGCTGCTGCTGGTCACCAGGAGCAGGTGTCTCCATTAGTGATTTTAGTGCTTTTCTAGACATGAGGAGATGCAAGAATTGGGTCATAAAACCTTCTCCTGAAAGTACCTGTCGGAAGGTCTGTTCTGCCAGTTTTCCCCGAGCACGGAGCGCCTCAGTGCTGCTCTCCGTCCTGCAAGCCTTTCAGGGCGTGTGGAGGGTCAGCGACTGTGGTGGCTCCTGACGTCCTCCTTGTGGAGGTGGGTGGCGAGCGGCAGTCTTTAGCCTGCGCGAGTGACACAGGCTGTGACGTGAATGTCAGCTGCGGAGCGCTGGTGACGCTGCCGGTGTCGTGGTTATTCGGACGTCTCTACACAGGAGACCCCGGAGCTGAGCCCCCGCGGGCCCCCCGCCCTGCCTCCCTTCTGATGACGGCTCTCTTTAGATGTTACGAGCCGCTGAGGTTAGCTTTTCGCTCTGCGAGGTCACTTTTGCACAGATGGCTCTGCTCCAGTCCCAAATGTATGGTGTCCCTTGTCACCCAGTCTGGAGGGTGTGTGGTGGGGGTGGTCGTGGCGGCCCCCTGCCCTCGTTGCAGATTTTACCAGGAGGTTTGATGTTGCCTTCCTGACTGCGGGTTCCAGGGCCAAGGTTAGAATTCTGCCTTTGCAGGAGCAAGTCCAGATTTAGCCTTAAGCCTCCACTCCCCTGAGAAGCACGTTCCTCTGGAGGGCGAGGGGGCTCCCTAAGGGGACCCCAGGCTTCATCCTGTCCCTGGACCCCATCTCTACACTCACGAAGCCCTCAGAGCTGTAAGCTCACAAGTGACCATATGGCGGTTTTCCAGGGAACGTTTTTTCTGATGCTCTGAAGTCACAAAATGCCACAGTTCTCTCAGTGCAACTGGTGTTTAAAAGAGCAGGAGGCCAGCCTGAGCCCGGAGAGAGGCTGTCTTAGTGGCCAGCATGACAGAGAAAAATGCACACTTGTCAGAGCTGAGTTAGATTCGTGAGGTTTCCCGGGGAAGGGGGAGCAGGAATGGGCTGTCCTCCCTGTCTGTTTCTGTCTGTATTGAGACAGCGGACATAAAATCTGTCCTGTCAACACAAAACAGGCTTTACAGTTTTTCTTCTGGTCAAAATCATTGCATATTAGATACAAACTACTATATAAAATAGATAAACAAGGTCCTATTTATAGCACAGGGAAGTACGTTCAAAGTCTTGTAATAATCTGTACACGTGTGCTCCAGGGCGGGGCCCCGAGCAAACTTTCCTGGCTCTTATCAGTTTGCCCTGGAGACTCGGGTCTGTCTGCAGCACCAGAGCAGAACTCTTCCTGTGTGTAATGCCCTGGGGACACTCATCAGGAGTATTCTGATGTATTTTTTCTT
This sequence comes from Camelus ferus, assembly GCF_009834535.1. Lineage (NCBI taxonomy): Eukaryota > Metazoa > Chordata > Mammalia > Artiodactyla > Camelidae > Camelus > Camelus ferus. Next base: position 72,127,337 of record NC_045703.1, on the reverse strand, counting down.
TTTTTTAAGTTGAAATATAGTTACTGTACAGTACTGTGTAAGGTACAGGTGTAAATATAGTGATTCACAGTTTTTAAAGGTTAGACTCCATTTATAGTTATTATATAATATTGTTTCATCCCTGTGTTGTAACAAACCTCCTTGCCACTTAATTTATACAGAATAGTTTGCACCTCTTAATCCCCCAGTGCTGTCTTCCCCCCCCCAACTGGCGACCACTAGTTTGTTTTTTATGTCTGTGAGCCTGCTTCTTTTGTGTTACATTCACTAGGTTGTTGTATTTTTTTAGATTTCACATATAAAGAACATCATACAGTATTTGTCTTTCTCTGTCTGACTTATTTCCTCTTAGCATAATGCCCTCCAAGTCAATCCATGTTGCTGCAGGTGGCAAAATTCAGTTCTTTTTTATGACTGAGTAGTATTCCGTTGTATAAGTAATATTCTGATTTAACGAGACACTGAAATACTGAGAAATTCCTGAGCAGCTTTACTCGGATCAGCAACCCTGAAAAGCCCTCCTTCCTCCACATCTGGGAAATAACACCTTCGTCACCACCCTCTTCATCATCAAGAAACATTTATTGGACGCCCACGTGTGCCAGTGTGTTGGGTGTTAGTGAGTGCGGAGAGAGCCCCCACCGTGGAGTTAGCTTCCTAGGAAGGAACCATTGGAGGAAGGAGGGGACGTGGAGAGAAACACAAAGGGCTTGGATGCTGATCGTTAGAGAGTCAGTCTCAAAGCTACAAAGTAATCGCTCAACAAATGGATGCAGGACCTCAGCTGATTCATGATAAATAGACGACATACCGGCGGCAGGTGGGCACCCGCTTTGTAGCAAAGATTAAACAGCGAGAGTCAAGAAATAGCTTTCTTGTTTCATGTGGCCAGAGAGGCTTTGCACTTACATGGAATTTCATTAATAGCTGACTCAAGAAAGCAGGACCAGAGTAGGAAGAGACTTTTCTTTGTTAGTATGATTCTATTTTAAGAGATACTTTTAATTTGTATGATCAACTTGCAAACTTCCGTCCTGTTTTGTCAGTGAATAGCTCACCTGGCAGTCAGAGCAGCCCCGCCTTTCAGTTTAATGATGTTTGTCTGCTTTTAGATTCTCTTCTGGACGTTCTTGCTCTCGGGTTTGCCATGTGTTTATTGGCTGCTGCAGCCCGTCCGCTCTGCGGGCCTTCACTTTTGGGGTGTGCACAGGAGGGACACAAATGCTGACGGGGTCCAGTGGCTTCAAACATCTGGATCCAGTGGCTTCAAACATCTGGACAGGCAGCAACCTTTACATTTCTTCTAAAATTTGCTTTCAGAAAATAGACCGACAACACTAATAAAGCCTTAAATACATTCATTTCTTTGAGTGTGAAAGTCTCACTCCTGGTAGACTGTCAGCAGGAGAACTGGAAATCTTAGAAAGACTTTCATGCACATTTCAGTGTGACTGGCAATACCAGTAAATCGAACACATCCTAGGTGTCCAATAATGAACGGTTCTACCTTGGCGTATCCGCCTGTAGAGTGATACTCGGGAGATTTGATAGGAATTATTAAGCGCTGTTCTACAAAGTTAGTCTTCAAAGCTTTATGTTTAAAAAACAGCTTGAAGAAAGTGCTAGAAGGAATTAACAGATGCTAATTGACCTATCTTTGGATAGCAGGATTATGAGTGGTGATTGTGGTCTTTGTACTTTGATGTATTTCCCAAGATTTTTGTGATGCAGAGGAAAAGAATATTGGAGGATGGGTGTTAAAGGGTCAGAGACATATGCAGTGACATCAAGACGAGGGTAAATTTGGAAAGACCGGCTAAACACCTGCCCTGAGGCTGCTGCTTAGCGTTTAAACTGACATACAGACACTGGGCAGGATCGACGCTTTAGCACATTGCACTTGGATTCAGTGTCTTCTTTTCAAGAAAAAGATTTGCTGTGGCTGCCGCCCTAGTTCCTCTCGTCAGAAGGTCAGATGTGCACGTTGACCCTGCGATGCCCAGCGGTTCCTTCCAGGGCCCCCATAATCAGGGCTGTCCGTTCGAGAAAGAAATCCGTGCTCAGGCAGGCCTGCCCCCCAATTCCTGTCTTTGTCACAAGCTCCGTCCTCGCAGATGTCCACCTGGTACTGTCGGTGTGCAGCGGCGGGCATTGGAGACGTCCCTGGTGCCGTATTGTTTTTACCAGGTGTGATTAGCAGACTGCAGTCAGGGGCCAGCGACCCGGTGAGCAGTCTGCACCCGTCCTGGGCTGATGGCGTACGTAGTGAGCGTTTAGTACCAGTTAGCGGTCCTCCTCCTCCTCCTCGTCCTCGCTCAGCCCCTCCACAGCACCCAGCAGAGAAGGACCGGGTCCTCCATCAACCGCACAGAAGGTGTACAGCCGTGTTCTGCCCGTCCCTCCCTGTGGCCGTTTCCCTCTGCATTTCATCTCTCCAGAGCACTGAGCGCCTCCTCAGTGCTGCAGAGTGGAGTGACTGTCCGTCATCTGCCCACCTCCCCGCTGACCTTCGAGGTCCACAAAGCCGTTCCGTTCAGATGCACAGCAAGCACGCAGGCTGGCGCCTGCACTTAACTGGCCGGGATTTGAATGGAGGCATGAACTTGGCCCGTGTGGGTCTCTCCACCGTGAACTTCAGTTGGTCTGAACACTTGCTCTTTGTTGTTCTGTGTTGTTCTGTGTTGTTCTGCAGTTCGAGATGCTCACGGGGTCTCTGCCGTTCCAGGGGAAGGACAGGAAGGAGACCATGGCCCTCATCCTCAAGTGAGTAGGAGACGCCGCCCTTGCGCTCCACCCCTTCTGACACCAGGGGCTTCTGTCTCCGAAACCGACTGTCCAGCAGGCGGTGGTGGTAATGCACGCTCTTGGCATTTTCATCACAGTCGGTAAAGCGAGCGGGGTCTCGGAGTGAATCCAGTGAACTCTTCTATCGTAGATAGAGTTTTCCATCAGTAAAAACCGTCTCAGTTGTCCCATGGCAGCGTTCTCGGATGTGATGGTTAGTGACCTTCAGAAGCGCAAATTCAGAAGAGCAGAAGGATGTCAGGGTCCCAAGAGAGCTGCCCCCTTTTTTTTTCGTTAGTAATAGATTTTATTTAGCCCACTATAGCCAGCATACTGTCATTTCTACATGCAATCAATGTAAAATATTGAGTTTCCACCCTTTTATTAGTTCTACGTGTTTGAAATCAGTGTGTGTTTACAGAGCACCTACGGAACATTTAACTGAGCTCTGAGCTCTGGCGTCAGCAGAGGCATGTTGCCCACGTGACCAAACACACAGTTTTCTCCTTTTCTCTCGGGAAGAATCATCTACCACGTGCCATTTTGCTCTCAGACCCTAGAAAGTCCAAAACCAGAGCCGGTCTTGCTGGAACACCTTCAATGTGAGCAGGCTTCGTCTGAGCAGGATGTCCGAGGGAGAGCTGCAGGAAGAGAGAAGGGGACAAGAGGGCGCACGGGAGGGGGTGTGGCCCTGGAAACAGGCCGCGTGAGCTCGGGTCCCCGCCTCCGGGCTGAGCTGGGGTGGACTCCCCGCCCCCACAGGAGACACCACCGCACTGTGTCCTCACAACCAGCTCCCCAGCTCTGCTTGCAGTGGACGCATCACTTTTATAAAACCGAGAGGCGCCTAAAAAGCTTTTATTTTTGGAGATCACGTCATTATATAAAAGGAAGGAGAGGGACGAGGGACGGCACCCCGCAGACAGGATTTAAGCAGGTTTCCTGCATCGCGCGACCTTGCATTGCCGGTGACCTGGGCAGCCTCGGTCTGCTGAGGTTTCCTTAACGGCCTCTGTTCCTTGTTTTAATTTTAAGGGGGAACATGACCTTTTTCTGATGCTGGAATAATTCTCTCCAGCAGATTCCAGGTGTGAGCTTGTGACCTGTTGTCTGGGAGTGACAGAGCACTTCCGAAGGGGCAGCACCCAGCTGTGGTCAAGTAGTTCCCAAAGGGAGGTCCCAGCCCCCGGGGGCTTGCAGGGCCCTCCTGTCCCAGACGCTCTCAGTAGCGTTGTCACAGACTCAGCCAGAGGCAGGTGACAGAATCCAGCTGTCTCAGCAAGCCAAGAGGAGAGTCCCCAAATGAGAGCGATGCCCTCACCTCACCAAAGCCTTTTAAAAAAAATTTTTTTAATTGAAGTACAGTCAGTTACAGTGTGTCAATTTCTGGTGCACAGCACAGTGTCCCAGCCATGCATGTCCAATATCTGTATTCATTTTCATGTTCTTTTCCATTGAAGGTTGTTACAAGATATTGAATATTGTTCCCTGTGCTATACGGAAGAAACTTGTTTTTTTTTTTAATCTATTTTTACATATAGCACTTAGCCTTTGCAAATTTCAAACTCCCAGATTTATCCCTTCCCACCCCCTTTCCCCAGATAACCACATACTATGTCTGCCTGTTTTTGTTGTTGTCTTGGAAAACGTAGTTAATTTCCATTTAAAATGTCATTTATATTCGTGGCATTGTTACTGGTTCTTTTTAGCGGCTGTATTTTTTTTTAATGAATTATGAAGTGGCTGCTGTACACAGCCGCTCTGCGTCACGTCGACTGGATTTGGCTTGTCTGGGGACGCCAGGAGCACACAGCTCCGAAGAAACCCTGGGCACTTTGGGGCTCGCCTTCCTCCCCTGAAATACGACTGTGTTTTACAGAGCCAAGCTGGGCATGCCGCAGTTCCTCAGCACGGAGGCCCAGAGTCTGCTGAGAGCCCTCTTCAAACGGAACCCCTGCAACCGACTGGGTAAGACCCCCAACCCCCGAGCCCCCCAGCCGCCCAGCTGCCCAGACTCAGCTCTTGTCTGGCCGCATGTTTCTCTGCGCCCACCGAGAGCAGGGCGGAAATTTCATCGCGTGTCGCCGGACTGTGAGGTATACCAGAAGTCACTGTTTTCCCACAGAATGGTGGCGTGCACTTTTGGAACTCCATGAGCTAGAGACAGAACCACTGAGACGCTGCTTTTAATTGAACCCCTCTTCAACTGAGCAGTCTCAGCATACGTTACAGTTGGGATTGACGTGACTGTTTTACTAAGTACTAATTCGTTTTCAAAATAATCCTTTACGACAAGGTTTCGGGTAGGCTCCCTTCAGTGGCAGTCCTCCTGCCGGCGTAACTGGATCTGCAAACCCCTCCCCCCGCAAGTGACGCAGCCACTGAGATCTTTGTCCACCTGCTCAGGCTCTTTGCTCCCACAACCCGGGGAAGAAGCCGTCACTGCCGCTGGGATTGCCGTGTGGAGGGTGGTCAGGAGCAGGAAGTGAGGACGTGAACTCACCAGAGGCCGGGTGGGATCCCCGCAGGGGAACCCCCCCCCCGCCCCCATGAGGGGCTGGAAACACAGCTGAAACCACAAGGCACCTTTTTTCTGCCACAATGGTGGCAAATACCGTAGCAATCGGGACCGCCCAGGACCGTACAGGTGCGGGCCTGCCCAGCCACTGTCACTGAGAGCAAATCGGTGCAACGTTTTTGGCACTTTGGCAAAACCCAATAAAATTTTAAATTGTATACACCCTCTTACCAAAAAATTTTACTTCTAAAGTCTCTCCAACAGGAAAATCTCTGCCGGCATGTAGGTTATGTGTGTAGGAAATGCCTGTTGACCTGTTAGCCAAGACCTGGAGACAGGTAGATGTCAGTCAAGAAGGAAACTTTATAAATAGACCGTGTTGCATCCTTACCAGGCCTGCGGGCCAGCCGTGTGATGGGACTGGCCGTGGCGGGGCCCTCCTTGTGGCACCTCTGCCGTCCTGGCTGGGCGGTTCTTTCTGGTGGGGACCAGGGACCAGCACCGCGGGCTGTGTAGCAGCACCCCTGGTCTCCACCCCCAGAGGCCAGCGGCACCTCCCTCCCCGAGCTGCAGCAGCTGCAACTGCCCCAGACCTGCCCCTGGGGGCAGGTCCCCTGGTGAGACCCCTGCCCTGAGGCCCTGGCAGGAGACGCCGGGCTCTGTGTGAGTCGCTGCAGAGTCTGAGCGCATCCCGGGCTGGGACCTGCACCCATTTCACCCCAGAGCAGGTCCCAGCAAGGGTCCCGGAGAGACCCAAGTGGGCCCCAGCCCCAGACGCCCCACCCCTGCACAGGACTCGTGGCAGTGTCGGTGAAAATGACGAGGGAGTTTGATGAAAACTCGCCAGCCTGGTCATAGCACGGGCTTGCTGGGCTGCCCGGCTGTCCTGAAGAGAGCTGTAGGGTGAAGAGAGCTGTAGGGCCTGGCCCTGAGCGCAGCTTCCCTGCAGGAGGGGAAGGCGTGGCCCTCCTGCCTTCCAGAGGGCAGTGCGGTGGCCGGGAGCCCTGACGTCCAGGGTTGGGGCGACACTTGCTAGTGGGGGCTGACGCCATGATGTGAGTTGGATTTGTGATTCGGAGGAACCTTGAGGGCTAAACAGTTTCCTTCACTTCGTCGTTACTGGGACCCCTCGGCAAAGCCCCAGATGGGACCGCAGGCCTCTGCCAAGGATCATCCGTGCCCCTCCTTCGCGTGGTCTGACCCAGGCAAGGCCAGGACCTCGGTTCTAGGAGATGCCCACACCCCACACCCTTCCTTCAGGACTTGGCCTGCCGCCGCCCTCACATAAACCTGTGTCTCCGTAAACAAGCACGTTTCCGGAGAGCAGCAAAGGCTCACCTGAGGGTGGGGGTCATGGGACGATGGGAGACCTCAGCCCGAGGAGCTTACGGGGACAGGCGGTAAAAGGCACGGGCACCGTTTGCCCTGAGACTGCTGTCTCATTGCAGTTTGATCAGATCCAGTGCAGCCTGGCCCGGGGCCTCCGGAGGTGCAGACACCCAGACTCAGCTCTGAGCTTTTCCAGGACATGGAAGAGCATCTCTCCTCTCAGGAGCACATTTGAGGCGTAGAATCAAACAGTAAACATGTCCCGCAATTATGTCTATGCCTCGCCACTCCCTCTAATTTGTCTCTGAATGTCACACAAAGATTGAAATTGGTCGCCCAGTTCAGATCTGGATCCTGCTTTAATTGATTATCTTTCGTTAATGTCTCCATCAGTGCAAGAGAGATGCTGAAATAAGCCCTCCCGGTCCAAGGCCAGCTTGCCATCCAGCTCAGCAGATCTTTTTTTTTTTTTTTAACTGAGGTATAGTCAGTTGCAGTGTATCAGTTTCTGGTGTACAGCATCATGTCCCAGCCATGCATGTACATACATGGAGCAGATCTTAACCCGTTTCAGAACACACCTGCCTCAAAGTCTGGCTGGCGCAGCTGTGGACCATCCAAGGGCCATAAACTGCTCTGCACATCATTTCCACGCCTGTTAGAACCGCTGACACCCAGTCTACAGCTTCCATTGGTGTCATCAGTCTTTTAACGTTTGGTCCCAACAGTTACTTCGGATCAATTAGCCGGTGCACCATTATTCCGATTCTGTGACTCTGTCCTGTGCGCTGTGCCCTCATCTAGCTTAGGTGTGGTCTCTCCCCCCACAGTGCTAAGAGGCGGGCACTGGGGGTGGGGGCTTGGGGGAGGCAGGAAGACCGCCTCTCACGCCCCTCTGCCGATTGGGTCTTTAACAAACCAGGTGAATAAGTCATTTCTCTTCCTGAGCCCCTGGTCCCTCCCGGGGTGAGGATGGTGATGATGACAATGACACGCAGGGAATTCTGCACTAATAAAATTATCTCGTTTAAATCCTCATAATACTTCAAAGTAGATAAAAGGAGAAACATTAGATTCACTTATGAAAACGGCGTATCCATAAGAATTGCTTTTAGCTGTAAGGTACAGGACACTTAAATAATTTTAAATTGTTTAACACAGCAAATTTAATTTTTTTAAACTGCAGTTTATTTTCTTCACATTAACAAGCCACGTTGCAGAAGAGGGTGGGAAGCACTGGCCGAGCAGTGGACAATCGCTGTCAAGAGCCCAGTCTGTCTTCCTAGTTTACCGTCCTTAGTGCACTGCCTTTCATCTTCGTGCATGGTGCCTTGTGATCACAAAACGACTGCTGTGGCCCCAGGCATCACATTCACGTTGAAGGGAGGGCATGGATGAGGCCAGCTGCATCTATCCTTTTATCAGGAAAGCAAAGCGGGGACTTACCTAGATTTCTTGCTGGATAGAAACCATCACATGGCACTTCTAGCTAAAAGGAAGGTGGGAAGATGAGTATTGGTCCTTGGAGTGAAAGGCAAGGAGGGCTGGCAATGGTGGTTTTATTAGCCAGCCAGCAGGGTCGGCTCCAGGAGGTAGTTAATAACCATGAGCTCCATGAAGACAGCAGTTCTGTTTGCTTTATCTTGACACTCAGCTCCTGAATCACACAGAGGCCCCACTAAATATTTGAATTTTAAAAATAGTAGCTGTTCCTTGAAACACTATAAAAAACAACTCCTTACCCTAAACCCTTTGGACTCCGGCTCAGCTCATCACACGTCCTACGAACCTGCCCCATCAGAGCCCTCCTCCTGCTCCCTGTGGTCAGCGGGCTGACCGTGCAGGCTTGGGCACTGCGTCCATCGGGTTTTTCAGGAGTGCCTGCTTTTTAGGCAATTGAGGGAATACTGGGACCCCATACCAAAGATCTCAAGGCTGACCGGCCACCTTGGGGAGGTAACTAGTTAAAAACAGCCCCCCCCCCCCAGTTTGACTATTCTGGGATGGGGTTCCGGAGCGTGGCTCCGACCTCACCTCTTGGTGTCTAATATAAGACAGGGTGTGGGGCTCTCTCCCCCGCCTTCCTCTCCGAGCCTCGGTCGCCCCCTTCCCTGCTGAAGAGAGGTTTCACTCTTTGAACCTGGAGGAAGTCCATGAAGTGAAGTTCACTTTTCTGATTTTGTTTTTTCTTTCTCCTCTAGTGACTGGTACCTCTTCCCTCCTCTGTGGGGTCAGCCTGAGAGGCACACCGTTCCTTCCCATTTCCTCACGAGGCACCATAATACCACAGGGCTACCATAAAATTAGCATGGTAGCTCTCTTGCCAGACTTCCAGACTGGTTTTCTGAAACAAAAAATACATAAATCACTTACAAAATGCCTTCCGCCCTCCAGATCCAAGGGGAGCATAACTACAACCCCCCCAACCCCCTCCCCAGACCTCGTCCTATTTCCGGGGACAAAGCCTCCGCCTCCGAGTGCTGTGACATTTGCGAGGAGAGAGCAGTGTCTCTGAAAAACCGTGGATGACACTGCATCTTGAAACTCGCCCATGTAACTAGTCGGGGCAGACTTGGGGCTGGGCCCTGAGAGCTGGCACCAAACTTCCTGCAGGAAGCCGCGACAGCCCGAGCGGCAGGAGGGAGCAGAGGCTGTGGGTGCGCTCTGTCCGTGCAGAGGGAGGCCTGGGATCCCCGTGTGTGGAGGAGCATGTACGGTCCCCTCGAGGAAGTTGAGGCAGGCCTTCCCCCTGGAGCCAGCTGTGAGACCCGCCCACTCGGGGCAGAGCAGGCTTTGGCTCGATTCTGGACCAGTGTCAGACATCCGTGTCCGGGTTAAAGGCCACACGTTAGGGCTGAGCATTTATGGTTTATCTACGTCTAATCTTTGCAGCAACAAAGGCCACGTTCAGCTTTCCTAAGTCTTAGAAATCGAAAAACGTTTTCAGGAAAATTCTCTGTAGCTCTCTGCTTGTATTTCCAACAAAAGAAGCCGTTTTGCTTGGCCTGTTAAACTTGAAAAATGAACTCTCTGTGGGCAACAACTCGATTCTTTCTCACTTCAGTTTGGGCTGAGGAGGTGACTTTCCTTCCTTCGCCTACAGAGGACTCCCTGAAATCTCACTGTAGTTGGACTGAATGAATTGTGCAAAAGTCACGATCTTAAGGCGTAAAACGCTGTATTTATCAGGCCCGAGCGTGACGCGAGCGGGGGCTGGGTTCTTAGCGGAAGAGCCCCCTGCGTCGCAGAGGCTGCCCCAGGCGGCTCTTCTATTCTCCCCGTCCTCGTCCTCGGGCTTCCCCACCAGCCGGGGCCTGTGCCACTTTTTGTGATAGTTTATCCCCTGTTCTGTTTCAGTTGTGGTGAAATACAGAGACCGGAAAGTTCATGATCGTGACCATTTTGTAAGCGCACATCTCCCTCACGTTGTCCGCTCACATTCTGTGCAGCCGTGAACACCTTCCAGCCGCAGAGCTCTTTTCGTCTTGCAAAACTGAAGCTCTGTCCCCACTGAACAGGAGCTCCCCACTGTCAGTTCCCCGGCCCCGGCACCCTCCATTCCACCTTCTGTCTCTGGGCCTGACGTCTCTTGGTGCCTCGTGTGAGTGGAATCACACGGTATTGGGATTTTGAGACAGGCTGGTCTCACTTAGCATAGTGTCCGCAAGACGCACCGTGTTGTAGCACACGTCAGTGTCCCTGCTTCTAGGGCTGGTGCTGTTCCACTGAGCGGGCACACCGTGTTTTGCTCACCCATCATCCATCCGTGGACATTTGGGTTGCTCCCACCTTTCGGCTATTGTAAGTGACGCTGCTCTGAACACGCGTGTGCAAATCTCTCTTCAGGACCTTGAATGCCAGCAGTATAACTGCTGGAGCTTGTGGTAATTCTGGTTTTAATTGTTTGAGGCGGCACCTTACTGTTCTTCACCGTGGCTATGCCGTCCTCCTAGCCGTGGGAGAGTTCCAGCCGCTGACGCTCCCAGTCCGGCACGGCGGCCCGCGCGGGGAGGCACCCAGTGGGCCGGGGTGAGAGGGCAGCGGCGCCGCTCGCAGGGCATACTCTCGCCCCACCTTTCCGTATGTCATCTGAAAACGTCTGTCGGAGTATTTAAAGCACGTACAATAGCCAAGACATGGAAATACACACACCTCCATGGGCTCCCCGTACTTTCCAGGCTCTGGCTCTGGGGCAACAGTGGAGCCAAACTATGGCCCTCGTTCTCAAGGGGCCTCTCAGATGGTAAAAGAGACTGCGGTTAACCAGAGGAGCACACACGCAGTGGAGTAACAAAGTGACGTGGAAGACAGATCTCAAGCCAAGGGGCCGAGGGGCCTGTCGGAAGGTGGAGGGAGCGCCAACATGAACCAGGAGGGAGCGTGGGAGGAGGACCACCCGAGTGGCAGCAGCAGGCAGAGGGACAGCCCGAGGGGGGCCGGAACGCCAGCACCCCATCCCCCCTCGCCCCCCACACGGTTACTTGCTGTGCAACATTGAGCAGGTGGCTGCACCTCTCTGTGCCTGGTTTCCATACGTGTGAACCGAGAGTGATGGCTGCACCACCTCCATAGGATTGTTAGAAAGATGTAATGAGCTGGAGCCACGTCTGACACATAGGAAACGCTATCAGGTGGCTGACTAGTAAATGCGTGAAAAAGCACAAATAATTGGTGCGCAAAGACCTGCGGGCTGGGGATGGTGCTGGACCTCTTGGCCACGTTGCTTCCCATTAATTGGACCCTTTCCTTTCTCTGCCACTTGGTTGTGGGACAGGAAGAGAAAGTTAGCAGAGGCACAGTTACTTTAAAGAAAACCGTCAGCCCAAGGGCTGCGTTTTAGCAGGTCTTGTTAAACCATCTCCCGAGATCATTGTGGAAGGAAGAATGAGTGAGAAAGGGATTGTCTGACTCTCCCCGCAAAGCCCTGCATGATGAGGTGGAAACGCGTGAGAGCACCTGGCGGGCCCTGAGCTCATGCCGGGAGCAGGACGGCGGAGAGCCGTCTTCAGAGAAGGGGGCCCTCTGATCTGTTACCCTCGGAGGATTCTGCACACAACCTGCCACCAGTAACTGTGCCCATGGCCGAAACTTTTCCTTCAATACCAAGTTTCTGTTGTGAAAATCTGTCCAGTCTCTGCCTTGTCATTGAGTGCCAGAATAGGATCCAGACGCGTATTCTGTGAGCGCATGTGTGAGCATCCGTGCGAAGTATCTGCCTCCCAGGGCAGCAGGACACCGCTCCGCTCCGGATCAGTCCCCTCTCAGACCATGCCCACGTGTGGTCTCACCTGCCTGACTTCCCTTGGGGAGGAAGCTGGAATCAGAAAGGAGAAATGAAGGTTTCAGCGGGTGTATCCATTGAAACACACAGTAGAACGAACAATTCCGACTCATCAGTTGCAGGCTTTTGTCTTGAGAATCCCTCTTTTCTTTCGAATATCATGGCGTTTGGTGGAAAGGACTCGCGTAGTGACCCGGGCGACTAAGATGGGGAGGGTGGAGCTGGATGGGTCTCTCCTTGTTCTGGAAGAAGACAATGATTTTCTAAATCTGTTTTGTCTTAGGATTTAGCATCACAGAAATCAAAGTTCTCCGACCCCAAAGGCTGTTGGATTATTTAGCTGGCGTAAGTGATGAGAGAGAAAGATGGGTTTATCTCATTAGGTGTGTAGCGAACCAGCAGTTAAAAGGTACTCGCCCAGTGGAACCCACAGAAGCGTGGATAACGGCCCGTCACATAACCTCCAGAGTGAATCACCGGAAAGCTTTGCAGGAGTCGTGGACCCTCCCGCAGGAGTATTTCATACCATAAGATGTCCAGGCTCAGCATAAAAAAGAAATTACAGTCAGAATTATTACTCTCCCAACTTGACCCAGGTCAGCTGCTAAATTTAATTGCCTGGAAATCTTTGGCCCTAAGGTGGAAATTATGTTGAGTGGATTAATCTTGGTTTACACAGGCCACTGGATTAGAAGGCTGGAACTTCTTCCTGCTTCTGACTGCCTTGAACCTTATTCTTACGCCCCCAGAAGTCCCCTGGCCACGTGGGGAGTTCATTATCAGAAGGCCTCACCCAAGCAGAGGTCCCCACACAGACCTGTGGTCTGACCACAGTACCTTCAAGTCGGACCAGATCTCTGTCTCCTGAGGCTTAACCCGCTGGGCCCTCAGGCGCTTGCGCCCTGGGCCATGCTCCTGGGGGCTGGTCCTGATGTCGCGGTTGCCTGGCAACTGCCCGCATCACCCTCCTGGCTCTCCCCTCAGGCAGCAGACTTCCCAGACCCCAGGCCTGCTCTACCCTCGCCTCTCAGCTCCCCAGACCCAGTTGCTGAGTGTGAGCGGATAAAGCAGTCAGCTGCAAATCCTGAGGAGTGAAAAGAAAAAGCACCCAGGAGCTCACAGTTCGGGGCGTGCACAGGTACTTCTACTCCAGCAGATGCCGGGGAAAGGTGGGATGGTCCTTGGCTGCCCCGAGTTTCTTGCTTCACCATCACAAATCCCCACAGACCTGGCGGCTTACACAGCAGAGAGGTGCTGTCTCCCCGTCTGGAGGTGGGAGTCTGAGGCCAGGGTGTGGCGGGCTGGGTCCTTACGTGTCTGTGAGCGAGGACGTGCTCCCTGTGCCTGCAGAAGTCTCACCCCACCTCTGCCTTTGCCACCCCCAGCCTTCTCCCTGTTGTGCTCATCCAGATTCCTGCTCCCTGTGAAGACGCCAGTCATGCAGGGTGAGGGGTGCCCCCTCCTCCAGCACGAACTCATCCCCACTCATTACTCCTGTGATGGCCTTGATCCAAATAAGGCCCCACTGTGAGGTTCTGGGGTTGGGACTGCACCATATGAATTTGGGGGAACACGGTTCAGCCCACAGCATCTCCAAGAGGGTGTCCATAGAAATTCACAGCCAGAAGAAACCACAGAGGAGCACCTGGCTGATGGCACACGCTTGACAGGTGATGAGACAGGCCCTCGCCCGGATCACCTGCCCAGGGCACCATGGCTGAGGAGTCTGGAGCTGGTGTGTCCACCTCGTCGTCCCCTGAAGATACAGTGTCTTCACCCTAAGTCTCAGCCTGCCACTGACTGCAGGTGTCCACGGTTGAGGAAGGTGCCTGGGGCACCCGTGGCAGGTGCTGGTGACACTCCAGTCGGTGATGCCACCATAGTCTGCCCGGGAAACCAGTCGTGGGGGAAGAGGCCGGGAATCTCAGGCAGAAATCCCCCTGCCTCTCCCCTGAGGACTGACAAGCCTGAGGAACCAGCAGAATGAGTTCCCTCCACCTGGGCAGGAGGCAGAGGCTGGGCTGGGGCAGAGTGCGGGGTGGGGTGGTGCTGGGGGAGCAGCGGGGTGGCGGGGTGGGGCAGCCCCAGCCAGGCCAGGCCTAGCCGAGCCCAGCGGCCCGGTGGATGGGGGCCAGCGAGGGGACAGGGGTGTTTTCTGTGCGGAGAATGGTGAGATTTTACACTTTCATGCTTGTCAAAATGGAGTCCAACCTGTGTTTACTTCGACGGTGGTGTGTGTGGAGGCCTGGCCGCTGGAAGACTGAGTTATTTGGGTCACACCCTTATTTATTATGCAGTGTGAGCTGTTCCCTGGGAGAGGCAGGTGACTCCCAGACCCTGCTGCTGTCGGGGCGGGGCCGCCCCACAGGGCTGCCTAGGGGTCCCCTGGGTCTCAAAGCCTGTGCGGTGTGGGGAGGGAGCGGTGCAAGGTGGGGGTTCCAGGCCCAAGAAGCATCACGTGCCACGTGGGGAGTGAAGAAGGGCGCCGGGAGCAGCGTGAGCTCCATGTGGCCGAGGGGAGGGAGGCGGGGAGGCAGTACCGGCTGACCGCCTGCCCCGGGGGCTGCGACTCCCCCAGGTGGGGCCCCTTTGAAAACTTGGTTCTCAATCGATCACTCTTGACGCTGGGGCCGTGAATTAGAGGACGACCCTCGGCGGGATGTCTGGCTCGTCCCTGTGGGCAGCTGCAGCTTCTCCGGAAAGTCCTGGGCCGTCCTGAGAGCAGGAGGAGGAGGTTAGGAAGGAGTGAGACTGGACGCGCGCGGGCGGGAAACCCGCGCAGCCCAGGCTCTCGGAGAACCCCGTGGGCAGAGCTGAGCCCCAGCTGAGCGCTTCTGTTTTTCCTGTTTCTGTCTAACCCTCCAGAGTTGACCTCCAAAAGGTGCGCTTTACCGATCTGACTTCAAACACAGTCCACCCTGGGCTCCAGGCATCTCATCCTGGCTCCCACTGGCACTGCTGTGACCTCTCATAAAGGGCCGGCCTTTGACGGCTTGGCCAGGACCAGCCAGTGCGCCGAGCCTCTCGCTTGGAGCTGACGGTCCCAAGCCAGCCTGGGGACACTGCTGGGGCCCCGACCTCAGCCGGCAGTGTACCGGGAGACAAGCAAAGATTTTAAACATGAAATTAAATGAAATTTCAAGCTGACAGGAAATACTTTAAAACTGTAAAAAGAATATGTAGATAATCTATAAGTGATTAAGAAGTTTAAAAAAGAAAAACAGACTTAGAGTTCAAATCCTGGATAGTTACAGACTGGGCTTTAAAAGTGTGCCGGCCACGGCGGGAGGTGCAGCTCAGTGCTGGAGTGCGTGCTCAGCATGCACAAGGCCCTGGGGTCACCCCAGCACCTCCAACAACAAAGTAAATAAATAAAGCTAACTACCCCCCCCAAAAAAACCCTAAAAATAAAATTAATTTTTTAAAAAACCTTTAAAAAGTGTAAACAGCCCTGTGTTTTACAGAGGTGCTCCGAGCTCCCCTGCACAGACAGAAGATAGTTCCTGTTGGATGCAGAATTACCCCCCAGCCAAAGCGTAGAAATCTGAGATGGGGCTTCAGAGAAGGACGCTCAGGAAGATCTCCACAAGTGATGGGAATGGAAGCCCTTAAACGCTCATATTACAGAGAATAAGTGTGGGTGTCCTAGAATTCCGTTCATTTCCAGCATTGACCACACAGTTATCGCAGACCCCGTGCTATCAGGGTCACTCCCACCAGACCCCCCTCCCCAGACGCCAGTCCCGAGTCCTTGGTGCAGACCAGCTGCGAATCTGGGGTTCCCCAAACCCCCTCCTCGGGTTTGATAATTTGCTGGATCAGATCACAGAACTCAGGAAAGCTCTTTAGTGACTTTCTATTACCGATTTATTACAAAGGATATTTCCAAAGATTGAACAGCCAGAGGAGGGGGTGCGAGGTCCAGAAGGGTCCCGGGTGCAGCCGCTTCTGTCCCTCTGGGGCTGAGGGTGGCCCACCCTCCCAGGTGTCCACCAGCCCGAAGCTCCCCTAGCCCGGTGGTGCAGGTGTCCTTGGAGGTCCCATCATGTGCGTGTGACTGGTTACATCCTCGGCCGTTGGTGATTGGACCCACACTCCAGCCCCTCTCCCACCACCCCCACCGGGATCAGAGGTGGGTGAGAGCTCCAACCTTCATGCGAGGTTGGTTCCCATCTTCAGGGCCTTCCACAAGTCACCACATTAAGGTAAATTCAGGAATTTATCTAATTGATCTGTGCTGGAAAGGAGCTTATTATGAATAACAGAAGTCGCGTCTCTCACTCCTGGAGCTGCTTCAGGAGCCGGTGACAGAAGCCAAACATGACAAGATACTCTGTCACTCTTACCATGTAGACATTCAGGAGCTCTGGCCAGGAGTTTGAAAGGTCAAAATATTTATTTCTTACTATATCATAAGATCACAGGTCCTCAGAATAAAGACCCTTCTCTCCCACCTCGCGCCCTGCAGGGCTGACTGCTGGCCCCTTAGGGCTGCGAGGCCGGTGGTGGGGGGTGGCAGGCAGGAGCGGTGGCAGCTGTGGGCTCCTTCCCACTGGAGAGCCGCAGGACCGGCCCCGCAGCTGCCCCAGCCCCTCTCCCTGCGGAGCCAGAGCCCCTCGGCGAGAGCACCGGCCTTTGCCCACCAGGAACATTCTCTGACGCTGTCTCTGCCCTGGTCCCAACAGGTGCTGGCATCGACGGCGTGGAGGAGATCAAGCGACACCCTTTCTTCATCACCATAGACTGGAACGTAAGTCGCAGGGACCACAGGGAGGTGGGGGGGGACACGGCAGCGGCTTGGTGCAAACCAGAGGTGAATGTAGACCTGTCACCGGAGGGGCATTTCTGTTAAAATGTTCCCAGAGGGAAGACCTGGGGCGGGGGTGGGGCCATCCACCCACCAGAGCCCAGGTGCCCCAGCACCCAGGAAGGGGCAGGCAATCCTCAGGGGTTCTGATTACGCAGGCACTTCCCAGGCACAGGCAGGTCCCACCAGCCCCTACCCTGCGGCTCTCAGCCTGAAATCCTGTGCACACTTTGCCGTTAGAGACCAGCAGCCTGCAGCCACAGCCACTCCCAGCTCCCTGAGGATGGAGCAGAGGCCTCCCTGGGCCCAGCAAGAGGCTGAACAGAGCGCCTGGTTTGGGGCCTGTGGGCAGCCCAGGGTCTGTACTGGGTCTGGCTCTGATCAGGATCATGCCAGCACAAGTAACACTGCCGTAGAAGTTGTTACAGAAAAATGGTATCCAGACCGCAAAAGACAAAGCGTTCTGTGACACTTGTTATAGATGGACGAGGACTCCATTCAGGGGCCATCACGATGGGGTGGGGGCCACTGTGGGGTTGAGAGAGGAGGCTCCGATCTGAAGACAGCAGGCAAGGGGGCGAGGCAGGCGGGGGGCAGATGGAAAATGACCAAGAAAACACCAGGGCGAGAGGGTTTCGGCTAAACCAACCCACCAGGATTCTCGCTGAGGCGGGCAGGATGGTCAGACCACGGTCAGATGTCCAGCGTGATCCCATACGGAGGCGGGGTGGGGGTTAAGCTGATGTAGGATTCCCGAGAGGACTGGGCAGTGCAGGGAGGAGCTCGCATGTCCAGAAGGCGGGCCTGACGGGAAGAGCTCAGGGGCCTGGGCAGTCTGGCCGGGGTCATGTGAATCACAGCACCAGGGTGTCGGAGCTGGACTGCAGCTACCCCCCGGGAGGACCCCACGTCCAGTTCCCCCAGCTGCCCGCCAGGATGCAGCTGGACGCTGGCTCAGAAGTTCCCAAATCTCCCTTCTCCCCAACCTCTGGTGCCGGCTCTGAGGGGAGGGGGCAGCGCGGGCAGCTCCGGACACTCCGGCCGACCATGGGGCCCCAGGACGCGCGGCCCGAAGGCTGGGGCTGCTCCTTGTCCGGAGGAAGGCGGGCCTCCTCTGACATCAAGCCCTGCAGAACCACCCGTTAGGTGGGCACAAAGGCTGTTACATCTGGGGTGTTCTCTTCCTGAGCCAACAAATTAAGCTTGGAGGGTTTCAACAGGATGTTTACAAAATGGAAGTGTCCTTTATACTACAGAGGGCGGTGTCCACGTTTGCCAGCCCCTCCCTGGGGGCTGGGGCACCCGGGCTCTGGTGGGTGGACGGCCCCACCCCTGCCCCAGACCTTCCCTCTGGGGACACTTTAACACAAATGCAGAATAAAACCAGCAGTTCACCAAGCTTCCAGCCTCGCTCCCCCCCAGCACTGCTCCGCTTTCTACTTGAACCCCAGGAAGCATCAAACTGGGAGAGTGTGGGGACTTTTAAAGCCTAGTTTGAGTTCTGATCATAGAACTTTCACTAAGTTAGACTCCGTTTCAGAGGTAGGAGTGGAGGAAGGCCTGGACTCTGCTGGTGTGACGGCCCCGCCCCCACCCACAGGCGCTCAGGGCGGCTCCCTCGCCCTCAGCTGTTACTCGCTGAGCCCCAGGCCCTCCCAGGGCATGGGGACGGAGCAGTGGACGTGACAGGCGGCTCGAGGTCGGGCGCTTATCATCTGGTTGGGAGAAAGAGACAATCAACAAAGGAGTGTGCCTGGGGTCACATGGAGGATGCCACCCCCATGGAGGAAAATGGGCAGCGGGTGGAAAGGCCAGGGAGGAGGCAGGGGAGCCGAGCCCCCTGCCCTGCACGCCCCACCCCTGCCTCTCCGTGCACCTCCCAGCCAGGCTGTCTGGAGTCTGCCTCTCTGGGTGCTCCGTGGCTCCCTCTGCACTGCCCAAGTCTTCCTGTTTGTTTGTTTGTTTTGGTGGGGGTAGGTAATTAGGCTTATTTGTTTATTTATTTTAATGGAGGGGCTGGGGGTTGAACCCAGGACCTCGTGTGCGCTAACCACACACCCCACCCCTGAGCTACACCCTCCCGCCCTCAAGTCTTCTCTTAAATGCCCTCCTCTCACTGAGACCTCAGATGGTCCTGCTAGCCCCCCACAATGGCAGCTCCGCACCCAGTGCCCCTGCGGCCCTGGCCTCTCTCCGTGTCCCGTGTCCTCTGTCCCCATCCTGAGCACCACGTGATGTGCTGACTTATGATGCTGATTGTTATTTCCTGTCTCTGGCTGCTGGAGCGAAAGCTTCAGGAGGTCAGGAGTCTGTCCAGTTGCTTAGAGATGTGTCCCTGGGACGGGGCCTGGACGGGGGGAGGCTCCTGTAAAGTCCCAGGTGAGTGAGCAGATGAGGGCGTGAGTGATGGACCGAGCGCCCAGACGGGCGTGAAGGGCAGGGCTGTGTGAGGCTCTCCTGGCCAACGGCGGCCATGTGGGGGGCTCTGCTCTGCTCCCTCCCCCCGGGTCTCCGGGCCAGCCCTCCCAGCACAGAGGGAACCAGCAGGGCCCTGGGGAACGGGGAGCGGCTCTGCCAGGACGGGGCCTTGCTGGGACAGGACCAGCACGGGAGGGGATCCTGAGAGAGGCTGCGGGCAGGAGCCGCGGAGACGGGTCCCTCACCTAGGACAGGTGCCGGCGAGGACGGGGCTTGTCGTGGGGGGAGCGGTGGGGGGGGGAGAGCAAGTCAGGAATCTTGACAGCATGGCGGCCTGGAACACTGCAGGCTGGGTGGACATGGGTTCCAGAAAACCCGATTGTGAGTGAGCTCTGAGCAGAAGCCAGCCTCTCCCCGGTCACAGGAGCCAGGCCGCGGTGCCGGCCAGTCAGGGCAGCTCTGGTGCAGAGTGGGTCCCTGGCTGTGTGGTCAGGGCAAAGTCCCTGGATTTCTGGGCCAAGAAGGTGGCATTTCTGCATTATGTCAAAGCAATCGGACTGGAATTAAGGGTGGGAAGTTCGTTTTGTTGCTTTTAGCATTTCATTTAATGTTCGCTGGTTTGGTTTTTGAGAGACGCCCTTCTGACTCACCCAGACAGGCTTTCCTACTGTCCTTTCCACACTCGCCGAAGGGAGACCGGAGGCGGGGACAGAGGAGCAGAAGGCTCTCTTGCCTCCCTCGCTCTGAATGCGGCGGGGAGTGAGTGGGGGAGGAGCTCTGACACACACCACTGTACAAACTGATTTATTTAATGACTCCTTGGCGCTCACCCACGTCAAAGTGAACACGGTGTCCCGGACATGACGACTGAAAGACAGCTGTCCTCAAGCTGCTCCACGCCCGGGGGTGACTTTGTGCAGGAGTGCCGTGGTCCGGCCACAGAAGAGGTGTGCGGTGGGGTGTCCCGTCAGAGGAGGGTGATGCTGCAGAGACTGAGGAGAATGGACAAGCTGAGGGGCCGGGGAGGAGAGGAGGGAGTCCCAGCAGAGACCTCTCGGGACTGCAGCCTCAGGCCCGCCGCTCAGGCCCTTCCCAGGGGCACTGAGCAGTCCCCCGTCTCCGCTGGTCCCGTCCACGCCCGGCATGAGCCGCTCAGCCACGTGGGAGCTGGTGCGTCCTGTGCAACCTCGGGCCCACTCGTGCACCCCGACAGGCGGCCGGCCCCGGCTTCAGAAAGGGGTGTGCGGTCTCCGGCGGGTGATGTTCCTGAACCGTGGGTTTGTCTGGATGTGCTCACGCTATTTTTGGACGCTTAGAAAACCACAGTGGAGTCATTTGCAAATGTGCCCACTGCCAGGCAAACGCTCAGAATGATGATCTACCCCAGAGCCGGCCCCAGGACTCAGCCTGGAAGACATGAGGCTGTTACTTCATCTCTGCTTTCTTCTGTGACCCCAAAACTGCCAGCAGAAGCTCTTGAGTTCTTTTTAAAGTAAACACCTATCACCCAGCACTTATCCCCGGGGCTGTGGGCTCCCTGCTGGGGCAGAGCGAGGCCGTGGGCGCTACACGCGGGGGGTCGGAGCCTAGCACTTAGCAGCTTCCCGGGAGGCATGCTCCCCGAAAGCTCGCTCCCTTCCCGCCGACTGGATAAATGAAAAGTGACAAGTGAACTACAGGCTGAAAGCGTCTGTCGACAGTGATGGGAGAGTGAGCTGCGCTTACATTTCCCCCGCGGCGGGAGCAGTGTTGAGGACACAAAATCAGCACAAACCCAAGATAAGCTTCGTAACAGTGAACCACCCCGGGCCCCAGGAGCCGGGCCGAGGGAAACAGTCGGGGCAGCCAGGCCTGCTCATGGGAATCCGGGTTCCGAGGCCAGACCCTCACTGTGACTGTGCCTCGTGCCTGCAGTGACTTTCACAAGTGCGGGGAGCTTACGCTTGTGTGGTTCTTACGTCCGGAAGCCCTTGCAGGCACGTCATCTGTTGTCACCTGGGAGGTGGGAGGGATTCCTGGGGGAGACTGAGGCTGCGTGGACCAGCAGGAGCAGAGCGGCAGCTCTGGCCCGCGGTGGGGTTCACATGCAGAGGTGGGACCCCAGGGGTTGGGTTCCCGGGAGCCGTCGGCTGCTGCTCCGTGTCTCACGCTGCCCGTGTCTGCTCGGGCAGCTGTCTGTCCATCTGTTCCCATGTCAGATACACCAGGAGAGCTCACCCTTTCTGGGAGCCGACAGGTGTCTCTGCTCAGAGACTAATCGCCTTTGGCTCGGGGGTTTGTCCATCCAGAGAACTTGTGTTGGCACCACCGACAGCAGGGCCACCTGGGGAGGGAGCGGTCTGCTCTGCACGGACCAGACCCAGCAGACCTGCCCGTGGCACGCTGGGATCATTTGCATTCTTCCTGTTCCTCCTTCCATCCTGTCAGCGCTCCGTGTCTTGCTCTGCAGCATCTCTGCATTGCTATTTCAGGAATCAGCTCTCACTGTGCCCTCTGCCTAATTGGAGCATGTTAATTTTGAAATGCCAGGAGCCAAAGTGCCTGCAGAAAACAGATGTTAGGTCTGTGACCCCAAACTGGAATCAGTTTCCTCTCCATGATCCGGTCCTACTTTTATTTTACTCCCTCTCTCCTTCCCTCATCACCTGAAGGGCTTTTAGGTAGAAATAGAATTCAAATGCACCTGCTCAGAGCTTCCCAGCCTGTCCGTGTGTGAGGGGGGATCTGTCCCCACGTTGCTGCAGCCAATGTCATCCTAAGATCCTGGGACAAACGCCGTCATTTAGAGTGATGCCGGGTAGATCTGATCACGAGACCCCACTGTCTTTCCACCAGTGTGGGATGAATTGTTCCAGAGGCTCGGAGAGGGGGTCTGGGCCAGAGCTACGATGCACGCTGCCAGGCCCAAGGCCCTCCGCGACACACCTGTGCCCTTTGGCGCTGCATTTGACCCCGTGTGTGGCAGTGCACACTGCAGGATGGGGAACAAGGCCCCTTCTTCCCTAAAACCTCGGGCCCAGTCCTAGGTTTGGACACAGGGGAAGAAAGGACCGTGTGTAATAATAACACATACTAGCACTTTCCAAAATGTTTATCCAGTGACAGGAAGGCATCAACAGGCCTTGAAGATTGCAGCCAACAGAAGAGGGAATCCCAAGGGCAGGGTGACCAAACGCCCCAGGTGGCCTTCACGGCTCTGCTGCCCGCTTGAAACCAGGACGAGGCAGCCGCAGCCTCGGGAGACAGAGCGAGTGTTGTTCCGGGGCTGCCCGTGGGCAGGTTACGTCGCAGGCGTGAGCTCTGCAGGGACCGGCGTCATGGGGGCAGAGGGGTCCTCGAGGGCACTTCCTGTTGCCCTCCTGAAAGCCTTGGGAGCTTTCTCACAGGGTCCTGGGGTCGCTCCGGCTCCCCCGAGCTGACGCGTGGGCTCTCGGAGGTGGTGGGGAAGCGCGAGAAAACGCAGGTGTGTGCACAAGCTGCCGCCTAAAGCCAGAGGCTGTGCACCCTGCAGAGGGGGCCGCTGGCTTCTGGGACCAGCTTGGTGGGCGTCCGCAACTGGGACTCTGCACCGGGCAGACCAGGGGCAAGTGTGACCAAGCCCCACGTGCACCGTCCTGGGTGGAGAACCCCGGGCACCACGTCCTCTGTCACTCCCTGACTCATCACTGGAGACTTCCATTCAAAGGAGGCGGTGCTCTCTACCTAGATGAAGTCCGCAGCAGCTCACTGCAGGGGACAGTCTGCTTCCGATGAACTCTTCTCCTTAAGGATAAGGACGTGGAAGTGGGGAGCTGCGTCTCCTCCCAAGGGGCCAGGACCACCTCCCTGTCCTCAGGAAAGGCACGTGGAAGATGGGTGAGGAACATGGCCGGGGAGTCAACCCAGTTGGAGGTGAACTTGTGCTTTCCAGGTTAGTTAGAATTCTGGAAGGTCTGTTTCTTCCTCTATGGGATGGAAGGCGGAGGCAGATGACAGGCAGAGCCGGGCGGGTTTCCACAGGGACACGAAGGCACCTCAGCATCCCTGCCCTGCTTCTAGTAAAGCTGGTGTAAGTTATACTGTTGATGAAGCAGGGCTGCAGGGGCGTCCTGGGCCTGGCAGGACGGTGAGCTGCAGCCCTGGCCTCTGCCCACTGGACGCCACACAAGTGTGACAACCCGCATGTCCCCAGGAGCTGCCAGATGTCTCGTACAGGCAGAGCCGCCCCTGGCGGAGAAGCACTGGTGTAAGGGGATTCTTCTACCTGCTGCTGTGAAGCTGGAGGCAGGTGTAGGCTGCCTGGCCCTCGCTCCTGCTCCTGGGTGTCCCCGTGGTCCCCGTTGGGTGGAGGGGAGAGTCAGCCTGGGCGTTGGGGTGAGGAGAGGAACCAAAATGGATGCCCTTCAGCCCCAGAGACAAAACATCTCCCATTTGGATGAAGTGACAGCCAGCTCTCTGTGTGTCCGCTGTGTGTGTGTTGAGATGTAATTGTGTCCATTTCCGGTGGACAACGTCATGCTTTGCTACTTGCATGTGCTGTAAAGTGACTCCACGATAAGGCTCGTTAAAATCCACCTCCGCACAGAGCTATGAAAGGTTTTCTCTTGTGACGAGAGCTTTCAGGGGCTGCTCTCACACAGCTCTCAGACACGCCATGCAGTCTCACTAGCCGGTCGCCACGCTGTAGGACTTACTGATTTTATGACAGCGGTTCTGTACCTTGCCACCCACTTCGCTGTTCACCGTCTCCAGCCCCCGGCCTCCAGCAACCAGGTGTGTGCGTGTTTTAGCAGAAATTTCCTGTGCAAGTAAATTCCCCCTCATAGTAAAAGCAGGAGTCCTGGCTGTGGGGGCGGGTCCTGCCTCCCGCCCTCTCGCCCTGCCTCCCCCTCTGGGCAGTGGAGGAGGACAGGGGCAGGCAGGGGGGGAGGTTGTGACTTCTGCTTGATCAGGACGCATATTTATGTAATAACCAGCTCAAATATCGCCGAAGGGGAGTCTCTGGGAGGAGGAGGAGGATGGGTGACCCCCGCAGGGCAGGCTGGGCGGACACGTCTCAGGAACAGCCAGCATTTTAATGAGGGCACAGAGCTCGCGCGTGCTGATTAGGTTTCCTGTGACAAGTGCGTGCATCAGGGAGGTTTATTCCTCCCCTACCCGTGCGTCAGCGCGGAAAGCAGCATCTTTCTATTTCTGGAGAGGGCTGGCAGAGTCACTCACCCCTGATGAAATCTGTTCACCCAGGGCAGGAAGCGACCAAGTAATTCGAGGCTGAATTAACTCCTCTCTTCGCCTCTGATGGTTCCCAGGTGCACCCCCAGCTCCCGCGTGTGCACGCACAGCTGCCGCTCCGAACCCCAGTGGGAGCGCAGCAGCCCCGGGTCAGTGCGTCCCGGGCACTTGACCCCCACTCACGGCTATCTGTGACAGGAGGAGTCTGGAGACGCAGGCCCTCCTCCCATCTGCCCCTTCGTCTCTTTTGACCCTGGACGATTTACCTAATTTTAGCCTCAGCCTCCTTGTCTGCAAAATCGGGTGGTAAAATCTGCTTTTCCACGTTGATGGGAGATTGAGAGCAGATTTCAACAAATCACTGTGCCTGTTTCCCAGACTCACCCGACCGCGGTGTCCCCGATTCCAGAACTGGTGAAGCAGGAGCTCCGAGAAAGGATCTGGGCTTGGCATTTCCAGCCAGCGCCTGGGGAGCCCCCTGATCAGGCAGGACTGGGGAAACCCGTGCTGACTGGTTTCAGCCAGACCCTCCTGGTTTCCAAGCCCTGGGGTGTCACTGCCAAGTGCACAGCCACCCCCCCCCACCCCGCCGTGGTTGACATCACCCCCTACTTGTTTGCAGGGCAACCTGACTGAACCCAGCCCTCCTGGTTCCCAAATCCACCTGGGCAGACACCCCCTGGGCCCTGTCTCTCCTGATGCCCACCTCCTGACTGGCATCGCAGGCTCTGGGCTGCCCCTGCCTCCTTCCTCCCACCCACACCTCAGCACCATCCACCTCACGACCCAGCCCGGTGTTGTTCCCTAAATGGAATTGTCCCAAGAGAATGAGCCCTTCTGAGCCTCAGAGGCTTGAAACAGCTGGCATGAGGGAGTGGCCTCTGCATCTTGTCGAAGGCAGGACCAGCCAAATTAATCCAAACCCCAGGTATGAGCGGCTTTCTGACAGGAGCTCCGATGGGCCTGTTAAAAGCGCACAAACGTGTAAAGCGGCACAGAAGCATGACTCCGTCACGCGACTTGAGCAGGGGGTCTGGTGACAACCAGAGTGGGTGCCCCAGGGACCCGCACAGACTCTGGGCTGTGGGTGAGGGAGGACCCAGATCAATTCTGGGTCCCCATGGAGTCGCAGGGTCCCAGGCACCGGCTCCAAGGTGGCTGGGGTGGGGAGGATGGTGCCAAGCTGCAGGGTTCCTGCTGCTGCTCCCCGGGGTGGGGCGGGGGCCAGGCGTGGCTGCCCTGGCAGACTTCAGTTGAAGAAAACAATTGCACTCCCCCAAAAAGGTTGAAAACCATTGCCCTAAAATGATGAATACACAGATGTCCCCAAACCCTTATTATCCCTTGAACCATGGCTTTGTATGTCTTTATGGAGTATGTGGCCATATTCTATGTCATATACAATATGTATCACGTTGTATATATGTTCCTAAACACGCCAGAGCTCTAGGAAGGACACTGGTGACACCTGGGCGGCAAGTGGCACGCACATTGTCCCTACCCACGTTCCCGCCCGCCAGCCCCTCAGCGCCCTGTCTCGCTCTCCCCACAGAAGCTGTACAGGAAGGAGATCAAACCGCCCTTCAAGCCGGCAGTGGGCAGGCCGGAGGACACCTTCCACTTCGACCCCGAGTTCACGGCGAGGACGCCCACAGGTGTGTGCGGCGGGGACTGGAGCCGGCCTGTGGTTCTTCCCGAGGGGGGTTTTCCAACCCGGCCAGGTAGGGACAGGCATTGGGAACCAGAGAGTCCCATGTTCAAGGGTGCTGTCCTGGAAAGTCGTCCTCAGTTCTGTGTGATTTTCTTGCTTCTCTGCTCTAAAAGCTTACGTGATAGACCCAATTCTCAGCCAAGCCCCAGCTAACCCCCAGTTTGCAGCTCTCCCAGGCGCTCTGTGGACCCCTCACCTCCTGCTACCTCATGGCCCAAGTTGCCAGTTCAGTGACCACGTCTATCAGAAGGACACACACCAGCAAGCTCGAGAAAACCTGGAGACCAAGACAATCTCTCATTTGATTAGAAAAATTCTATGGGAAGTTAAGTCTATAAATGTAAGAACTATAGAGCTGATTAATGCAAAAAAAAAAAAAAAAAACACCTGTTTGAAAAGTCGCAGCAGTTACTGGAGCTCAGCAGAGCAGATGGACTTGTGAATTTAGCTTCCATGATGTCTTAAATGACTCCTAAGGTCTACCAAATCCAGTCAGAACTGGTCAGCTCCCTTTGAAGGTTGTCATTTTGTGATAGGAATGAATTAATGCTGTTTTTTGGAAGCGGGCACTGTCCCAGCCTGCTCAGGTCGCTGAAACAAAGCGCCAGACCGGGGCCACTTCGGCTTGGGTTCTGGGAGGGCTTGCCTCCCGGCTTGCAGACAGCCGCCTTCTCACAGGTCCTCTCGTGGCCTCACTCTGTGCTTGAAGAGAAGGAGAGAGAGGTCCCTGGTGTCTCTTCCTCTTCTTATAAAGACAGCAGTCCTTTTGGATCAGGACCCCACCCTCGTGACCTCATTTAACTTTAATTACCTCTCTCCAAATACAGTCACGTTGGGCTTGAACATGTGAGTTTTGTGGGACACAGTTGGGTTCATAACAGTCAAGGTATGGTGGTTTTGTTTAAAAGAAAATTCCGCATGATGTGTACATGGAGGGTTACCATGCTTTTCTCACTGTTGTTGAATCTGAAATTTTCTATGATTTAACGAAGATAATCATGAAACAAAGAGATGGTCACATACAAAATATCAAGTGGAGAAAGCTGGAACAGAGAATCCACTTGGCTCCCTCTGGGCCTGGGCTGTCGGGGAGGACCTGTCTCCCATGCCCCAGCTGGGTGCACCAGGGGAGTGAGCCACGTGCACGCAGAGTTGGCTGCGCCTTCTAGTGGGCCTGGGGCAGCCCCAAGCCACACAGCGGGGCCTCCGGGAACAGGAGGGAGGCGGACTCACCGTGCGATCAATTAGGGAGTCGTGACCCAGCCTCTCACTCATGTCTTTCGGGTCCACCTGCAGCCCCCTGATAAAGCCAAGACTGTCCTCAGTGACAAAGCATGAGTGATGACCGCTGTCACAGCTCTGCGTAATCACTGCCGCGAGGTTTCATGAGGCCTCCGAGGAGGGGCAGGAAACCCGGGTCTGTTCCTTCTCACAGGGACGGTGGATGGTCCACCCAGTTCTCAACTTCCAGCGTTCTCGTTCGCAGCAGTCAGTCCTTACTGTTGACAAAATCAACCCAATTCACAGAATCAGATCACTTTTTAGCTTCAGAGGTTGGAAAGATGCAGGGTTTGCAGATTCCATCCTGGCTGTGCCCACAGCTCACCTGAGCAGGTCAGGCTCCTCCTCCTCCTGTGGTTTACCTGAACGCAGAAACGACTCACCCCACCGAGGAGCACTGCCTGTGGCCAGGCTCACACGCCTCCAGCTCCTTAATGAAATGTGCAGTGTTTTACAGAGGGTCTCCGTCATTTGGAACTCTGGGTTAAAATCCTGGAAATAAAGACTGTATTTGTGCTGCCTGGCAAGAAAATGCTAACATAGTCAACTCTAAATTATTCACCCAGGCATGCTTTTTGTATTATCCGTGAAGAATTTAAATTCCGACCTAACCAGCCTGTGTGATTAGCCGGCTTTTTTAAGCACCCCATAAACCTTTTGTGCACAGAGAATTCAATTTGATTTTATTATTAGCCTCAGGAAAATGTAATTAGACACAATGCATTTTAATGCTATCCAGAAATGGCTTTTTAAATTCCTTGCTATTTAGAATTCTACAATCAATGGTACTTAAAGTTAACTTATTGCATGACACAGTTTGCCTTTGAGGAGGTAGTAATTGAAGTGCTAAGGCACAGAAAAAATCATTCACCCTATATTTATGTATTTTATAAGACGGCATTTTCTAAGCACGTGAGCTGGGTGCACAGACATGTTATGTGACTCTGAAACATCCTGTTAGACTTGGCCACACAGTCGGAATTTTTTCTAGTGACCTTAAAATCTCTTTTTTAACTTAAGTCAATGCTAAAGCTGGTTGGTATTCCCTGATGACACATGAGCTGCCCATCAGAGCAGGATGACCAGTGGGAGATGCCAGTCTCAGGTTTCAAAACCCAGCAATCATGTTGCTCAAATCAGAAATCACTTGTAGAATCAACAAAGGTTGATTGTCCTCAGCTTTAAATTTCCTTTCATTCCAGCTCATGTCTTATCTTTCTTTTGGTGCTGAGCTACAAGTCCGTGTCCCCAGAGGATTATAAAGCCTGTTAAATGCTGTTGATGCCACCTCTCAGTTGGTCACCATCTAGACACACGGACTGACTGCAGGATGTGTTAACCTCTCTGGAAGGTCCTGTGAACCTCAGCAGACCCCTCCTGCATCCCTGCCAGGAGAGGCAGCCCGGACAGCGGGGGGCACGGCCCTGGGCTTCATGCCTCCTTGTTGGTTAAAAGTTATTGC
Source organism: Camelus ferus (assembly GCF_009834535.1). Taxonomy (NCBI): domain Eukaryota; kingdom Metazoa; phylum Chordata; class Mammalia; order Artiodactyla; family Camelidae; genus Camelus; species Camelus ferus. The sequence goes on along the minus strand of NC_045703.1, from coordinate 72,098,535 downwards.
TTTCATTCCCCAGTACCGCCACTAAAAAATAAAAAATAAATAAATAAAGGCATTGCTTGTTTGCGCTACAGACCTCCCGTGCCCAGGGAAAAGTGAATCGGTTCACGCTAACCGGACTGCACCCTCCCCCGCGCGCGCACCCCGAGGCGCGGCAAACCAGCCTCCTCTCCGCCCGGCCTCTAGCCTGTGCGCGGCTCCCGCGAATCCCGGGGATGCACCCACGGTCTTCAACCTAGAACCTGCACCTCTGGGGCTGACGTCTGCTGTACCCCTCGCTCGGTGCAGACCTAGTGCAGGGCGAGGTGCCCCGGGGACTCTGAAGAGCAGGCAGCCCTCAAAGCCTGAGTTCTCTGCGGGGAGAAGAAAGGCGGAGCGCGGCGCCAGCCCGGGGGCGCAGCCCGCAGCGCGTGGTGCGCCTGCACCGCGCGGCCCGGCTCTTTGCTGCGCGTTTGCGGCCCCCGCTGTCTCCTGGCGCAGCGTTTCCACGTTCTAAAAGCTGCTCCGCTGAGCCTTCTGTCTTTTAATTAAAGCTTCTCTAGCACGTTGGCAGCTTACTTCCAAGCGCAGTCAGCCCTGGTCGCATTAACTCTGGGTGGGCGGGAGGGAGACTGTGCAGCCCCTGGGAGGTGTCAGGTTGGGGGCAGTGACTTGAGTACCGCTCCCTCGTGGTCCAGGATGCTGAAGGTTGCCGAGCACACGAAGCCCCCAGCCTGGCACCTTGCGAGGTCGCCTTGGAAGGGCCGTGTGGGATGCGGGTCAGCCGGGCATCTGCGGGGAGAGAGCACGGAGCACTCCGCTCGTGGTTTAGCTCCTGGGTGTGGAAGGAGCACCCCGACCCCCTTTCCCCCAAAGTAAAACACTGGGGGGTAAAAGCCCTCATTCTCTGCAGCGGCTCGCCCCTCCCAGCCACCCCCGCCCACTCCCCCATGAGCCAGCATATCGTTTCCACCTCAAAATTAAGTATCGGAAGGAAGTCAAAAGGTAGAAAGTAGAAAAGCGAAGACCCAGTCCTGCGCCCCCCCCCCCCCCAGGGCCGCTGCCAGGGCGTGCTGTCTCACATGGGTTTCACCTTTACATAGGCGCCTTGTGAGAGAACTCTAAATGCGTATTACATACGTTATGTATTATCATAGATGGATAAATTTATGATGTAACTTGTAGAATTTTTGCTGTTTGTTGTCATATATTACTACTTTATTGTAACTTTTTTGTATGCTGTACAGCTTGTTTTCTCTTCTTTTGACAGTTTTTGTTTGTTTTGGAGGGGGAAGATAATTAGGTTTATGTATCTATTTTAATGGAGGTGCTGGGGACTGAACCCAGGATCTCGTGCTTTCCAAGCACATGCTTGTTTCCTCTTTTTTGACTTGACAAACTACTGGGAATACCCTTGCGTGTCAGTTCCCACACCTGGTTGCTGTGGCCTTACAGCGTCACCTGCACCCTGTAACCAGGCACCCTGACTCAGGTGCATCTTAGGGGTCTTGCCTGCGACTTCCTTGATGGTGAACAGTCAGGTTGTCTCCAGTTTAGTTTTGTTTTTTCAATTTTTTTGCTGTTACAAATATTGCTCAGAGAAACATTTCGTACATTCATTTCAAAGCACCTTTGAAAGTACTTCTGTGGGATAAACTGGTGGAAGTAGTTGCTCTCCCAAAGACACGTGAGTTCCTCATTTTGGTGGGTCCTCCACGCCAGCCCTCCAAGGCTGCGCCGGCTTCTGCTCCCACCGCTGTCACGTCCAGCCCTCGCCAAACCCGCATGTGACTGATTGCTTGCAGTTTTGCTGGTCTCCCAGGCAGTGTTAACTGGGTTAAGTGTGGACGTGCCTGTAAGAGAGACTGGGTGTCCTTCTCAGGCAGGGGAGCAGCCAGAGTCCTTCCGCATCCTTCCCGCACTTTTCTTCTGGGCTTTTTCCTGTTTTCCTGGTGATCTCTGGGAGCTCTTGCCTGACATAGAGCCTGGCCCCTAGTCTGTTACGTGTGGTACAGACACTCTCTCCCCGCCAGTCTTTTATCCTTTTGTTTTACTTAACGATAAACTTGAAATGGGACCAGGCTTAGAGCCTCAAACTTTTGAGCAAAATGACAGAGCTTAGAGGAGTCATGATTAGAGGACATTGCTCCTGTCACAGTCCTGCCCACTTTCCCAGTGTGTCCCCGGAGAGCGGAGCACCCTCTGCGCTGCACATGTGCTCCGAGTGCCTGGGGCCCGGCCCCTGAGGGACAGGTCACCCTGCGGGCTGGGCTCATTCTGGAGTGGACAGGGCAGAGGGCTGCGCTGAGAATATCCAGTGAATTTTGATCAGTGATGGTCCTGAAGTTTTGTTCTAGGTATTTTTGCCGTGTATCAAGTCACTGGCCCCACCCAGAATAAAGTGTGGCTCAACGTGGCTCCGCCTGGCTGATCTCTGTTTGCCTCCTTCTCCAGCACACACACACCACACACACACACACCTCACACACACGCACACAGGGTTACCACACCACGTAGTGGCTCAGCTCCTCCCAGAAGGCTGATTCTCCTGTTGTCGCCTGCAGACTCGCCTGGCGTTCCCCCCAGCGCCAACGCTCACCATCTGTTCAGAGGATTCAGTTTTGTGGCCTCCAGCCTGGTCCAGGAGCCCTCACAGCAAGATCCGCACAAAGCCACAGTTCACCCCATCGTGCAGGTAATCCCCCATTGTGTAACTGGTTTTCCATCATGCAGGTGGTCCCCCATCCTGCAGGTGGTCCCCTATCATACAGGTGGTTCTGTGGAGCCCGATTCCGTTCACTCCCCCACCAGCAGCTCAGGGTGAGGAGTTCATCCCTGATGTGGCCCGTGAGCTGAGCTGTCTCGGCCAAGGTGGGGTGCACGTCCTTCACAAGCTCCTCCCCCACCTCCCTGGGTCCCTGAGTGTCAGCCGCGGTGGTCTGCACCGGGCTTCACGTTCACCCTAAAGATGGAGACTCCTGGGAAGAATGTCACCATGGTGTGTCTGTGGCCGGAGCCCCCACAGGGGCCACACTTGGGGATCTCTGCCGTGCAGAGTTGAGCCAGCACCCCAAGAGAGAGGCTCGGTTTGTGGGCACCAGTTCCTGCCCTGAAATGTCGTCTTCAGAGACAGAGATGGCTGAAGGTGCTGTTTCTGTGAGGAGCCTCCCACCTTATAAACGTAAGCGGATGAGGAAACTCTGAGAAGGAATTATGACCGCATTTCCTCCAAGAGCCGAGTCAGGACACCTTGGATGGCGGTGGGTTTCCATGGTGCTCTCCTGAGGCCTCTTGGGAACACACGGCACTGGGGATGCTGTGACACTGTCCACCGTTATTGGTGACTTTGTCTACACTCTGCACAGGCAGGTGGTGTATACGGGCAGAAGCAGGGTGTGAGGGGCATCCTAGGGGCGGATTCCCAGTCACACGCTGACATCCAGACACCCTGCACCTACAGGGGTGGCGTCCTTTCACTCCAGATTATTACTCTCGGCTCTTTGGGGGAAACACGGCCGGTCAGCCGACACAGGGTCCTGTGGTGTCTAAGAACAGGGTCCTGACCCGGGAGGTGGGGAAGCTGGGGTTTAGATCTGGAGCCATGGCTAATCAGCTCTGTGACCTTGGTCAGAGGAGTCCACTGCCTCCTGGCCTCAGGGTCCCCACATGCGCAGGCTGGAGTGTCCCTCTGTGCCCGCGTCCCATGCACCTGTGGCTGTCCCCTTGCACGAGAGACCTCTGACCCTCCGCCTGCTCTCTCTGCAGCAGTTACATGGGAACAACATCCACTTCACCGACGGCTACGAGATCAAGGAGGACATCGGGGTGGGCTCCTACTCCGTGTGCAAGCGGTGTGTACACAAGGCCACGGACGCCGAGTACGCTGTGAAGGTGAGCGCGGGGCCTGGGGTGGTGCTGGGCGGGGCAGACGCGTCTGCAGCTGCTCGGCGCCCGGCCCCCGCAGGCACACCCGGCCTTTCCATCACTCTCACCACCACCGTTACCCAAGCTCTGATGACGGCAGAGCTCCATTTGCTTTGATATTAGGTCGCCCATTAAGAAGCTATTTTGCAAATCATGAGTAGGGTCTGTTCTAGCCAATGTGTGGGCACTGCCCACCTTTAGTAACGTGGGACAGGAAACACACTGGAATAAATGCTCTGGGCACTCAGTGTTTTGGAAACTAGAGTTGGGGGTTGCATGTAGCATTTGGTGAAGGAGGAGGTAGGGAAGGAAGAAAGCAGAGGGTGAGAAAGGAAGCGACAGTCACCAAAAGTTAAATCAAAGAAATAAACAGAAGCATTAAGCTGGCAGGTATTTGCAACAACTTAGGCAGAGAGCTGGTAGGCTTACCCTCAACCATCGAGAATGGCGAACAGCGACAATGACCTACAACCCAGTCTGGTGCTCTCTGCACGTGCCTTGGGCTTCCGTCATTGTGGCTAAATTAAATATGTGATCTGGAAATCCAAAATACCAGTTTCTAGAGTTTTCTGGTTGGTAAAATGTGGGCTAAAACTAAAGCTTTCTGCTAAAATCATCATCTAATTTTTGTAAATAGCATAAGTTGTACGTTCTCCCTACAAGAGAGTGAGAAACAGTCTGTGCACCACCCCCACTCGGCTGACCTCGAGGCTCTGGAGGACCCAGGTGCAGCCTGTGGCGTCGTGGCGACCAGAGCGGCCCGGGCAGCCCTGTGGCACACAACACTGCCCCTGCTCTGCCGAGAACGCTGGGGGAAGGTAGGAGCCGCCAGCAGGCAGCCGCATAAGGAGAGCAGTTCCAGCAGCCGCGGTCCTCCTGCGCGCCGAGAACTGTTCAGAACAGCGACCGCGGTGCGCGGGCTTCGTCCCGCAGCGCTCGCAGCTCGCAGCTCGCAGCGCCTCGTGAAGACGGAGGGCTTCTCGGGAATGTCACACGTGTTCCCTGGGGCGTCTGCCCAGTGCCTCTTGCCCTGAGGAGATGCTCAGCTCTGTCAGAAAAGACACCAGCCAAAAAAACAAAAAACAAAAAACCGCAGGCCTCTTGGCTGAATCTGGATTGGGAATTTATGACTTTCTGACAAATTAATCTTGAATCCCTCAAACAAAAAAGGAAGTTTAAATTGGAGGAAGGCTCCGTTTGGGGGTTCCGCCAGCCGATTCTCTGTGTCCGCCTGCCCCATGTCTTGGACGCACCCAGGAGCGGCTGAAGGAAGGGAGTGCCGCACAACTCCGAATCCCTGGGGGATGGCGTGGGGACGGGGCGAGGACCAGCGGCCCGTCGGAGCGCCCCGGAGGCCCGCCAGCCGGGGGCCCGGCCGTGCCGGGAAGCGGTGCCTCCAGCGCCCGGGCGCGTGGGCCGGGGTATTTCGGGGTTTGGGGCGTTGAGGAATTTTCTTTGTCCTCGTCCTTGTAGGGAGGGACTCGGGGGGGGGGGTTGTTCGCTTCCTGTGTCCGGATGAGCGATGGTGGAGGGCAGACCTGCGTTCCGCCTCACGGGAGTGTCGTTTTTACTTTAAAAGTGTCTCACCAGCGTCTGAGCGTGCGTGGGCTTCTCAGCATTCTTTCCGCGGGTCGATGCTCGCAGGACCCCTTTAGGCAGCGGTGGGGTGACCAGCAGCGATCCTGCAAACAATGGAAGCTTCCAGTGAGCGCAAAGAAACGCCTCTATTGTTAGCCGAGCTCAGCGACCCCGATGCCCTTCTGGAGAGCAGCCTAATGCTGGGAGGTTTCTGAAAATAAGTCCCCACGGACAAAGGCAATGGTGTGTTTTCCCGAAAGTCCCCAAGTCCGGCTCTCACAAAAGGACACCATCTGAATTAAGCTTTGTCAACGAGTAGCTCATAAGTTGGTCCCCAAAGATCAAACCCCACGATGGGAATTTCTGGGGAATTTCAGCCCCAGCTTCTCAGGCAGTGAAGCCGGGAGCTGTGGTTGCAGACGATGGTAGAAGGAAGAGCCGGTCTCCTGTTTCTGTTTTACAAGACCGGAAGTTCCCTGGACAAGTTGGGGGTGGTGGGGAGCCTCACGGGGATTTCCCTCATCCTCTCCAAGACTCTGGTCGGTCTGATTCTTCGTCTGGAAGATACTTGAATTAACCAAGCACAGGAAGGAGCAGTGACTTTCCAGCGACGTGAGCGCCCGGGACCCAGGGCTGCTTCAGGGCACATTCAGCTGCTCACGGATGGTCGGTTCATCCATCTGAGGGCAGACGTCCTTCACAGATGACACAGCTGATGGGAACCCCCTGGCAAAGAGTGGCAAGCCACTTTAACCCACTGCAGGTCCCCATTCTGTTCCCTTTCCAGCATTTTCCAGGTGGAGCCTATCTGGAAAATGTCTTGGCATTTTTCTGCTCTACCGACTTGTTGACGAGCAGGACCCTACTTCCTGATGGAGGAGCTAAGAGACAGCAAGGCTAAGGATGTTCTTGAACGTCACGTGGAGCCTCCAGTGTGCCGTCCAGTCACTCGGCCTGGGAGGTGATGCCAGCTGAGCAGACGCCCTGTTGGGGTCTGGTGCTAGCACTCAGCGGCCACTCTCCGGGCCGCCAGTTTGCAAACCCAGCTGTGCAGATTCTTGGATGGAAAAGGATGTCTGTTTCATTTTGAGAGACAGTGAGTCCGGGCCTCCGTCCAGCTACGGGGGCGGGGGTCACTAGTGGTGTCTGGGGTCCCAAGGCCAGGGTGCCGCCCTGTGTCCTGCACAGGACGGCCCCTCCCACTGCCACCCCCCCTAGAATCACCCACCTGAAACACCATCAGTGCCGAGGTGGAGGACCCCAGCCCAGAGGTGGGGGTAAAGGGGGTCTCGGGTGCGTGAATCCCAGCAGCTGGTACCCGGAGATGAGGTGGGGTTTCCTGTCTGTTGAGCCTCTCTTACTGTTTTGGTAGCGGGATGGTAATCAGACCAAGAGCGCAGGGCCTCCCACGCTGCAGGCAGGGGCAGGGCAGCGCTTCCTGGGATGGAGCCGGGCCCCAAGTGCGGTCTTCCTGAGAGGACAGCAGGGCCGGCCCTCACCCGCCAGCCTCAGCTCAGCATGGGGCGTGGCAGTTCTCACGCTCTTGGGAACATCTCTGTGGTTTGCTATACGTTTACTTCTGTCTCTTAGGTACCTAATTTTGCTCTATAATTACTCTCATCGTGTTAACTCATTTAAGGCTGGACTTAAACCAACCCACCCGAGTTTATTCCCAGTCAGCAAGATCGCTGGTTTTGCATTTGCCCTAGCTGCGTTTTCATGCACACAGCCTAAATTAGTGAGGGCAGTCCTGGCCCGCACTTAACCAAACCTTCACCGCAGGGCTCACGTGGGACAGCGACCCGGTAAGGGTGGGTTCACTCAGGGTCTGGGTCTGTAGACTTGGTCCCTCCTTCCCCCTATGGCAGACACCACCAGGTCACCCTCTCCCTTCGATTAAACTAGGTGGGGATGTCCCCCACTGCACCCACCTCGCTCAGGCTAGGAGAGCTGAATGAGAGGAACCGTGACGCCTCTCAGCCGCTGCGTGAACCGGTGGGCCCTGCTCTCTAGGAACTCGGAGTTGTTTCCGTGGGACAAAACAGCTCTGTCCTCTAGTGTGAAGCCCAAGTCCCCTTTTCTTCATAACCAGCCCCCAGGCCAGTGGTGGGAGATGAAGCTATATAGACTTTGAAATAGCACGACGTAAAACCGCGTCAATGCCAAGGCATCGGTGCACCTTTTGTTTAAAGTGAGATGAAAGCGGAATTAAATATCAAGTGCAGAAGGTAGCTGTGACTGAGTAGGAGTCAGAGGGGAGAGGTGTGTTTGAAAGGAAAAGATAATTAATATTCTTATTTCATGAAAGATTCCATACACACTTTACAAACACTGCATAAGAAGGTGTCCTTTTTAGTTCAGTTTTAGGGCTTAGTGGCTTAACACGATCAGGTCATGTTTTAGACAGTGCCAGTCTGTAGAAGGAAGGGCTCCCGGCACTGTGCTGTGGGGCTGGGGAACTCAGGAGTGAACGTATATATATACATACACGTGCGGGAGCTGATTCATTGCAGCAGAGTTGCCTGTGTCTCAGCTTCTCATCGGTCGCTGCTAGTGAGCCCTGAGCGAGGAGGGCTCTGGACAGGGGAAGCGGCGCACAACAGGCATGGCCAGGTGGGGCCGCAGTGTGCAGATGGAGCTCTGACCCCCAGCCGGCAGCCACGTGCCCAGGAAGCCAACCCCACCCTCCGTCTGCAGGAAACATCCCCGGAAGCCAGTGAGTCAGAGCTGCGGGAAGGCAGATTGCTGTCTGCAGGGACGTCTGTGAGCAAAGTGAACAGGAAGGTCTGTCACCATCCACCCCGACCGGACAGGAACTGACCTACGGCCGACAGATGCCTTACTGTCTCTCCCCGCATCCAGCTCAGGACCAACCGGAGGAACCCCAAGTGCTCCCCTCACCAACCTCCTAGGAGCCCCACTTCTCGTAACCCCCGCCTCCACTGCCTCTGCACCCCCTTTCCCCCCGGAAGCTCTCTCGTCCCCGGTGCCCAGACTCTGCCAGATGCTAGTGACACTAGTGACGTCACTGAGGGTGGCCGAGCCCCTCGCTGCAGCAGCACCGCCTGCTTGTCCCCACGTGGGCGACCTTTGTTTATTTCTACCAGGAGGGACCCCTTCCTTGCCTTTTCCAGCTTCGGGAGGCGGCGGACATTCCTTGGCTCTTGGTGCCTCCTTGATGACTCACAACAAATTCTTGCTGCTACGCCACCTCTCTGGCTACTAGCTCTTACCCTCCTGCCTTTGTGACTAGATTGAGCCCCCCTGGTAACCCAGGGATCCCCACATCTCAAGGCACCTAATCCCGTCTGCAAAGTTCCTTCTGAATATAAGGCAGCATATCACAGGTTCTGGGGTGAGGACGCGGCCGCCTTGGGGGCCCACTCCGTCCTTCCCGCCTCTTGGCCGATCCTTGTGTTCCTTACCTGCTCTCTGACCCGCTCTGTAGGGGCCTCTCTGGCCAGAACCCGGCCACTCGTGCTGTCTCTAGAGTTACTGCCCCCGTCCAAGCAGCAGCCATCTCTGCTCTGTTCCCATGGGTCCTAACGGTCCCCAGGCCCACCTCTGCCTGCAGCCGAAACTAAACCTAGGCAGCACATATTTTCGTCATCCCTCTGCCCAAACCCCCACAGCCCCGTTCCTGGTGCTGCTCCAGCCCCTCCTCACCTCTGCCTCCAGCCCGGTCCCACGTGGGTGACACGCTCTTCCCTGTGCCCAGAACTTTCCTCCCCAGCCCTGGGGCCCAGTCTCTGCTCTCGGTCGAGGTCCTCTCTGGTCACTCCCTCCTCCTTGCCCACAGAGCCTTCTTTGTGGCTCTCATCACCCCTGACATGTTTCACAGCTCGTTTCTGGTCTGCACACCCCCATCACGGCGCCTGGTCGTGTCAAGGACAAGCGTTATTTAAAAGAGAAAAATCAGTCAGAAGCTTTTCTTCCAATTTAAAATCACTTCGTCCCTTTCTTTGGCTTTTGATCATCAGAGTGGACTGTACAACTGCCCCGCTGAGCATCTCTTGGCTGCAGAACACATTTCCTTCTGCAGAGACTCCCCTGTTCACTAACCAGGCACTTTCATTCATTTCTACAGCTTTTTTTATTAATTCTTTTCCAGGGCAGACACAGTGCTGGCTTCTAGGCAAAAACAAACCTGTTCTCAGGGACCTCACAATCCAGCCGTTTAGGGCGTGTACTGATCACAGAGCCAGAAGCCAGAGCAAACAGTGGAACACAGCTGAAGAATCTGAAATTAAGTGGCCTATTCTGTCCCGATAGCTCTTCCTGGTGGCGTTTTTACCTTCAAACAGACAGACACGCACTCCTCTTCAAATTCTCGCTTTTACGTTTCCCCTTTGTCTGTCTGGGAGACTCGGACGGGGCGGGGTGTACATCACTGGCGTGACCACATCTTCCTGCAGAGAAGCACAGCCACCTGTCCTTCCCAGGAGCGTATTGTTGTGTTATTACAGGATCTGAAAAAGAACACGTGTGTATGTGTGTGACTGAGCCATTACGCTGTGCCCCAGAAACAGACACCTGTAAACTGACTCTCCCTCAATTTTAAAAAACAGCAAAAGGACCAGGTGAAAGCAAAGCAGGGCCCCTGGCCTCACGCAGGAGCCTGTGCCACCCACGGCGTGATTCTGGTCAAGTGCGGCTGATGCGCTCAGGGCTGAGGCCGGGCAGGCTCTCCCCAGAGGAGCCCTGATTTGTATGCACAACAGAATGTTGACAATCATGTTTCCGTTTCTGGGCTCGTTTTCATCCTGTGTGTGTAATTTGTCAACCAGAAAAGCAATGAAATTAAGACAGATGCCTGACGTGAATGGAGCTTATTTTTAGAAAGAAAACTGATTGGCATGGAAATTTTTGTTTTTTTCTGGGCAGGGAAACGTGGAGTTCTTTCTCTGCTTTTTTGTTTAAGTGAATTGTGCAGGAGAAGGCATCTGTTAAGTTTTACAGGCGGCTGCGCTCTGTACTACCCTCGATTCAAACGTGGCGCTGGTCCTCCCGACCAGTTGGTGGGCACAGCCTGTCTAGGGAAGGGGTTTGCAGGCCTGTGACTTCACCCCGCCTCTGTTCACCTCCAGTACCTGAGTGATTCAGTGTCCCGGGGGGAGAGCCTGTGCTGGAGAGCGATGAGGAAGGTGAGGAAACTCAGAGATCAAAATGAAGAGGAAAAAGCGTGTGGATGGTGGCGAAGTCTCAACCAATCAGAAATAAGAATGTGTCTGGGGCCCACCTGCCAGTTCCATCTGCTAAGGAGAGTCGTGTTGCCTGCCATCCTTCGCTGGGGCCAGACTTGCCTCCTGGGCTGTGGAAACACACAGCTTCCTAGAGGGCAGTGCGGGAGAGGCGGCTTTGCCGGCGCGGGAGGCTCCGGCCCAGGGGCGGCGGCTGGCCCCATCTCCTCCTGACTCCTTCCTTGTGGTTCGTCATTATCATTTGAGCATCAGGACGGGGAGGGGGGGGCCTTGCTTGTGAACATCTTTACTGCGAATTCCTCCCTCGGTTCTGCTGCATAAGGAAGACTATAAACAGTACTGTTCTCAAAATAAGGGACTCGGTCGACCAGGGCACGCTTGAACCAGGAGCCAGGCCAACAGCAGCAGCCCCAAGAACAGCCCCAAGTTCCTCCCAGACGTACCTAAACCATGTGCTCCAACCGCCCGAGGCTTTGCCGACCCCCACACACCTGAGCTCTGTGCTCGGACCGGCCGTCACACCTCACTGCCCTGTGTCCCTTCTGTTTTAACTTTCTCAAAAAAAAAAATATATATATATATCGCAGAAAACGTTTTGTGGATTAAAGCAGCCAGCACTTGCCGACAGCAGTTGCTATCAAGACACTGGGTCTGAACAGAGGATCCCCTGCCCATCCAGTTCCATCTGCACAAAAAAGCAGGAGCAGCGTCAGAGAAGCCACCTCCAGAGGCGTTAGCCATGAAGCAGGATGACTCCGTTTCCAGGTCGGTTTTTGTCCCTGGCGCCCTGTGGTTGGAAGCCATCTGTTTTCACGGGCTAAGAGGATTTTATCTGCTCCCCTAAGACATGGGCTACACGTGCTGCGAGGTGGAGGGGCTGGAAACCAGAAGAAACATCGGTGTGTGTAAACCCGGTGCAGACACGTCAGCCCAGCGTCTCTCGGTGACAACCACGTGCTTGGTTTCACTTTGCCGCTGGTGTGGAGCCACCAAATGAGGCCGGAGACCACAGCAGCTGGACGCCGCATTTAGATTGAGCCGAGGGTGCAGGCCACCCACCAGGGCCTGCTGAGAGGTTGCAAGGCACCTTCTGTTTTTGGTGGTGCCCGTGTAGGCTCCCCAAACCCATCCTTCTCCATCCAGCCCTGTAATAGCTTAAAATTTGTGTCTGAAGACTGGTACCCTCTGTTTTTAATGTCAGTCTGCTGCTCATTGGGGAAGAGAGGATCGCCGGGCAGTCGTGAGTCATCTCGGTTGGGCTTGAGCTGTAGGGGGGAGGAGGCCGGGAGGGTCTGAGCGTCGCGCGCTCTCTGTTCCAGATCATCGACAAGAGTAAAAGGGACCCCTCGGAAGAGATCGAGATTCTCCTGAGGTACGGCCAGCACCCGAACATCATCACCCTCAAAGACGTAAGTGTCCTGCGCGGCAGCCACGCCGCCGGTGCTTTGTGTTTCTTCAGCTGCTACCCAGAGCTGCCGTGGGTTTGGTGCCAGCTTGTGGCGCGGCTCCCCTGCTGAGCCTGGCGCCCGTGCCCCTCGGAGGGAGTCGCCCACAGCTGGGTGGCCTGACCTCCGGTTGATTGCACCCCTCCTCACGAGTCGCGTGATGAAAGAGGAGGGATGACCGGTGTGGGTTCTAACCCAGGTGTGCTGACTTTCACTGTCACGAGGGGTGTGGAGTGGAAGAGGCGGAGGATCAGCCCCGAGACTCCAGACCGCAGCCCCTCCCAGCTTCCCTGCCTTTCCCTGTTGATCTTCCCGTCCTTGTCCCTGATGGAGGGGGAGGGAGCAGGAACCAGGCACATGGCGGCCAGTCCGCAGCATCTCATACAGGCCTAGGGGCGGGGCCTCGTGGTCGGGGAGGGGAGGGGGCGCTGTCTTCTTCTCCACCTTTGCCCTCTGACTCTGGAGTGGCCCCAGCATCATGAACCCAGAACCTTCAGGCATGGAGGCCACCTCAATTTCCCTTGGGCCCCGTAAGTCCCTGGGGTAAGGGGCCTTCCAGATGCCAGTGCAGCACTGAGGAGAGCGTGAAACAGGACCTCAAGGGACCACGGCCTGAACTGCAGCCCCGTTGCATCCCCGTGGGTCACGTCGGCTCCCCAGCTCAGGACCAGTCCTCCTGCTGTTCCCTTCTTCATGCGAGTGCTAAGATCCACAAATAGAAACCAGCTAATTTGAAACCCTAAGTGTCTCAGGCCACTCTGACTCTGTTTGGGGTGAGTGATGCCACGCGTGCACAGGCTCAGAAGTAGAGCGTTTGATTGTAAACTCAGAGACAAGCACACCCAGATTAACTTTACATCCTTTATTGAGCTCAGAATCAGGCAGATCATTTTAGTGATTTGTTCTGAACATTATTGACCTGTAAGCCAAAAAGTCATCGCATTTAGGAGCTTTTGCCTCTGTTCCCCCCAACCCTGAGTCTTGTCAAGGCTAGGGCAGCCCGTCTCTGGGTGGTGCGCACGTAGCATGACCCGGAGCCCCAGCTGGTTTGGTTTTGTTTGCCTTTTAATTTCTAAAGCTAGTCTGACTACAGCTGCCTTTCTCTATGGCTTTTCTGAAACAAAAGCAAGTGAGCCCTCCTGCCTCCTCCCCTGCTGGGCTCCTGGGGCCTGTCCCCGGAGCAGCACAGAGGGCCCGGGGCTTGGACCTGCTGGGCCAGGGCCTGCCTGTCAGCCTGCGCGGGGAGGCCCCAGAGGACGCCGCTCCGGTGCTGTGCCAGCATCCTGCTTGTCAGCCTCTGAACCTCTGCCTCGAGGCAGGCAGTTCCAGGCTCCGCTGCGGCCAGATCCATCCTTGCAGCCATCAGCTCTCAGCGGCGCTGGCTCAGCTTGGCCCAGCGGCACACCACTGCAGCTGTTTGTTTCCTAAGAGCCACATCTGGTGCGATTGGAAAGGCCCTTCCCTCAGGCTCTACAGAAGCTTGTGTTTACTCCCAGGGGAGCCCTGAGACCCCCCCCCCCCCGGCTCTCCGCGCTGACACCCCCTCCCCCTCTGGAGAGGCCCCTCCTTCCCTGCCAGGGCGACCGCGTGGTCCCTGAAGCCTGCGTGTGCCCCTTCCCACCCCCAGGTCTACGACGACGGGAAGTCTGTGTACCTGGTGATGGAGCTGATGCGGGGCGGGGAGCTCCTGGACCGCATCCTCCGGCAGAGGTGCTTCTCAGAGCGGGAGGCCAGCGACGTGCTGTGCACCATCACCAAGACCATGGACTACCTCCACTCACAGGGGGTAAGGCGCCTGCCCGCCCAGCCTCGCGGGGAGGGGCACAGGAAGAACGGACAGGGAGTCACTGAGAGCTGCTCAACAGCGGGGGTCTCAGGGCTCCTCGTCTTCCTTCCAAACCACGCCTATCCCTCTTGTGTCTAAAAGCGGTGTGTCCGGGAGCATGGTAAAGAAGTTAAACTCCCCTGGCCCAGGGACAGCAAGAGGACTCTGGGCTTGATAAGGGGAAATGTTGGGATTTCCACTACTTGCCCTATTTAACACTGAATTCTGGGGGGAAGGGCACAGCTCAGTGGTAGAGTGTATGCTTAGCATGCACGAGGTCCTGGGGTCACCCCCCAGTACCTCCTCTAAAACTAAATAAGTAAATGAACCTAATTACCTCCTCCCCCCACCAAAAAAAGAATATATATTATTTAAGCCAATAGATTCAAAATAGGATTTCAACTTGTAATCAATAAAAAAAAATTTTTTAAACTGAATTCCTTCACTAATGCCAAGGAATAAATCCACGGGGAAATGACAGTGATGGCCAGGGCTCACGCAGCCCTCACCGGCTCCAGGCCCTGCTCTAGGCTCTTCACCTAGGCAGGTCTAGACTGGATTGCACCCACTTCACAGATGAGGAGGCCAGAGCCCAGAAAGGCTGAGTATGTTGCCCGAAGCTGGGTTCTCTGTGCCCAACGCCGTGCTCCCAGGCCCCCGCCCCCAGCCCCGGACTCCGCCTCCTGGCCTCCGCACCTCCCAGGAAGCGAGCAGCATTTCCTTAGCCAGCCCTGTGGGTGTGGCCGGAGGCTTGAAAATGCAGTCACCTCTAAACAGGATCTCTTCCAGGGCCGCAGGGTGGTCACTGGCCGTCTGGGGACAGGAGCATGTCCCAGAATAGTCAAACTCTAGAAGAAGCCCTTCAGGTGGTGCTTTTGCAGATTGGCTTCTACATAAGGAGGGGAAGCAACGGGATTGGAATGGACACCTTTTGTTCCCTTGCCCACTGGGCCTCCGTGAGCCTGCTGTGCCTTTAACTTCCCCACCCCGTCCTCTGCCCGGTATTAACAGAACAATGAGACACGCAGGTCCCAAGCTGTCTGCAGGCACGCCCCGTGCTCTGACAATCGGCCTCTGTCCCCTGCAGAAGAAATCGCTTTGTGCCCTAAATAGCGCTGTGCTTTGAGGCGTTGCTGGCCCTGCCATCCTTACGGCAGTCAGTCGCTGGCCCTGTCCTGGGGGCCCAGGATGCCCTGCACCCCACGCGGCTCCAGGGTTTCTGCTCACAGCCGTGAGCTCATGCAGAGGCTCCTTGTCTGCGTCACTCGCTGGGGTACCTGACACCTGGAGCGTAGCAGGCACAAGGCAGGTATTTATCAGTAGAAATCTCCCCTTCACGTTCCCTGAGCTCACCACCACTGTCCTTCCACGTGGTGGCCCCGAGATCCTGGACATGTGCCTACTCATTTATTCAGTCAAATACTTGCCAGCCCAGGGGCTTATGTAGGATCCTCTGATTTGAATGTCAGCGTGAAAGAGGCAGGAGGGCCTGCAGAGATCACAGCATCCCGGCCGACTGCTTCCTGCCGCAGGACCTGCCTGGAATAAACCCCTGTCTTCTGAGTGCATCCCCCCTTCTCCCTCCTGCTCTGTCCTGGGATCCCAAGTCAGCAGTGATTCCTCCTGCCTCTCCAGGTGGTTCATCGAGACCTGAAGCCCAGCAATATTCTATACATGGACGAGTCTGGAAACCCCGAATCCATCCGAATCTGTGACTTCGGGTTTGCCAAGCAGCTTCGAGCTGAGAACGGGCTGTTAATGACCCCCTGCTACACGGCCAACTTCGTTGCCCCCGAGGTGAGAGGACCACAGAGCCCAGGGGTCAGGGAGACGGGCCCTTCCCGACTCTCAGAGGAGCTGTGTGGTTCGGTATGCCAGAGTCCGCGGCCTCGTTAGGTTGTGGAAACGAGAAGCTTCGGTCTCTTGGGGATCAGCTGCTGATCTTACTCAAACACAGTTCTATCATTTTATTTTCTATTTGTAAATTTTTAGTGGTGAAACTTTCATGTAGAATGGTCATTGTGCTGCAGACAATTTAGGTCAAATCTGCCTGTCAGGAGTTACACTGAGGAATAATGTCGCCAGTCCCTCCCACGACCGGGAAGGGAGCCAGTGGGTCACCTGTGATAAGAAATTACCTACAGTGCACATTTGTGGACTCACTTAGCGCCAGAATTCTTGCTCCAGATTGGTTTCCATAACAGAAGCAGAGGAGGGTGTCGCTCAAGGGTAGAGTGTGTGCTTAGCATGCACGAGGTCCTGGGTTCAATCCCCAGCGCCTCCATGAAATACATAAATAAACCTAATTACCTCCCCCCCCAAAAAGGAAAAACAATCGTTAAAAAAGAAAAGAAAAAAGGAAGCAGGTCAGGAGCTGGCTCTGACGTCAGGGCTCCGCAGAGATCTGCAGGTGAGAGCGCGTGTGAGTCTGAGGGCTCCCCCTCCCTCCCCCTCTCCTCCGGCATCAGCAGCCTCAGCCCAGCTTGTGTGTCTCCCCGCCTCAGGCTCCCAGGGATGGCTTCCAGCAGGTGGGACGCTGGTGAAAGCCGACCTGGAACAGTAGGGCTGACGCTGCTGGGTGCGGGAGGGACCACGAGTGCGGACAGACATTAGACTGCATGGATCCTTCTGGTTGTTGGTGAGACCCACCCAGGGTGGCCCTGGTGCGGGTGCTGGGACATGCACAGCAAGCCCTAAGAGAGAGGCGTGCTGGCACCTAGTGGCCGGTCTGTGAGCCGTCTGAGAGGTGACCCTGGCCTGGGGTCCAGGAGGAAGCTGTCTGTGCGCCTGCAGGGATGGGTGGGTCTGCAGCAGGGCGCAGGCTGGGAGGCCGTTATTAGGTTGTCCCGACGCTCCCTGGGCCCTTTAAAAACAATCCAGTTCTATTTGACCAGCGGGATTGCCTTGTTTGATCAGTGCTAATGTTAACAGTATTGATTTCAGTGATTACAGACTGCCTTAAATTGCTGTGTGACTTTACCGTTTACCGAGCACTTTTACCAGGAGTTTTGCTTTTATCCTCAGAGGCCCTGTGGAGTGGAATGGTACATACTATAAGCCACACTTCACAGATACAAAAAAAAAAAAAAAAAACAGGCTCGATGTGTTGTGTTGGAGTGACTTCGAAGGTCACCCAGCTAGTGAACTCAGCCCTCGCTGTGGTCACGTGCCCCGGCGACCTTCCATGCCGCAGGCACCACGCCCACGGCGCGGAGATCCTGGCCCTCGTGTCTAACTCAGCTCTCCTGCCCCACGTTCCGTGTCATCCGTGACCCGCGGTCATCCGGAGCGCCTGTGCGGCTTCCTTTGTTGTTGCCCAACTGTAAACGTATCGCAGATGGCCCTCTGCTGAGACAGGTGATCCTGGGGTGTAGGGAAGTCCTCCCGTCTTCACTGTTCCTCGAGAAATTAAGTACAGAAGGACCAGGGGACGGAGCAACTCCACGTCTGGGTATAAACTGCAGAGAGTTGAAAGCAGAGGCAAACACAGACACCTGTACCCTCGTCGCAGCAGCGTCATTCACAACCGCCGAAAGGGGAAACACCCCGGGCGTCCATCGGCGGGTGGACGGTACCGTGGAGCATTGTTCAGCCTTAGAAAGGAAGGGGGTCCTGTCCCATGCTGCAGCGCGGGTGGGCCTTGAGAACTCTGTGATACACCCGAAAGAAAAGGGGGATGATCTGATGGCTGTCTCACGAGGAACCTGGAATCGTTAGACTCCTAGAGACAGAGAGGAATGTGGTAGTTCCCAGGGGCCATGCGGAGGGAGCACAGGCGCTGTTTGCTGTGGGGACAGAGTTTCAGTTTTGCAAGAGGAAAAGGGTTCTCTGGGTGGACGGTGGTGGTGGCTGCACAACAGCGTGAATGTGCTTAACACCACCGAACTGTATGCTAAACATAGTGAAGATGGTGGGTGTTACGCTATGTATATTTGACTGTAGTAGAAAAAATTCTTCTGCCTGAAGAATTACACGTTTGCTTTCCAGTCTGTGTGTCTGGGACGAGGCACGCTCCCTGTGCACACTGGTCTTCGGAGAGCCCTGTTGCAGGGAGTCGGGGTTGGCTTCATGTCAATGGATGACGATGCCACTGAAGATGTCCCACCCCCACCCGGTCCCCACCCTGCCAGGCACGCTGTGAACTTGAACTTCTTCTCTGCCGAGTGCTGATCTGTCACCTGCTTCTCCCCTCGCAGGTCCTGAAGCGCCAAGGCTATGACGCAGCGTGCGACATCTGGAGTCTGGGGATCCTGCTCTATACCATGCTGGCGGGGTAACACAAGCCCTCCCCTGGGTGTCGGGGCCCTGGGGCAGCCCTGCTGGGGTGGCTGTCCCTTCTGGGCCTGTCCCCTGCACAGACTCTTTCGGCCTCTTCAGGAGAACCAAAGAGCAAGGACAGGAAATTCGGTTGTGCGCAGAGTGTATCTCCAGAGTTAGGGAACTGGGGCTACAGAGCTCCGCTCATCAGCAAAAAGCCAGGCCTTGGCGTCATGTCCGCGCTGTCTCCTCTGCACCAGGCACCCTCTGCAGAGGTCACAAGCTTCCCTTAGAAACATCCTCTCGAGCCAAGAGGCGGCAGCATCTTGAGGAAGGCAGGCTGGGACCCGCTCTGTCGTAGCAGGATGGCTGGGTCTGCCGTCTGCCCGCCTTCCCACCTGCGCTCTGCCCGGGCAAACCCTTGACCCTGACAGCCTCACGGCCCTCAGTTTTGAATGAGAAGTGGGTGCTGTGTGGTATTTAAGGCTCCTTCCAGCCAGGAAGGTCTAGGATCCCAAGATCCGCTGGTGCCCAGTGTTTTTTTTTAACTAAATGCTTGAGTGGAGGGGACCGGGGATGGTGTCTAGACCATCCAGTCCTGTTGACTGGACTGTTGACTGTTTGCAGTGAGTCAATGCCTAGTGTCACGGAGGCAGGAGCAAGGGTGCCCCTCTGCGGGCTGCAGCCATGCAGGACGCCTTGCACTTTCCTCTTGATACCCTACGATTGGGCCACTTCATGATTCTTCCAGTGCTGACTTGGCCGACACATGGACTCCGAGCAGAAGCTCGGCCGCTGAAGGAAATGCTGTCAGATTAGGCTCCAGCTCCTTTCCCCGGAGGCACACACTGACATGCCCCGGTTTATGCCAAGGCGTGACCCACTGGCCGTGGGGCAAGTCCTCTTGCGTTTACGTGTTTGTGTCTGTCGCTGCTGTAGGTCCCTGCCAGCGTATTATTCTGTCCACTGTACAACTGAGGCTCAAAAATTAGTTTGTCAAGAACCCAGAGTTAGTGATAGATCCACCGGGGTCCCTCAGACGTCCCATCTCAGGCTCTCATCCATTCTTCCACACTTTCACCACGGAAACCAAATCACCGGGCAAACCACGGTGCCACCCAGTCACCAGGGAAGCCAGATGTAGTCCAGAAAGGTTCGCCCTTGGTCCACAGAACCTTCTTCACTTGCCTTGTCACCCTATAGCACTGGCCAAGTGAGGAAAGCAGACGCAGCAGTGAGAAATACCTGACACCCGACGGGAAAGGAAAATCATTCTTTTTAACAACAAGGAGGCGAGATCAAGTGGTGGACTTCACTTTAGATTGTAAAGGGAAGCTCATTACAGTAAATGCTCTCACCACACAGCTTTACCCCTTTCGCAAATGGACCGGATGACACGCCGGAGGACATCCTGGCGAGGATCGGCAGTGGAAAGTACGCCCTCTCTGGGGGAAACTGGGATTCCATATCCGATGCCGCAAAGGTGAGTGGCTTCCCGCGGCCCTTCCTTCTCCGGTATGGAGATGCTGCAGCGACTGCTTCACCTTTGAGGACACTAGAGGACACTTGGCATAGAAATAATATACATATTTTATACTCATAGATTTTTTTAAGCCACTGAGCAAGAATAATTTTTTTTTGCAGAAACATTTCATAGCAGATCACGGTTGTAACTGTGCTTGTGTGTACATGGATTGCAACCTGTAAACTCAAAGTGGGCTCTATCTTCAAACCAGCTTGAGGGGTTTTGTTGTTACTTCTTTACAATCACCTGTGTTGAACATGAGCCCCTCTGGACCCACGTGATGGCTGCAGGTTATTAATTCCATGGTTGGTGATTATTTGTAGCAGGTATTTGCGGGTGCTGCAGATAAAATGAAACTGAAGGCAATGCTATGAATTGGTTACCGTCTGTGGGGTGGTGCTTATTTCAGCTTCTCCCTTTGGAGGATTACCATTTTTACTAAAATAATGTTTCAGTAACTTAAATGCACCATTTAACATCTCCACGTTTAATTTCTCTTTAGACGTAAAATCTTTAATACAATATAAATCTGGAGTGACCCACCAAGTTGATGATGGTTAAAACTTAAAAAAAAAAAATTTCACATACTTATAAACCTGAAAGTAAACATTTGGCCCCAAATGCAAAGACTCACTCTCAGAACGATGATTAGGTTTTGCTGTAAGAGAGAAAAGGAATTTTGCTAGGAAGGCCCTTTGAACCAGCGGCAATGAGTCCCTTCCTCTTCTTCTTCTTCTTCTTTTTTTTTTTTTTAATGGAGGTCCTGGGGATTGAACCCAGGACCTCGTGCGTGCTGAGCACGTGGTCCACCCCGAGCTCTGCCTCCCCTGTCTCTGCCCTCTTTGACCCCCTGCAACAGGATGTCGTCTCCAAGATGCTCCACGTGGACCCTCATCAGCGCCTGACGGCTGTTCAAGTCCTGAAACACCCGTGGGTTGTGAACAGAGAGTACCTGTCCCAGAACCAGCTGAGCAGACAAGACGTCCACCTGGTGAAGGTACCGGCAGGTGGTCCCGACAAAATGGTGGGAGTGGGGACTCCAGGAAAGTGGCCCTGAGACCTGCACAGTTGATTTGAAGCGGTCACAGTGTGTGGAGAGGGAACCGATAGCAGGCACACAGAGGCGTCCCAGGTGCACTTACTTTTACTTATTTCATCACAGACACACAGTCACACGCAGAACTCTGAGTAAGTTACGACTTCTGTGAACATTTCTGAACAGCTTCGTTGCACGCATGAGAGACAGACAGAGGCGGAGAGAGACAGAGGAGGAAAGACAGAGACAAAGACAGAGAGATAAAGGGAGAGACAGAGGCAGAGGAGGAGCAGTAAGAGGGTCCTTACGGGGATCAAGAGGTCTGCGCCTCCGGCGCCGCTGCTCGTGTGCTTACGGTGGAGTCTCCGCCCGACCTTCCCTTCTCTGACCTTGTGGTGCAGCCATTACTTCTGCGCTGAGCCGCTGCATCCCTGTGCCTTGAACCTTCGAGCAGCCAGGCGGTGGCCTCCTGTCACCTCGGGAATGATGCACTGGCCCCTGGTGTGCAGTCCAGACAGACTGACACCATCCAGAGCACTGGGGGGGTCTACACTGCAGGAAGAGGCAGTCCTGCCTCACGTGCCTGGTGGCGCGGGCTTTGGAGTTGTGCGAGTTGAGGACGGAGGCCACGGCCCTCCCCGGGGAGGCTCTAATCCATGTTCTCAGACCAGCTGTTGCCGTCACACAGCACAGTGCACCCTAGTCCTGCTCATCAGCACTGTGACCATGTCCGGAGAGTTCCACTCCCCTCTTAGGATGTGTGAGACCGGGAGCCCCGGTCAGCCCTCCCGCACACCACAGCCCCATCCCGCTCCCGGGAGCCCTGCATCCTGGGCGAGACCCTCTTCTGGGAGGCAGGCTGCCCCAAGCGGTGCAGGGACGGCGCTGCCCTGCTCAGAGCTGCCCTCTCTAGGCCTTCCTGGGGACTTAGAGCTACTTCAGGACAACCCAGTCACCCCAGTTAGACCAAGGTCCCCAAAAGTGGCAGAGCTGGAGGTGACAGACCCCAGCTGTTGCCACAAGGGGACCCCCGCGGACCAAGCAGTTGCAGGGCAGACCTGGCCGCAGCCAGCAGCGCAGGGACCGTGGGACCTCAGCTGGGGCCCCGTGCGAGCCTGGAGCTTTCCCCGGGGCCACGGCGCAGCTCCTGGCGGTGGGAGGCGGGGTGGCGAGTGGGCCCGGCAGACACCACCCCCGCTGTTTGAGAGCTCGGCTCCCGGGTCCTGAAGGAGGCCTCCCGTCCCCCGAGGCCGGCACCGTGTCACCCGCCTCTCCCTTCGTTTTGCAGGGAGCGATGGCCGCCACCTACTTCGCTCTAAACAGAACACCTCAGGCCCCGCGGCTGGAGCCGGTGCTGTCGTCCAGCCTGGCGCAGCGCCGGGGCATGAAGAGGCTCACGTCCACGCGGCTGTAGCAGAGCGGGACCTGCCGCGCACCCCGGGCTCGGGGCCGCCACCTGGCCGGCCACCAGCATCGCTGCTGCGGCCGGCGCCCGGCTCGCCCGCGCTTGCTTGTTCAGCCCGGAGAGGGTCCGGACGAGGGGCCTCCCGGCACCCGGCAGCGCCAACCTTGCCGCCTCCGCCCCGCAACGCCGGGCGGAGCCCCTCCACCGCAGACCGCGCCCGACGCCCCGCGCCCCGCCGGCCTTTCGCTGTCCTGCCTTGCGTTTATGTGGAGAGAGAGCGTTTCCAGTGGTACAGTCGGTAGCGTGGTCGGGCTTCCGGCACGCGTGCGCCGGGGGTCCCGGGGAGAAGGCCGAGCCCTGGGAGGGCTGGCCCCTGTGGCTGCGTCCTTGCCCGCGGGCAGAGCGACCGGCGGCACCGGGCACCCAGGAGCAGGCGCCCCCCCCCCCATGATCCAAAGAGCCCTTGTCTCGTCGCACCCCCGCTTTGGGCTGAGGCCCCAGTGCTCTCCCCCCGTCGCAGAGCTCAGTGGGGCGAGGCCACCCCAGAACCGGGGGCGGCATCGTCTCACAAGAATCGTTCGTGTCCCCAGGAGGGAGCCAGCGAAAGCCTCTTTTCCTCATTCCCCTCTAGGGCCGGGGGCTCCAAAAGCAGCTGCTCCTCGCCCCTGCCCCCGGCTCTAGGGTCTCCAGGGCCGCGGGGAGCTTCCCTTCGGACCCCTGCCCACTGCCCCACCCCGGGCTGGAGGGGAGCCGAAGGACGCGTTGTGGAGAGCTGGGATGCACTTTGTGGAAGCTGTACTTTCGTGTCGTGTTTGTGTTTCTGTTGCACAGATCTGTCCTCGCCTGACGTGTCAGTGGTATTTAATGTCCCCTTTGGGGAGTGTTCGCACAAGAGTGGGCAGAGGGCAGAGTGAGCTGGGCCGTGCGTGACCGGCTCAGCCCCACTGCCCGGGCCTGGACCACGGATGCACCTGTCCTTCAGTATCCTCCCAGCTGGCCCCAAACTGGGGGTGGGGGGGGCCCACCTGCCACTGACCAGAGGACTCTGACCCACCATGCCATGACCCTCCGTCCGGTGTCGCCGGGCGCCCTCTGTGCTTAGGTGGCAGGGGGGTGCCTGTTGGTGTCAGACAGGTTTTCACCAAGAAGACAATATTCAAAAGACCTTCCATCCCAACTCACTCGAGTACCCAACTCGGAAAACAGGAACAAGGCAGCACTCTAGAACTGGCTCCTCAGCTTGGCCTAGCTGTCTTCAGACCTTAAAACATAAACGTACTGCAGACGCTTAATTGTCCCGTGAGCCCCCCCTTTTTTTCTCAGCACCACAGGCAATAAAAAGGTGGGGACAGATTCAGGTACCTGATTTCCCACAAAGCCCTCTTAGGCGTTTCTCAGATTCCTCAATAGGAAGTGCTTTTTCCCCGAGGCTCAAAAGACTTCCACCCACATTTTGCTTGAGATCAAAACTACGTTATCTGTTATTAGAAATTTAGGGAAAACTGGGGAGCCCTGAGTCTCAGGTTCCTAGAAATCCATGATAATCCTTGTGTTTTCTGTTTGCTGCACGGGCACCTCCCTGTCCCTCAGCTGCCCAGGCCTCCGGCTTGGGCTTGGTTCCATGTTGGTTTGCTTGAAGCCCACCTGTTCTGATGGAGGGAGGGAGAAGGCAGAGAAACAGATGGGAGGCGTGGCCGGTCTGTGTCCTCCATGTGTGCCGCTCTATTACACCCACCAGTTACACACACGTGTGCAGCCTGAGCTCAGTCCCGCGCCTCCACGGGGGTCCATATGCTCGCGCCACACCTGCTCCGCTGAACCCGCTCTACTTGAATGTCCCTAAAATACTCCCACTTCCTCAGCCTGCAAAACTAGTAGGTGATACTTGAAACCCTTCAACAGGAGGTCAGCCTGGAGAAACTGATACCAAATTTTCGACTGAACTTTCCAAAGTCTTAAGTGAAAGAATGGCTTCATATAAACGGCAGTCGGTGTGTGAATGAAGGTGTGATGACTCTTCATTCACCTGGAGAGGGTCCCTCCACCAGTGACGAAAGGCCTTTCAGGATTTGCACAAGTCTTGTGACTGCCCAAGGCATTACCCAGCCGTCCCCACTCTCACCTATAGCCCGACCCCTCCAGGTCGTTAAAAACCACAGACTTGGTAGTGAGGAAACCCAGCCTGGATCTCAAGCCTCCAGACCCACCGCCAAGCGGTCGTTTCGCGGGGACGCCTCCGGTCTCTCTGCACCCTGGCGGCCCCCACTTTAAAAGAAACACGTGACTCGCCCCCCTGCCCCCATCCAGGGTGAAAGCTTTGCCAGGTGCCCCCCACTCCCCCCACCATGTCAGACTGGGCAAGAGTGAGGTTTCACCTCTACCCCCAGGTCAGGCCGTCCGTGGTGTCAAACCAGCTGTGTGTGTGACGCCGTTTGGAAGAGCGTTAGGCCTGCGGGCGGTCACAGTGCTTGATGTGACCGGTGTTGTCCTTCCGCGGCCTTCCCGCGCGCGGGGCTCCGCTTTGCGCATCTCCAGGCGCCATGGGGCCCCCAGCGGCGAGGAGACGGCCGTGATGGGGCCCCTCGGCGCGCTCCGGGCGCCGCCGCACAGAGGCGCCCTCCCCAGCCCCGGCCGCGCAGCACCGTGCGTCCCAGCGCGCGTCCGTGTTTACAGGGCTTGCTCGTGTCCACACTTCCTATTTTATGTTTGAGATGGGCGCCACTCTACGATATTTATTACGCTTTCCAGACTTTCTGAATAGATTTTTTAAATAAACATGGGTTTTATGAAGTGTAATGTTTTTCTAGCGTAACTGTGAAGGTTGGACTTCCTGTGTTGTTACGCATAACAGTCTGCAGGCAGGCGGCTCGGCAGCCCTCCCCCGCCCCTCGCGCGGACTTGGGGCTGCTGCGCGGAGCCGCCCTCCCCACCCATTGCCACCGAGAGCTGGGTGCGCGCGAGGACGCACTTCTGTGCATGCACCTGCGTTGGCGTGTGTGAGTGCGTGCACAAGTGATGCGTGATGTGCGTGTGCCTGTGCACGCATGTGTGCACATGTGCACGTGTCTGTGCATAAGTGGTGTATGTGAACCTTGTTGCACACGTGTGCATGTTCGTGTGCACGTGGAGGGGGTGCACGTGCAGCCCGGCGAGAGACAGTGGACAGTGTGTTGGCAGCCATGCAGGTGCCGGGGCTGGGCTGCTGGGCGCCGTCCCCGCTGTCTCTCCTGCGCGCTCACACTCATCTTTATACAGAAAAACGAGAAGCTACCCTGTTGGGCTTCGGCTTTCTACCTTAATTTCTTCGTCCCTTTTGTTCCGTTCCTATCCTGCACGTGTCAGCAGGTGACCCACACGTCTCTGCTGTCATTCTCCGGGCCACTTCCCCATTAGGTGAGGGATCCTTCCCGAGACCATTTAGACCTCCGGTGCAGGCAGGGGGGTCGAAACCGTGAGGAATTCACGCACAAGAAATCCTGCCTCTTGCTGCAGCACGAGTGCCCCGAAAACACCTGCCGAAAGAGTCCGGACTGGTGAAAGTAACTCCTGCATCGCTGTGTGCGAGCTTCTATTGCTGTCGTGACAAATTCCCCCAAACCTGCTGGTGGCAACTGGTTATGCAGTAGCTCTGGAGGTCAGAAGTCCAAAATGAGTCCCCTGGGGCTGAAATCGGGGCGTGGGAATGGCTGTGTTCCTTCTGGGGGCCCTAGGGGGGACCAGAACCCTGCCTTTTCCGGTTTCCAGAGGCACCGCACTCCCTGGCCCTTGGTCCCTTCCTCCCTCAGGCCCAGTCACAGGTGTTGAGTCCCACTGTCCTCACATCACATCACCCACCAGCATAACTCAGGAGACTCCCTGTTTTAAGGTCAGCTGATTAGCAACCTGAACTCCACCTGCCCCCTCAATTCTCCTTTGCACGGGGACCAGCACGTGACATCTTTCGGGGGCCCCTTATCCTATCTGCTGCATCATACTGGGCGTGCAGAGATCTGCCCAGTTTTCAGCCTGTGTGTGGTACACCTGGGGAGATGAGGTGTCAGGAACTGTGACGCTTTGGGGCCTTGCCTTCTTGGAAGCTGAGTTACCTGCCACAATCTCCTGGATGCCGGACGCAGACATGAGACTCCAGGTCAGAGCCCCGCCACCCAGCACACAGCGAGACTCCACGCACATCAGTGCCCTAGAGCCCAGGCTTCTGGGGTGGTGGAGGGTGGCCAGGGCAGAGGGTGTACCCAGGGGGCTGCACCACAGCCAGGGGCCCGAGTTGAGAAGCCCCAGTAATTTCTAAAGGGCTGCAGGCAAACTGCCATTGTGTACCCAGGACAGGGACACGGTCCTGCCTTCCCTGGCTGTGTGACGTCCTTGAGGACCAGCCGAGGGATTGCTCACACATGCACAGACATGAAGCCCTGGGGATTTGCTCCTAATAGCAGTGGCTCTGTTTGGTATCTATTGGCCCCACTTGCTGAGCTGAGTGTCACCCCAGAGGCCACACAGAGACCAGGGAGAGGAGGTGGACTCTTGCGAGGGGACATCCAGCTCTCAACCACAGGGGCACACATCTGTCTTTCATAGGACTTAAACTAGTCCTCCAGACTGCTTTCATGCAGAATATTTTGTGCATATCCTCAAATCCAGCTTGTCACTTCTCCTAAGTAATGCCAACCCAGGCCATTAGCCGTATTTGCCTCCCAAGATGCTGAAAACATGACGCGTGTAAGGGAGCCATGAGTCTGGGCTCCTGGTTTCCAGTGCAGCCCCCTGGGGTCACCTAATTCTGGGGTCCACCAAATTCCTGTGTTTTGTCTTCTCTGTGACCTCAGGGTAGAGTGAGTGAAGCTCGTGTATGAGGGTAGACCCCAGTGCAGTCTGTGACTCAGGTTCTGGAAGCCCAGTGTGGGGTCTGTGGGGTCCACAGGGTGTGGACATGTCCCCGACCCAGAGCGCATCTTCCACACCCTGACATGGGACGAGGGCACCTCCCTTCACAGGAGCTTTTTCAGTGCATCTGGGCTTTTACACAGTGACTGTAATTTCGTGATGGATGCACAGAAACTCAGACTACACAGATGACCCCGCACAACAGAGAGCCACTCAGTCAAAGCACACTTCCTGAGCAGGGACCGCACGGCTGTCCCAGGAGCGGGAGGCTGGGCACCCACAGAGCAAGGCCAGCGATCAGGAAGCTGACCTCCCAGCAGGGGAGAGAGAAGACAAACCAGGACCAGCACAGCCCCCGGTAGGCGCCACGGGGCTGGGCGGACCCAGGGGAGCCGTTCAAAAGGTAAACCCACCGTTATGATTTGCTGGTTCTCCTCAGCAACGGGTATTACTGACCCTTCAAGGCTGAGCCCGTGATTTTTACAGTTTAATTTATTCTCTTGTCATGGCTACAATTCAGGATCTAAAACTCAAAAGCATTCATTTATGACACCTGTCCAATTTGGGTAGATGTCTGTCACTTTACTGTGATGAGGGAAAACATCCAATAAATATTTGGCATAAATGAGCTTCAGTATGGTGTTTTTACCACACCTGAGCTCAGGCAGGAAAGCCAGGTTTTCCAGATTATAGCTGTCATTTCCACTCAGAAGTGTCGTTGTTGGCAGTGAGTTCCATTTATTTCAGGGTTTTCCCACAGTTTTCCTTCCTGAGGGCATGGGACGCCAGCTCGGCCCCGACCTCAGGTCTCCTGGGTTCCACTCTGGACCAAAGGGCAGATTGTGACACTGGAAACTGATCACGTGGAGACACGTCAAATCCCCAGGCTTTCAGACTCTGCTTTATCACTTAAAACTATGGACTTAGAAACTGGATCAATCAGGTTTTGTTTTTAAACACAAATAACAGTTGAAAATGTAAGTGTTCAGACTGCAGAAGATTTAAGAGAAATTATAATCACAATTAGGCTCTTCACATAACTTCAAAACACATTTTTGGAGCCTAAGGTTTTGCTAACATAAACTCGAGCCTGGTTACAAAATATCCCCCTAAAAGCTGGAAGCATCCAAAGAAATCCAGACTCACATAGACCTCAACCTAAAAGACACTGATATGACAGTGAAACTTCACTTGCTAAGCCCTTGAGAAGATTAACGACAGGGCTTAGAGGTCAGTGGGCTGTCCAGACCACCACTCACTGGGCTGGGCCTGGGGCTCCATGTCCCCCCAAAGTTCTCGTGGTTTCTGACTTCCCTTTCCTCCAGCAGAAACCTTCCACAACCCCTGAGGAAATTAGAGAAGGCAGGGCCCTGGCATGGGAGGGGGGCACGGTCTAAGGACTCCTGACACTGAAGGAGCCTGCTGGTCAGCAAGCAGGGCAGGGGGAGGGCTACTGCGCAGGGGAGGGCTGCAGGGGGAGGGGGAGGACTGCAGGGGAGGGGGAGGGCGGGGGCAGGGCACGGGGAAGCTTTTAAACCTCCATGTAAGATTCCTGATGTTCACAAGTTCCAGCACAGCAGACTTCAGAAGCACCACGATAGTTAACCGCTCTTCTTGCTGCACTTACCTAAATAACCAGAGACTAGGCTTATTGTACGGTCCTGCTGTGCACTGTTGGGAAAAACTGGGGGTGGTCGTAGAGAAAGGTTACGTGTCAGTGGAAGCCCTAATGCCCTCCCGGGCGTGTCTGTTTCTAGTCCTGTTCATTGTCTTGAGGTTTCGTTATCCACCTGCAGGCCCGACTGGACCCCGGCTCTGGGGCCCTCGGGACCTGGCCACAACTCTCCAGACTCACATTGCCAATTTTCTTCTTGTAACTGACTATACTTTCAATTAAAAAAAAATCATAAGAAACTTGAATTCTTATGAGTGGAGAAGCAGAGACTTAAATCTGCGTAACAATCTTTCCTTTGTTCATCTGGCTTTTCCTGGTAGCCAGCTCCCACATCTGGTCTCCACCACAGACACACACGCACACCCACACACGCACTTCCTTCTCTGGCCTTGAGCCGAAGGTGGCATTTAAGTCAGTGCTATTAAGCAGCGGCTTGGGCCATCTCCAGAGTTTCACTCAGTTCTCCTGGGTCTCTCCCGTGCATACAACAGAGACACATTTTACTGAACTTCTGTTTGATTCTGTCTTGTCAATCTGTCTTTTATCACAGAGGGTCTCAGCCGAAACCTAGAAGAGCTGAGGGGAAATTACCCTCCCTCCCCAACAGCAGCAGAGCTTGATCTGGGCCTGATGATGTCATACAGGCGTGCAAGGCCTCGGATCCACAGCAGGCCTCGCAGCCCAGACGCCGCACAAGACCTAGGATTCGCTGAGCTGTAAGTCCGTTTGTATCCAGTCCTCCCCTGCCACTTGGTGCCAAGTAGCATAGGCAGGTTCGAGCGCAATTTTGTCCACAGTGTTTCTAAAATGATGCCCAATCCTCTTCCTTCTGGCTCCTCCTCCGGACCTCATTCTCCTGACTTGCCTGGTGCCACAGAGCGAGGTACAGACAGGACGTGAGGTCGGTGTGGGGCGCCCACCTCCCTCCCCGAGCCTGCCCTGCCCCTGGGCAGGAATCCTCTTCTCTCTACTCCAAGCTCCAGCACAACACAGGGCACAAAGAATGATTTACAAAAGAATGAGGCATTGAACGGGGGGCCACAGGACATCCCACCTGGGGCTTTGGGGTCCTCAGGTAGGTGAAGGGCTCTTGTTAACTTCGTGAGTGGGTCATCCGAGTTCATTTCTTCTTCCCAAAACTTCACTGCAACCCTGGACACAGAGCAAAGGTTGTCCTTGTGTTTGCAATTGTCACAATCAGACACTAGAGGGCAGTGTGGGACCCTGCAGGTGTTGAAGGAAGTGTTGCTTCCCTCCCAGAACAGGTGCGCAGCCCTGGGGAGAGGGGGCGGGGGCGGCAGGTCCCCATCCTGCCCTGGATCCTTACACCCTGTCAGGGATGCCAGCCTGCAGGTCTCAGCAGAACTGGGCATCATCTGCAATCTACGTCAACATTGCCAAAAGCTGTGTGAGGAGCACAAATTTGCGAACCATAAGCCTACACAGGAAAGTGTCCGGTTTGCCTGACTTTTTGTTGGTTTCCTAGTAACATTAGTTATCTTACACCTAGAAGGAATTTTTTTTAATGTCTCCTTTAAAATGCCCTTGTAGAGGAGCAGAAACCTTAACTTTATTAAATGTATTTTTATTAGACAAAATCTTTCTCATAACAGGTCTACAAGGAAAAACTTAATTTAAAAAGGGTCTTTGGTGGGGGTGATGGGTAGAGCTCAGTGGTAGAGGCAGTGCTTAGCACACATGAGTTCCTGGGTTCAAGCCCCAGTACCTCCAGTAAAAATAAATACAAGGGGAGGATGCAGCTCAGTGGCAGAGTGTGTGCTTAGCATGCGTGAGGTCCTGGGTTCTATCCCCAGTATGGCTATCACAAAATAAAAAATAAAGAAATAAATCTAATTACCTCCCCCCAAAAAGAAAAATAAGTAAATACATAAATAATAGAAATAAATAAAATGAAAGGGATCTTTAATGGTGAAAATGGTTGTGAGTCAATGACTCGGGTAACCACCAAGGAGAGATTCTCAGACAACAGACCTGCAGTGTGTCTGTGGTTTTAAAACATCCCTGTGATTCTGGGGACCGGCCCTGGGGAGAAGCGTTATTTATTACCATGTGCAGCTCTAAGTTCTGTGAACCGAAACAGCAAAGCCCCACCCTAGCAGCGCCTCCCCGAGCTGCTGCCCACTGTGGGCTGCTCATCACCACGTGGATGTGTGACAATGTGTCACACTCGCTCGTCAGCCCTGCCCCTGCCGACTTCACCCTGACCTCCCAAGCTCGCTGCTCCTCCGTGATTCCCCAACTCAGTTGAAACACTTTCACTCACACCATTTCCAAAGGACGCATCCAGAGATCACTTGGCCCACAGCCGCTCTCCCAGCCCCTCCCATGTCATCAATCTGCTGATCTTTCAAGGGTGTCTCCTGTCCAACTCCTGAGTCTGGCCTTCCTTTCGTCCGGTTACCCCGGGCTTCTCTCTGCTCAGCTGGCCAGCAGTGGTGACCCCCGGGCTAGGCTTCCAGCTGCAATATTGCCTGTCAAACCCATCGTCCACACTGCAGCTCAAAGTTCTATCAACAGACAGTTGTGCCCGTATCATTTTATCGTGTTAAAGGATAACCTTCCTCAGCTCTGGTCCTTCTGTAGAAAGTCCAGCTCTTCGACCTGGTATGTGAGCCCCCATGACCTTGGCCACTGACCGTGTTCTCAGTCAATCTTGAAGCCCACCCGCCTTGAGTTTATAACACTGTCCATCCAGTAGAGTAGCCTCCAGCCACGCTTGTCTATTTAAATTCTTAAAATGAAATAAAATTCAAAATTCAGTTCTGAGGCCACACTGGCCCTGTTCCGCTTGAGGCCAGGGCTTCGGTGCTGGACAGCACAGAGCCTAGAACATGCCGTGAAGGCAGACAGTCCCCCTGGTCGGCACTGTTCTAGCCTGTCGGGCAGGAGTCTTAGTCGCAGACACAAGAAGCCTCGCTGGCAAATTTAAACAGAAAAAGAGATTATTATTGAGTATTAGGTATCTTGCAGAACTTCGGGAGAACAGGCCTGGGAGCTTCAGGACAGAGAGAATGTTGCGGGAGGCGGTCTCCCCAGAGTGCAGGGCTCCGCCCGGGAAGCGCCCCGGCCCTGGCCACCTCCCCCCGCTCAGCCTGCCAGGGGCTGCCGGCAGCATCACTGCAGCGGGGCACGCCAGGCCTGGAAGGGCGACACCGCTCCACCTGGCTCCCATCTGCCCAGCTCTCACCTGGGCACCTGCTCGGGGAAGCCCAGGTCACCAGGGGGTGTCAGAGCTGGAGAAAGATCAGAGCAATGCGGCTTCCCGCCTTCAAGTCCCTGCGGCGCAAGAAAGTCAGTCTGTCCCACCGCCACAGCCGAGCCGCCCCCCGGGGACTCAGACGCCAAAGCCGCGCGGCGGCGGTAACGCGGCACCCAGCACGCGCAACAGCTCTTCGTGAGTAACGGGAGCACGCACACCCTCTCCCAGCGGGAAGCCCGGAGCCGGCCCTCCTGGGAGCTCGGGGCTCCCCCTTCCAGGGCAGCCCCGGGGAGAGCCTGCGAGCAGGTCAACACAGACAGCTGAGCGCCGTCAGCTCGCCATGCACATGGCAGCAGGGAGACGCGGGAGCAAGGGGAAAGAAAACGCGTTGCGGCAACACCCGGGAGGAAATCATGGGTAGTCACTGTCACAGGCTGAACTGTGTCCTCCCCCACAGTGACCCGCATTCGGAGTGTCCCGTCCCCCAGGGCCTCAGAGTGGGGTTGTGTCTGGGAACGGGGCCTTCGCGCAGACTGTCAAACTAAGATGGGCTTTCGGGATGGGCCCACGTTAGATGTGACTAGTATCTTTATAAAAAGGGGAGGGCTGGATCCAGAGACAGACACACTGAGAAGACACAGGAGAGGGCAGACTTCCATGTGCCACGCCGAGGGCCCCGGGAGAGACCAGCCCTGCCCTCACCTCGGTTTGGATGTCCAGCCTCCAGAGCCGAAGGAGAACCGACGTCTGCCGTCTATCTGGATTGTGGGGCGTTGTCAGCAGAACCCTGGAGGCGATGCTGACTGCCTCCCGGGCCAGCTGCTCCCTCCCCTCCCCTCACTGGCACCCCAGCTGGCTGAGGGTCTCTTCACTTTCTTCTGGCCTGGCAGCCCCACATCGCGGTGTCGACCTGTCTCCCCACCAGGCGAGCTCCGCATGGCACCCCTCCCCCCCCCCCCCCCCCCCACTGAGCAGGCGCCTTCATCCCTGGCTCATCGGGAGAGGCCACCAGCCACATGGTGACACCTCTTGGCCTGCAGCTCACAGCCTGATGTCATCTTTAGGCCAGCTCAATGGAGCTGCATTTGTGCCCCTGAGGAAACACTTCCCTCCACCCGCAGAGCACAGACACGGCCAAGACACGCGGCGCTCCTCATGGCCCGCTGGGTCACACCAGCACCTGCAGCCCCCACCGTCCAGTCCTCGGGACCCAACAGGGAGAGACGACCTAGACCTGCAGGAGCTCCGTGTCCACCGCCTGAGCTGGGACTGCACCCCACCCCCGCGCTGTGTCCTTCCTCAGGTGGCCCCGCAGCATCCTGACAAGGCACAGTCCTCGCCAATCCTGGAAACATCAGCCACTTGCCCCTTCTTCCTGTCCCGGTCCGCCCGGCTGCTGCGTGGAGCCGTCTGGGATGCAGCTTAGTTTCCGCTCGCGCTCAGCGGGCCGGGGAGGCCTCCCCGGAGGCCACGCGGGCCAGGGGGCCCAGCCGGGAGAAGCCCGTCGCTCACACAGCTCCTGGCTACCTCTCAGACTAAAGGAGCCTGGTCTGGGGGCTGTTCCCTCTGCCTGGACCCCTTCCCCAGCTGGCTCGTGCTGGGGACTTGGGCCTCCAGGCCTCAGAGAGGCTTATGGGTCCCACGTAGAGGAGCAGCCCTCCTGCCCAGCCCGGTCAGCGTTCTGGTCTATCTCGTCTCCCTGCCTTCTCCCTCCAGCGCTCAGCACAGCCACACATTCACGTATCCTCTCGCTGCCTGCGTCTGCAGCCAGAAGTGAGTAGAGGCCTCAGCTGTTTGTGCTCGCCTCACCCCCAGGTGCACTACCTGACGTCCCCTGGGCGCCGGCAACACCTGTGGGGCGGGTGGAGGCTGCCGACGGGCTGGTGGGGCCAGGTGCGGAGCAGTGCAGAGACGAGGGTGGGGGCCCCCGGAAGTCCGAGCCGCGTGCACCTGTTAGAGGAAACCCCACCCCCTGCCCCCCAGCCCACCCCAAAGTCACTGAAACTTAATTCCAACGCCTGGTGCCCGTGGTGTGTAAATGTAGCATGCACTTACTCGCTTTGCACCCAGAAGCCGCAGGTTCAAACTCGGGGTCGTTCTGAGCTGCATGAGGACCAGTCACGTCTCAGGAAGTGAATGTGGGTGAAGCTGGGGTTCTCCCTCCTGGAGGGGAGCCATGTGAGATGCAGGGAACACAGAGGTGCGCGGCCCCCACCAGGTCCCCTCCAGGTGGAAACGTCCAGAGTCACTTGTACGGCTGTAGCAGCCAAAGTCCCCTTCAGTTAAATGACCCAAGGACGCTAGGGTCTGCTTGGTCAGCATAGAATTCTGCCAAGCTACATCTCATCTTTTTAAGCATAGAAAGAGCCCGAGGATAACAGATGAGGACAAAGCAAATATTAGCTTTCAGATTCGCCGCTTAGAACTGCCACGCAGACCTGGCCCACGTGGGCGTGTCCGTGAGGCCAAAGCAACAGCTGAAACCAGTCAAACTTTAACCCGTGCTTGCGGGTGAGAGGGTTCTGAAGGTTCCGAAGGTTCCGAGGGTTCCGAAGGTTCTGAAGAAGCACTCTCACCTTTGGCTACATTTCCATGTTTCTGAGCAATCCGTGTCGCAGTAGCACCCTCCTAGGGTAAGGCCTTCCAAGATGCCACCACTCTGCTGGCCCTTTTCATCTCTGTCCCGTACGCATTTAGAAGGCGTATAACCGAGGCCTCGTCCGAACCCTTAGACTCCAAGGCCCAGCCCACTGGCTCCGGCTGAGAAGCAGCACCGCTGTGGGAGGCTGGCAGAACTGGCTGCGGGTTATTTAGTTAAAACAAGAAGGAACCTTTACGGCGTATCCAAGGAAGCGATCTGTAGCTGACACAGCAGGTGGGGGCCTCGCGTTGTGACAGGAAAAGCAAATTCATGGCCTTGAAGAACATGGAAAGCTGCCGATGTTATGTATCCCGAATACACATATTTTTCAACTGCTTGAAACATCATTTAGGTTAAAAAAAAAAAAAAAAGTAAATAACAGACTGATCTAAAACGCACCTAAGCTACCCGGATACGGAACAAGATGTGAAAAAAGTGAAGAGCTGGTTGGTCCGCAGCTGAAAGCCACGCCCCCGGCCGACAGCGGACTTCCGAAGTAGGGAGAAACGCTGACACTTCGTGGCCTGAAGAGCAGAGCTCATGGAGGGGTGTTGTCTGAGTCTGTTCGTGTGTCAGTTACAGGTGAAAAAGAAGGTCTGTCACAGTGGAGGGTGCGCCAGCCACGTTAGCTGAAAATTAGGACTTACTGGAATTTTAAAATAAGACCCTGATGTCTCTCATTGCTTTGTCCATTATGTGATGCAGAATGAAAATCTTTATGTCTGGATTTCTGAGGGAGACACTGTGAAGAGTGTCGTGGATAGTTTGTCTAATTGTTTATTAAATATGCACCAATTCTGTGACTCATCCTTATTTTATGAAACTATCAAGAGAAATAAAAGCCAATGAATGTAATGATATTTGTCGGTGCTTATTGGAAGAGTTTAAAAAGATCTGCTCTTCCTTTATCTCCAATTCAAACATTTCTAGAAATAAAGGGAAAGTCTGCCAAATAGTCAGTAATCAAAGCAACAAACGACAGTGTGATTTGTGTCTTCTCCCCCACGTCCCACTGCAGGTGAGTGAGACAACCTGAAGCGTAAAAGCTTCATTTAAAAGCTTATGATCTAGCTAGACAGGTATTAGAGCTTATTTG
Organism: Camelus ferus; assembly: GCF_009834535.1. Taxonomy (NCBI): domain Eukaryota; kingdom Metazoa; phylum Chordata; class Mammalia; order Artiodactyla; family Camelidae; genus Camelus; species Camelus ferus. The sequence goes on along the minus strand of NC_045703.1, from coordinate 72,062,850 downwards.
CAACTGAAATTTTTGAGCCACAAATCAGTAATGGTGATTTTACGAAGTGTTCTAACATAAGTGAATAGGGAACGTTTGTAAAGGTAATAAACAGTATTACGTAAGTTCACTGCAAAAACCTCCCCGCTGAAGAGATGCTTTTCAGCTTAGTAACTAACCTTTGACTCTGATGTTAACACAACTGAGTTGAGACAAGAGCAGGGGAATTTGCTTAACAGGAACTTTGAATCTGATATGCTTTTCCTACAAAGTAAGTTCTTCGAGAAAAGTATGTTAGTTTTGTCAGTATGAACACAAATGTTAAAGGAAATGATTTTTTTCTTTGGGTGCTCGTTTCACGTTTGGAATTGTTTCACTGTGTTTGGAACAACTTGGGTGTGTGAATATACTTTTTGCAACTGTAAATTCTATGAAATTGAAGTGCAGATCAAGTATTCCCTGTAAAAATGCAGCATCTGAATTGAGGTGAATCATAAGTGTCAAATGTACACGTGATTTTAAGAAAGTACAAAAAGAAGAAAATGAAATATTTCAATAATATTTTTATTGATTATATATTGAAATAATATTTTGGATATATTGGGCTAAATAGACTGTGTTATTAAAATTAACTTCACCTGTTTCTTTTTATATTTTTAATGTGGCTACTAAAAACTCCAAGTTCAGGCTGTGGCTCCTGTTACGTTTCTGTTGGGCGCAGCTGATCCAGACTGTCCCCCGCATGGAAGAGGGGAGTTCTGCTGTTCCACTGACCTATTAAGTGTTCCACTTACTGGGGAAGCTGGGTCATGTCCTCATAGGTTCCCTTGACTAGTTCCTCTAACCCTGTCGGTTCCTGGGAACTGAAGGATAGACCCGCAGCCTGGATGCATTCAGATTCAAGATGTGGGGTGGACACACGACAGGTGCTGCCGACTGGCTGTTGCCTCCTGCCCTCGGGATGCGGATGCGGGACGGGGGATGCAGGATGCAGGATGCAGGACGCGTTTAGCATCTGTGGTTATGCTGAGTGGCTTTAGCTGCCTGCCTCGTTGTAAATTTGCATTTCCCCTTTTAGACCAGCAAATCGCCCCCAGGACAACACTGCTGCCCTTTGAAGACCCAGTTCCCACTCCTTTACTGAATAGGTTAGCATCCTTGATTTTTGTCTGAATCAGTATTTCACTGGGGATTACAAACTGGTGTTTTAATCCTGCCATTCCTTCGTATTTATTACCTGGACTTATTCTGGAAAGGAGTGCTTTCCTTCACCACTAGGTCTGAAATAGTTCAGACAGACAAATGCTTCTTTCCTTTTAATTCCCAAAAGACTTAGTGCACTGATTACAACAACAGAGTTTCCGGACTTCTGTTGGCTTTTCTATGTGTCTTTTTAAAGATTTTTTTCTGTTAAGATTTTATAAAAAAAAAACTTTATTGGGATATAATTCACATATCATAAAGTTCCACCCTTTAAAGTGCACAATTCAATGGTTTATACCATGGTCACAGTTGTGCAGTCAGCCCTAGGCAGCCACCAGTCAGCTCACCGTCTCTGTGGCTTTGCCTGCTCTGGGTGCTTCACAGAAGAGGAATCACAGGACACGTGGGCCTCTGTGTCTGGCTTCTTTTACTTTAGCATAGTGTTTGCAAGCTCCGTCCTTGTTGAAGCACGTGTCAGAACTTCATTTCTTCTTATTGCTGACCACTATTGCACTGTATGGAAAGTCCAAATTACATTCATCTACTCACCAGTCAATTCGACACTTGGGTTGTCTTCACTTTTTCGCTGTTATTTCTGATGCTGCTCTGAGCGTTGGTATACAAGTTTTTGTGAGGACCTATGCTGTTGTCATTCCTCTCGGGTGTATGCCTAACAGTGGGATTGCTGAGCCATGTGACAACTGTGTTTAATCATTTGAAAAACTGCTAGACTGTTTTCCAGAGAAGATGAACCATCTTCCACCCCCACCAGTGTGCACGAGGGGTCCTGCTCGTCTACATCCTCACTGACACTTGTTGTTTCCTGTTTTTTTTTTTTTTTTTTTTTGTAGCTATTCTGGAGAGTCTGAAGGGTTATCTCCTTATGGTTTTGATGATCATTTCCTCGATTGCTAATGATGTTGAGCATCTTTTCATGTGTTTGTTGGCCATTTGTACATCTTTTTTGGAGAAATGTCTATTCAAATCCTTGCTTTAATGGGGTTATTTGTCTTTGCATTAGTGTAAAAGCTGTAAAAGTTCTTTAAATATTTTAGATACAAGTCCCTTATCAGATTTATGATTCTGTGGTCTTTCTTTCCGTCTTCGTTTCCCCCGAGGATCATGACCTCACAGAATGCACATTTCCATCGTCTGTCATCACCATCCTTTTGATACTCGGATTGTCCTGTGTGTAGCCAGTGGGACCCACCCCCTCACCCCCAAGGATGGCTTCCTGTCCTGCCCGCACAGCCCCTATTGTCTTCAAGAGCATCCTCACAAAGGTAGAATTTCGTTCAGTGTCAGAAGGAAATGAGAGAGGGCTTTCCAGACTCCTGCAAGCACAACCCCAGAGCCCATCCCGCACCATTCGGGGCCAGCTCTGCCTGCAGGAGCAGAGAAGGCTGAGAAGGAGGCTGGCTCCCAGCACCGGCTAAGTCTGTGTCAGAGATGGAGCTACTCAGTCTGTTGACTTGGCTTCCCCCAACCTGGTTTTCAGCACACATGGAACCAAATGATCATGCAGGAGAAGCAGAGACAAGGACCCAGAGAGTCCTGAGCCCTCTGACTGTCCTCCAAGGACAGAAATCCACACAGACTCTGCCTCTGTCCTCCACGAGAGCGGACAGTGCTCACAGGATTGACGGGTGGCACAAGGTACGTGCTCTCCCTAATTCAAAAACAAAGACAAACAACTGAGCCCGGGCTCTGAAGTGACCCTGACGGTGCCCCCTGAGGGGACTCAGGATGGGAAAGAACAGGACACTGGTCTAGAGTGGCTTCTTGAATAAAACAAAACCTCTTCTGCCCCCGCTCGCCCTGTGAGAAGGGCTCCTGGATTGAATCATGGTTAAGGTTTGTCCCCTAATATTTTCCTTCCTTCTGGAGTAGTGGTTCTAAAACTTGAGCTATCGGAAGAATCAACCGCAAATTCCTAGACCCCCAGCCTCAGAGCTGGGGGTTCTAGAGAGCTTCGTTGTTAAGGAGCCGGTAAGCGGTTCTGAGGCAGGTGGTCAGGGACAACGCTTGCAGAAACGGTGCTGAGGGCACCTGCCCCAGTTACTGTCCTCACCTCTCGGAAGACTGAGTTTTCCTGTTCGGGCCTCAGTGGGGCCTTTGAGCTTTCTGTTGGTTCCTCACTGTGTGGAGGAGTGTGAGCTGGAGTATTTAAGTAAAGGAAAACACTGGCCAAAGGAACATATTAATGTCCTACTAAGTAGCGAACCTGGGATCTGAACCCTGTTCTCTTACTTTGAGAACCATACTTTCTCCACTGTTTCAAATGTTGCAGCCAAGAGGGCTTCTTCCAGGGGAATGCGTCTCTGCTGCTTTAGATGTGGAGCAAGCCTGAACCGTGATTCAATCCAGGAGCCCTTCTCACAGGGCAGGTGGGTGCAGAAGTGGTTTGGTTTTATTCAAGAAGCCACTCAGTTTCCTTGCACTCACCTTCTGGGTTGACGTGAGAAGAAATTATGTTTGAAAAGTGCCTAGTGGTCAACAGCGGTAGCTATTAATAGGAATACAACGAATGATCAAGACCTCTTTGCTTCTCTTAGGTCACAGTCCTACCTCCGCCATGAAGCTCCAGTGGAAATATAATGACCTTCCTGGTGTCACTATGAGGTTGCAGTGCTGTGTACCGAGATGTGCTTTCACAGATGACCAAGGTCAGATGTGACTCATAGACATCCTAACAGAAAATAAATCTGATTCAATGAAACGACTGCTATTTGAATTCTCAAAGGCATTTCTTTTCTTCTTTCACACTATTTATTTTGAACGGCTAGCATATGCTCATTGTACAAGCTTCAAAAGGAAGAGTATACAGTGAAGAGTTTCCCTCCATCCCTCAGCCTCTAAGCCATCCTTAGAGGCAGCCACTGCTAACATTTCTCCTTTATCTCTGGAAACATGAAATGGTATACTCTCTCTGTCCCTGTGCACAAACACTAGCATACTTTACACACAGTTCTGTACCTTGACTCTTTTGTCTTATAAATCTTAAAGCTCTATCCATATTAGCACATACAGCTCCCTTACTCTTGTAAGCTGTCCTATGGTATTGGATGGAATGGATGCCCCATGATTTATTTAGCTCTCTTCCTTTGGTGGATATGTAAATCATTTTCAAAAATAATGGTGTTTACGTTCCAATGGACTTCCCTGCCAGCGATGCCTGAGGGCTCCCGTCCCCTACCCTCACCCAGAACAGTTTAAATGACTCAGCCAGCTACATTTTTGGCCGGTATAAAACGTTTGCAATAGACAAAAACCAAACAAAACCCTGAACATAAGGAACCTCCCACGTCTCCCTCTCCCACCCGCTGCGCCCCGCACGTGGCGCTGCGGCACCCGCGCTCCTCCGGAGCTAGCGGTCCCGCTCGCCTGCACTGGCAGCTGCGTCTGGGGAAGAGCCCTCTCGCCGCCCTACTGCGCTCCTCCCGACGCCCACCTCGTCTGGAGCCTGCGGGCCCCGGGCGGCTGCGCGGGGATTCGTGGGCGCTGCAAAGGCCCACGGGGATGCGGGCCGCATGCCCTTGGGGGCGACAGGCAGAGACCCGCGCGCCCCGGGACTGTCACCTGCACGCCCGGGGCGCGCGGGCGCGGGTGCCTAGCAACCGCCAGCCAATCGCCGCCCGGCCCCGGACGTTTTACGGCAGCGGGCTTCGCCCCCTCACCCCCGCGCCGCTGAGGGGCGGGGAGGAGGTGTGCGGCGCGCACCAGCCAATCCGCGCCCCGGCCTCCCGCCCTGCGCCCTCCCACAGGCCGAGAGCCGGGCGGCGGGCGGCGGCCGTAAGGCGGGCTGAGCTGTCGTGAGGCAGGCTGCCGGGCGGTTGCGGTGTCCGCGCTGTCCGGGCCGCTCGGTGTCATTGGGCTCCGAGGAGCGACGGCGAGGACACTGCGGGCGGCCCTGTGTCCGGCACGGCCATGGCGGGCGCGCTGGTGCGGAAGGCGGCGGACTATGTCCGGAGCAAGGACTTCCGGGACTACCTCATGAGGTGACGAGTCCCCCGAGCCGGACCCCCGCGACCCACCGGGACGAGAGGGCGCGGGGCTGCGGTCAGCGGGCAGGGGATTCAGGGGCGGCGGGGCGCGAGTCTGGGCAGCCGGGCGGGGCTGCCGTGGTGGCGGGACGGTGGCCGGGGCAGCGGCGCAGGGTCCTCCGGACAGTGAGGCGGAGGACGGCGGGGCTGGGGGCAGCGGGGCGGGCCGAGCCGAGCCCAGGAGGGAGGACCCCGGCCTCCGGCGCAGACGGGCGCGGAGAGCCCGGCGGGGACGATTTCCCGGACGGGTCCCGCTAGGTCTCGCTATGTCCCGCGAGCGGGGCGGGGGCTCCGCCTCGCTGCACCTGCCGGGAAGTGTGTGCTCAGGGGAGCGGCGGACATGCCCCGGCTGCGGGCTGGGGGAGCGCGCGTCTTGGAATTCCGCGCGCTCGGGAAGGTGCGCAGCAGGTGCCCGAGCTCCTTTCCCGGGCAAGGGCGCTGAGCCCTGCCGGGTCGACCTCACCCTTCCGATTTCTCCTCTTAAGGACTTCAGGCGTGGGACGGAGTCAAACCTGAAGTGTTGTGTTTAATTCTGACGTCAAAGTAAGATAATGTGTCTCTAAGGGCGTATTTTTTCTTATTCTGTTTCCATTAACCCTTCCGTTCCAGTTAGAAGCAGGGCACTGGCGGGCTGAAAGGCCTGAAAGACGTACTTTCTGTATTTTATTTTCACCTCTGATCTTTAGATGCCTACTTTTTATTTCAAAATACTTAATAGAACAGTTTTATGTATAGTTTATTTAGGAGTATAAATTTTAGTTTTCCTTTGTATGACTGTTAAAACCTAGGTTAGTGTAGGACAGGAATGTTTTTCAATAGAGAACAGCCTGGTAAAGACGTAAAGTGCTGACAGCTGAGGAGAAATAAACCCTGTTGTAGCCCTGAAAAGGGCACGGATGGAGGCAACTTCATTTTACTAAACTTCATTTTAGTATAAAAGCAGTTAATTTATTTTAATCTTGGATTTTATTGCAAATACTGTTTACTTCTAGTTTTAAAAAGCAGTAGGGTAAGAAAAATAATTGTCTGCCATGTGATGGAATAAATTTGGAAACAGAAGCTTCACACTTGACTTTCCAAAAATGAACTTTCTGTACTTAAATAGGACTGTGATTAATTAAAATAGATGTTTAATACTGGGGAGCAGCGCGTTTGTCAGATTAATGTGCTGGAAAAATCTGAACAAAGTTGTAATGTGAGAATGTGTTCCTAGTCCCTGAAGTTCAGTTTTTCTATGGCTTTAAATAGCACCTTGGTTTGTTTTTTTTTTTTTTTTAAGCTGATTTTTCTCCTTTGTATGAGCCTTCCTAATAGTTAAGTACAGCTAAGGTTAGAAGTGTATGATATAATTAAGAATAAGGTGATTACATCTTATCCTTATATGAAATGTTTTGATGATTACCTACCGTTCTATTACATAGGAAGAATTTGTAAAATATATGTATTTTCAAGGAAGAGAGTTAGCCCTGCTTTTCTAAATTTATGTTTTTTTCTACTAGATAGGTTTCTGAGAGCCAGCCTTTCAGTTGAATACTTTGATACACATGGTCTAACCTTTTTTTCAAAGATTAACTTCATGTAGCTTCAATATTTATATAGTTTTTTATGTAGAAGCATTATTTTAATTGAATTAAGCTCTGACTACATGAGGAAAAGAAGAGGATTGCTATGTCCAGGGAAGTGCTACTTGGTTAGGCACCGGACTAGGATTCAGAGAAGTCAGTCCGCATGGACTTTAGTTACCCTGTCTCTGAAATGGGTTTAATGATAATGCCACATCTGGTTGTGTTGTTGAGAAAATTGAACTGGATGAGGGACGTGAAAGTACTTGGAAACTGCAAATCACTGTATATTTCTATTATGTCCGGCTATTTTTGCAGCAGAAACACTTTTTAAAGTGTACTGTTACTGGAAAAGTTAAAATCTTAAGAGTGTTACTGAACTGAACTTGGGTCCCTCACCCGACAAACAGCAAAGCTGATCTGCTGACACCCGGTTGTGGTGAAAGTAAAGTGCTTACTGCAAGTGCTTGTCAAGCAAGGAGAAGGGGCGGTGTTCAAACCACCCAAACTCCCAGATAGCTTTCGCGGAGGGGTTTTAAAGACGACTTTCCTTTCCTGTGAGGGATGCAGGGTGTGCGATCAGCTCATGGGCTTTCTTCTGACTGGTTGGTGGTGAGGTAACATGGTGATGTTTTGGGAGTCTTAATCACCAGCCTTCTGGTTCCAGCTAGTCTGGAGTCTCCTGCTTGTGGTCGGAGTGAGTCACTGTCCTCCACCTGGGTGGGGGCTCGGGGGCGCCTTAGTTCCTGCAGAGCACATAACACAGGAGAAGTGTTGGACTGTTACGTGTACCCCTTGAGGAGGAGCTTTCTTAAGGCTGCGATTGCTGAGCTGTGTTTTGTGTTGTGTGGGCTTTTCCTTTGTTTCTGCAGCCGCTCACTTCCCTGGTTAGTAACTGCTTGAGTCTGCTCTTTGGAACTTTGCGAAAGCCTAGGAGACTAAAGCCTTTTTCTCCAAACAAGAAGCAGGGGACATGGAGGGGCTTTTGTATTTGGGAGGGCCCCGCAGGGTTCTGCTGGGTTTCGTGAGATGTAAAGCTCTGTGTTGCTGACCTGCAGTTACTTTTGTGGACTGAACAGGTGAAGTGAGATGTCGCCCTGGCCTTGCTTTCCCCGCTGCGCTCAGCGGCCGTGGGACTTCCTGCCAGCGCTGCCAGTCAGTGATTGAGGACAGATTTGAGGTCTGGTATCAAAACTCTCATCAGAGCCTCTTTTATTAGCTTTTTCCCCTAGAAAGAGTGCTTTCATCCTAGAATTTATTAGAGGGAACTTTTCCTGATTTGTTCTTCTGGTTCACAGCCCCTCTTTGCTTTTGCAAAGGCAAATCAAGCAGTAAGAAGAAAATTTCATGTTCTCTTCAGTCAGATGAGGTTCTGTGCCTTTGTTCTCACCCATCAGTAATTTGTTCTATGTACTTTGCACTCCTGGCTAACTAAAGATCCCCTGCATTCTGTTTACAGCCTGCCAAAGGGGTGCGGGGCTTTTCCGAGCTAAAGCCATTCGAGAATTTAAAACATTTTATTAACAGCGTAGTTGAGGTTTTCAGCAAAAATTTAAAATCATATTTCACATAGATTATAAACTCCTGTCAGTTACATTTTAGGAAAAGATTGAAATGTCTTTCTCACCAAAGTGGATTTATAAGTATATTTTTTAATGTTGATCTTTTTTTTTCAGCAAGAAATGAATTAAGAGAACAGGCTATAACCAAAGGCAGTGTGTGAACTTTGTTTGGGTCTGGTATAGTCAAAGCCAGCTGTAACAGGCATTACTGGGACAACTGGGACATTTAAGTAGGGTCTTACATAAAAACATTATGTAATTATTGACAGTTTTTGTTGGCTTTATTGTTAATCCCCCGGGTTCTGAGTTTGAGCAGTGGGTTTGAACCCTGGCCCTGCTGCCCTGCAGCCGCGTGTCCTTGGACAGACGCTTAGTTGCTGTGCTGTGGTAGTGACACAGCTGGTGCTGACAGAAGTCAGTGTTCTGCTTATTCCTGTTGTCATTAATGTTCTGTGTGGAATCCCTGGGTTCCTGGGACTCCTTTTGGTGCCGTCCGTCTTTCCTTTCACGGCTTACTTCTTACCTTAATGAAAATCCCCAATCAAGGGCCTCCTGCATGTCAGGTTTTTTTTGTTTTTTTTTTTTTTTTTAAGAAGCTGTTTCTTCACAGACCTTATTGATGGAGTAAAAGAAATAGCTCTTTTTTTCGCTCTTCTCTTACTCTCCCTCCTGAGTTTTGGTTAAGAAGAATAGATTAGAATGAACAAATAAGTTTTGAGAGAAGACATAGATTTTAATGACTGGGTCAGCCAAGGTCTGTGTATGTTAATTCTAGAGATTTACTCCCCTTAGAGAAGTGAACAGATATATCTGTGCACATATGTATTTGGATAAATGTGCAAAGAATATTTTCTTGAGTAGAACCTAGATCATGGAGGGTTTGCAATTCAGTTAATCAGCATGCTCTTACCAATCTGAGGTCAGTTAGATGCTGACGATGAGTATTCTCCAGTTAATACAGTGTTCTATTCTAAGTTAAGTTTAACTTCCGAGCTTCCAGGAGAGCTTTAGGAATTTACGTTCACTAGCCAGGTGAGAAGTCGCCCTGGGACGCCGGGATCTTTCCCGGCTGTAGAACACGAGAGCTGGCGTGGGCCTCAGATGTCAGCTCGTCCAACCCTTCACTTGCCAGATGGAAAAACTGGCATCTCAACCAAACAGGATAGTGGAGACGCCAAACTCGTGAAGCCAAAACGGGAATGTGGGTTTAGGATTTAAAGGGAAATGCTACACACAAGAGTGATTTGGAAAAGAAGGTTCAGGTTCTTTGTGCGCACCTTTCCTGTGTGTCTCCCTTTGCCGCCCGGCTGCCCTGCCGTGTGATTGACCTTCACAAAGGAATGAGGCTGAAAGTGTTCAAACAGAACTGGCCACGAGAGTCTCTTTTCTGCCGTCCAGTTTAGTTTTGACTGTCTAAATATAGCTGAATATCACACATTCTCATTGTTAAAACACTTCCTCGTTTTAACCTGAACTAGAAAATCAGGTAAAAGTGGGTGAGAATAAATGAATGGAGGCGAGCATGCTCAGCCTGTAGGGGACTCACCCCCCTTTCAGTGGTGATAGAAACAGACTGCGCTAGGCTGTCGCTGGGGTCCTTTTAGTGATGTAAGAGCGAGTTGTAAATTATGGTACTTTCAGAGAAAGCTAACAATTACTGTCAGTAATTTTAGGAAAATAAGAAACTGAAATAGGCAGTGCCCAGGAGACATTAGGAAGATAAAAATGAGCTCAGAAGAAACCTTGAGCCAAATAAACAGTATTCCAAATAAAGGAGGAAAAGAGGATAAAGTTTATTCCAGGGCCATCCTCCATCGTCACCTGCGTCTTCAGTCTTAACTGGGGAGGCTGGGTTTCCCCACCACGATAATGCAAGGTTGCAAATGAACCAAGAAACCCTTTTACGCGTTTTCAGGGGTTTTTCTTTTACCCTTCACGGAAGTAAAATGAAGGCAGCACACCGAACAAAGAGAAAGTCGAGTGTGTTTTCCACCCGGTGCTACCTCACTGTCCCCCAGCTGTGGTTTGTGTAAGTTCATCCTATTCTGGAACAGAAACTAGTACATACCAGGAAGCTTTCTTCAGTTTGGCTCTGCACAAATACGCTTTTCAGATGTTTTGACCAATGACTCATGTTCTAGATGACTCTGACATGGAGTTAAGGGATGTTGAGTTGGGGATTTTTGTATCTGTCAGTGGTGTTTAGAATAGCTTTATTCTCATTTGTTTTATTATCATTAAACCACTATTAAAATTAAGTGATCAGCATTATTTTTGTGATCATTTTTGTGGAGGATTTTCAGGTTGAGGAGGGTATGAGGGTAATTCCCTCTTCTTCACTTTCCTTTATAATCTGCACTAAGGTCACCTGTAGTAAAATAGGGTAGAGTTTGAACTATTGTACAACTCAGGGAGAGTGTCCTGAATTGAAAAGTAAATTATCTTAGATTTTAAGACATTTTAGATTTTAAGAACTCTTGTCTTTTAAAACATTTTTGTAGGGGAAAAAAAAGGGCCATTGGTGATTTGTCAGTAAATAAAAGGCCTGTGTTCAGATCCTGAACAGAGGAGAGTGACACCATAGGTGGCCACAGTCCACGAGCTACGAGGCAACGCTCCCGCCGTGGTGAGGGCGCCGCCTCTGCGCCGGGTTGAGGCGCTGTGCTCGGCGTGGGCTCACTGGGGAGCTCCGCCTTGGTGACGTGATTTGTTACCACAGTTGAAACATAATCTGTTAAAACACTTCACTTAACATTGAAAGACGGGCTCTTTCTAGACTGTCCATATTTCATAACAGAACGCATCTGAAATATATTATTAGCACCATCAACGAATACTTTCATGCGGGAAATTGGAACCTCCCTGGTCCCTAAGTCAAAGCAACAGGAGGAGTCGCTTGGACGTGCCTGGGTGTGTAAAGGATTTTATCATTTTATTTCACTAATTCTTTCAGTAGCTACACTTGAAGATTTTTGCCTTAACAGAACAACTCAACTATATCCTGGAAAGAATTGGTATTTCAGAAAGAAAGCTCACTATAAAACTTTCAACATGTTTTGAATAGAGTTAAATTTAACATTCAGGAAAACCATTCACTTGATGTTAAAAGATTTTTCTCTCCATTCGTTCAGCAGATATTTTTTGAGTGCCTTGTAAATGCTAGGCCCTACTTGTTCCAGAATTTCATCCATGAACAAAATACAAAGTTACATGCCTATTTTTAGAGGCTTACATCCTGGTGATAATCCATCAGTAAGTAAAATGGAAGGTTCGTTGCAGATAGAAGTTTGCAACGTGGTGCGTCTCTCCAACTTGTCATTTTCAAAGCAGTGCCCCCTTTTCGCCTGTGCTGCCTCGTCTGAGCCACCAGCACGGGGCAGGGGAGCTCACAGAGTGCGGCCAGTCCAAACTGAGATGCCCCAGGAGTGTCAGCACACAGGTCTCAGAGACTTCGTGCCGGAAGCACCACACTAATACCTTACTAAGCTGATTACATGTTCAAATTAAAATAATTTGAAATGTTGGAATAAATAAACTTAATAAAATTACCTTCTGTTGTTTTTTACTTTTGTTTTTCCCCTTAACGGCAGTACTGGGGATCGAACCCAGGACCTTGTGCATGCCAGGCATGCACTCTTCCACTGAGCTGTACCCCCACTCCATGTTTTTCACTTTTGTTAATGTGGTTTCTGGAAATTTTTAAATTACATATGTGGCTCCTATTTGTGACTTGCTTTGGATAGCCCTGCTCTAAGGATTGTTTATTTTTCATAAAATTAAGGTTTACTTTCATTAGGTCAAAGTTATTAGTAGAAATATCACTAGATCTTCTCAAGGAAAAAGAAGAATGTGCGCTGCTGTTGTAGTTCTGTTACTGGATCTGGGATTCCTGCATGAGGCTAGAGTAACCTGACAGAACCCAAATCTTCCAAAGCATCTGATCTTTTTTTTTTTCCCCCTCCATGTCTCCCCGTCTGAACCTCGGTGACTCCTCACAAAATAGTACGGTAAGAACACTTTCTACTTCATTTCAGGCTTTTGCAGACTTTATGCATTAACAAAGTAACAGACCGCAGGCCTGGCGCGCTTTGCCTGAAATGGCAACCAGCCCCCAGGCCTGCAGGTCACGGGCTCGGGCGGCCCCAGGGCTCCCTGGTTCTCTTGTCCGTCCTGGACTCAGCGCTGGCGCGCTGACCGGCACCCTGCACACACAGACCAAACGTGTGTCTCAGACAGGGCGGGAGAGCTGAAGCCTTGTCCTAGGTGCAGAGGTGCATCACTAACTGTCCCAGGTTAGGTGTTTCAGTAACTAGTGTTGAAATTATTTGTATCTTTTAGTTTCTTTTTAAGAGACGTCTTAAGTATATCTCAGTGCTTATCATCATCACTAGTGCACAGGGAGCTCTTAACCTGCAGAACTCGGCTTCAGATAACCCTGCACTCAGCACACGGAGACTTTAATGCCGTCCTGGGACCGGAAGTCCCCCAGGCACTTCGGGTTTCAGATTTATGCCCTGGTCTCTTAGCCTGGCCTCAGCTGTGAGCGGAGGCCCTGGCGGAGCTACGCCCCTGGGTGTGTGTGTGTGCTGCGTAGACCTGGAGACCACCAGGCAGGGCAGAGCAGCAGAAAGAGATTAAACAGCAAACGATGGGAATGGACAAACGTGGAGAAAGGCCTGGTCAAAAGAGGAAGGAAGACCACGTGGAAGAATAGAGTTGGAAGTGAAGTGGCACCCAAGGGGGGACAGGTAGGGGAAGAAGTGAGTCGGTGAGGAAGGTGGATGCACATCACCAGCGGGCTGGAGGGTGAGGGAAAGGACGCAGCCGGCCCCCTAGATACAAGGAGTACTGGCACTCAGCAATGAGTGCCTGAGGCAGAGTCCAGTCCGAGGGCACGAGGACGCTCACAGCCACCCCGGAACCTCAGAGATCGTTGTGGCAGCAGTGCCTGCGCTTCAGGGCTCGTCACTCAGGTGTCGGGCCCCAGAGCGCCTCCCAGGCGGCCGCGTGGGAGCACCGGCGCCGCACAGCTCTGTGAGGCCTGGGCGTGCCGTGTGGACGCTTCAGAGACCCTTAGATCGCGCCAGAGGTGACTCTCATTTAATCTTTTCTCACACTTCCCTTGTTTCTCCCTCTTACAGAATTTTTGGATTTTGTGCCTTTTGGTCAGTATTAGAAGTGCAAGTCCAAAAGTGTGCTCTGTAGGCCGAGTTTATCTTAATGCTCCGATAGGCAGGAAGGAAGCACTGCTTAATGTTCTGATAACTAAAAAGGGTGTTTAGCTAACAGTGTGTGGTTTCCTTCATATTTTAAAGCAGATGATGCATAAATAAAACAATTTTTAACTTAATGGGAAAAGTCACTGGACTTATTTCAACCTCAGAAATTAAATTAAATTGGATGTCACTGCTGTTAACGAGGGACAACTTGATTTTGGTGTCCTGGGGTGACTACAGTTGTACATGAAAAACGTGGCCCATTTTTAAAGTATAGATTGTTGCTATTACTTCAAAAGTATTTTTCAATCCTAATTTCTTATTATCTAGGGCTCTGGTGTAGATTTTAGGTTCTCTGATCTTAACAAAGCTCACATGAGTTGAAAAGCGATGCCTTCCCTGATTAAGTTATTTTCTTCAGAAAAAGTATCCAACTTAGGGTCTGTATTTTAAGAGGTATTGACAGATACCTTAATGAAAATTTGAAAAAAGTTTTGATAACATTTAAACATTACATTATAGAGAATAGTTCTAATGAGGTTTAGGTTCATGTACGAAGTTAGTCTCAGTTTAAAATTCTCTGAATGGGACAGTCAGATTACTTAGTCGTCATTTGGAAGTTGGTAGGGGCCTTGGTAAATCCCTTCCGGTTTGGGCTTTCCTCGTAAGAACGGCCGCTTCAGAGGCAAATACTTGAACAAGCAGATGCCTGCATGCTCAGCTTCCACCAGTAGCCGCGGAGGGTGTGCGTGCAGGCTCGTTTCCACACATTTCACGTTGGTGTCTAAGTAAGAAACTGCAGCTGCTCAGGCTCTACCTTAACCATCCCTCTTCTTTCCCTCATTTCTTCGTAGCACTTCTGGGGCCCAGTGGCCAACTGGGGACTTCCCATCGCTGCCATCAATGACATGAAAAAGTCTCCGGAGATCATCAGTGGGCGGATGACCTTTGGTAAGGACGCAGGTTTGAATAACTGGGAAGATGTTTATATACACGTATACCTCTGGCACAGCACGGCCCCAGCCCACAGGGCAAGTCTGTGGCTCCAGACACTGCAGTCACTGTAAGCAAGTAACAGAGAGCTTGAGGGCGCTGCGGGTGTGGCTTCTCCCAGTGAGGAAGAGACAGGGTTACTGTATTCTGAAATATTGATTGAGGAAGTATTAAAGTCCTGTTTGCCCTTCAGAGTTAGTACACCCAGTTAAAGAATGTGCCCTCTTGAGCTGTATTCAGAAAACGTGTCAACAGGTTTACCGGAAACCCTGATACTGCCCATAAAACCATTGTTGAGGGGATTAGTAACAATTCTTTGAGATAATGGACTGCACACAACTCTAGGGGACAGAAAAAGAGGTTAGAACTAACGACAGCTCACTGACATTGTGCTCCTCAAACGTGTGAGTAGTAAGTAGCCAAGCGCCTAACGGGGCCAGACCAGCTGACGCGTCTCCCGTTCCTGGAACGCGTGAGCAGCAGCGTCAGCGTCTGTGAAGGTTTTAGCAGAAGAGCTTTTCTTTCTTGAGGATCAGGCCTCAGTCTCGGAGGTTGTAAGTCGTCTGTCTCTGGTGTCCCTGGCAGCCCTCTGCTGTTACTCCCTGACGTTCATGAGATTTGCCTACAAGGTGCAGCCTCGGAACTGGCTCCTCTTCGCCTGCCACGCCACAAATGAAGTCGCCCAGCTCATCCAGGGAGGACGGCTTATCCGACACGAGTAAGCAGATCCCAAGTCATGTTTTTGTTCTGAGGAACTGGGGAGAGTGAGACAAAACTCTTAGGAGGCGTGGTGGGGCTCCGGGTGTGATTGTGTACACGTGGGCTCAGGGGAGCGGCTGGGGAAACTTGATCCGGAGCAAAACTATGCCGAGAACTTAAAGCAGTGACTGGGCAGTTAATGCAATGCATATTGCAACATGAAGATTAGCCTGAAATAGGCTATTAGCCTGTTTATAAAATTGTGACTTGAAATGAGTGTCCATAACGGTGCCTCCTTGAAGCCTTCCAAAGCCTCTGAGACTGTCAGTGAAATTTTCTTTCTCACTGAATTTTCCTCCGCGCTTCTTCCAGGATGACCAAGAAGGCATCAGCGTAACAATGGAAAGCAAGGGGACCAGCTGCCAGCGGCTCCAGAGGCAGAGTCCATCCTCAGGAAGAGTCTCGCCAAAAACAGATGCTGACTGCTGTTTTTACTAACCAGATTATTTTTCTAGAAATAGCAGAGCACCCCTGAGCCCACTCTCTGCTGCCTTGTAAGTACGAATATTCTAGTCCTCTTCAGAAAGAGTAGCTCGAATATGCGATCAGGTTCATGATTCCCAGTGATGGCTTTATCTGCAGTAGTACGTGTCCTGTCTGTTAGAATTTACTGAGTGAAAACCTGAAGAGAACAAAATTTGTAACCACTAGCATTAGGTACTCAGAAATCATGGCTTTTTCTTTAATGACCACGAGACGGCGGACAGCTGGCCACATACCTAAGATCACATTGTCAGTGTTTGAAAAGATATTTGTATTTCCCTGCAGTGTGTATATTGAAATGCTGTAATTAATGGCAATAAATGATTTAAATATTTGTCAAATGAGCATGATTAAATACCTTGCTGTGCTTATTAAGGAACTGTAGAACTATAGCCCTGAAAAGACAGCTACTGGGGAAGAATGGAACTCCTTGA
The DNA here is from genome assembly GCF_009834535.1 of Camelus ferus. NCBI lineage: Eukaryota > Metazoa > Chordata > Mammalia > Artiodactyla > Camelidae > Camelus > Camelus ferus. Next base: position 72,046,616 of record NC_045703.1, on the reverse strand, counting down.
AAATATCAAGATTAAAAATAAAAGTAAACTGACTATACTACAATTGAAAAGAAAAGGAAGGAAGAAAGGAAGAGAGGGAAAGAGAGAAAGAAAGGAAAGAAAGAAAGGAAGGAAGAAGGAAAGAGAGAAAAAGAAAAAGAAAAAGAAAATTAATCACGATGGCCAGGGAAGTGGCAGCTGGTGGCCAGTTTCCTGGAGCATCCACAGTCCCAGATGTAAATAACGTGCCCTTTCTCATGGGTGAACACCAATGCACCCCAACACCGCACCTAAAAACTTCCCAAAGCAGCCGGGACTTGTTCTGGACCTGTGTTTCTCCCGAGGCAGGTGTTCTGACACCTGCTGTGGGGATGGCAAGCCCACAGGATGTGCTGCTGGCCTCTGGGCAGGGGGTGGAGCATGGCAACCAGGAACTGCTCCCGAGGAGTTGGACCAAATGACGGAAAGTGTCCCAAAGACACAGTCCTGACTCCCCGTTCGTGCTAGGCAGAAGTTAGGGTTTTTAAACTTCACCCTGAATATGAGCACAATTCTCTGTTCCCTGGCAACAGCGGGTGAGAGCGGCAGATGTAAAGCTGACACCCGCAGGGCCTGTGCCCCTCCCAGCCAGACGGTTCCCTCTGATTAAGTTCTGTCACTTTTTCTTTTTTTCCTTCAGAGGCGCTACACAATTTACAAGGCATTTTCATATGTGCTCTCTTGTGAGCCCCACACAGCCCTGAGGGGCGCGCAGGACTGGTGCTGCTCCCACATGGTAGATGAGGGAATGTGGTTGGGATGCTGGGAGATGCTGTGACCGGCAGGTCCTCCTGTCCCCTGGCTGCATCTGCCCCTGGGGGTGGCAGGAGGTGGGGTAGGACCATCCTCCGTCCCTCAGGCTCCTTCTTCCGCAGTTCTCTAGAGTTGAGGTTGGTTAAAAGGAAGGTGCAATAAGAGTATAGATTGGTTTAAGTGCAAACAGTGCATTCTGCTTAATCTGTCACACAAGTAACATAACTTGTAAGAAAGTCAGTCTCTGCAGATGCGCGTAGAGGAACCACCGGCCTTGTGCCTCTCCTGTGCCATCTCTCCAGACTTGCTACTCTTAGTTTTTGTGGGTTTGGACTTCCTGCTTCCCTTTTCACCTTGGAAAACTCGTCCTGCCTGCCTCTAGGGCTAGGTGAGGAGCAAGGGGCAGCCTGGAGGTGTCAGCCTGCCTGGAAACCTCAGGGGTCCCGGGGCCCAGGAGCAGGTGCTGCCCAGATCGACTCCCGGTAACATTAGCCAGCAGTCTGGTTCCCAGAGATCCTCTGCCACACCCGATGAGGAAATACGGAGAGAGGCCAGCAAGCTCATTTCTGCTCCCTAAAATCTCTAATGTGAGACGGACCTGTGAGTGGGCACAGAGGAGCAGGGTCCGTGCACAGGCATGCGCTGTGCCAGGAAGGGGCCCTGCGGGAGCCAAGAGGTTGGAGTGGTGACATCCCACGTCAGAAAGCGTCCTAAGGGGCTCAGAGGAGATGGAGCTTGTGCCTGCGGCTTCCTCACGGGTCTCAGGAAGTCCCCAGCCACCGCTTTCTCTCTGCATGGAGCCCCGAGTCCTGGCAAGGGCCCCAGATGAACCATGGGAAAAAGTGGGGAAGGGTGTGAAATGTTCCACTGCTGGAATCTGACTCCTAATTATTTCCTAATTGGACACAAAAAAACTATTTTGCAACAAGATCTCTCTCTCTCTCTCTTTTTTTTTTTAAAAGGTTCTTGGTTGCTTTAAAACGACCAATGTCTCATTAGCAAAAAGGACAGAACAGTGGGCATTCTCTTTGTAAGCGATAGCCTTGTCAGACAGACTTACCAAACGGTGCTGAAACTTCTCACAGGATGTGGGAGCCGGAAGCCCTCTCTCCAGGCCCGGGGCCGTGCACACCGCTCTTCCTGGGGACTTACGGAACTTTGTCTTGCAGAGAAATTTCAAGTATGTGACCACAAAATGTGAGTTATTTGGCCTGAGGGTGGTGGTAGAGCTCAGTGGTAGAGCGCATGCTTAGCATGCGTGAGGTTCTGGGTTCAATCCCCAGTCCCTCCATTAAAAAATATATAAATAAATTAACCTAATTACAGCCTCCTCAAATAAAATTAAAATGCAGTAAAACAAACAAACAAACCAACCCGGGGAGATAAGATCACAAATAAAAATTTCTTTTGTACTTTGGTCTCTACTGTGAGAGCAGTGCCCCAGTCCTTTCCGGGTGCTCTCAGGGCATCATTACCTGAGCGTTTGGGGGATGTATCAGGGGTAAACACTGCCAGCAAGGGCCACGGATGTACGTTCACCGGGAAAGGGAGTTCGCGTTTGAAGCACTGACGGGCGCAACTAAGACGTGGAAGCACAAGGATTGAGTAGCCGCAAAGCTTGATTACTCCACAGCCCCAGGGATGTATTTTCAGATGTTTAAATGACCTCGCATAACCCCCTCTCTAAATAATGCTCGGGGGCTCAAAATATTTTTCGTTTCAAAGAATAGAATACAGCGTTTATGGATGTGCATGCGTTTATGGATGTGCATGCGCTGTGAGTAACGTCCAAGATGAGTGACGTCACTGTCAGGTCCAAAGCACCACGAGGGTTTCAGCCCCAGAGCATCTCCTTCCTCCGCGTGACAGGTCCACGAGGCGGAGGCGGCCAGTGAGAAGTTCTTTCTGCACTGCCCGGACTTTCCAACGGGCAGGCAGCGGGAGTCCTGGCCCCGGGAAGTGCTCCTCCCCGGGTGCAGACGTGGCAAACCACCAGGGGAGGATGGTTGAGAAATCCACAGTTTTGTAACTGCTCCAGGCAGCTGGCTGGGGACCACACAGCTCCCATCGGTGCTCTCCCCAGGCACAGGGCGGTGGCCAGTTCTGCCGCTCAGGCCGGTGCGGTCACTCCTCCCCTCTCCTTCCCTCTCCGTCTGGGATTTCTCAGCTGTTTTCTCCGACGCCTCTGCAGGCGGCAGCAGAAGGCAGCAGTGGCTATTACAACATCTGGCGTCCTGACACCCCGACGTGACGTTATATTACTTCAAAGTCACTTGATTATCTCAAAATAATTTTGTTTTTCAGGATCAGAAGAGAAGCCAACAAGAGCAAAGCCGGGTTATCTGGGACTGAAGCCCCAGGCAGGGTGGTGGGCTCCTAGGGTCCCTGGGGGTGCGAGGAGGGCAGGCCGCTGGTCTGGGAGGGGAATGCCGGCCCCACGGGCTGCTGAGGGCTGAGCTAAGCCGCGGTGGCCACAGGGCTCCCAGGATGCCGCTGCTGGAGGTGGATGTAACAGAAACCACTGAGGAGCTGTGTGAGGACTAGCAACTCCCTGCCTGGCAGCTTTATTGCGACAGCTGGTCTCAGGCCAAAGATACGCTTGTCCACAGGTGCACAGAGAGAATGTTTCTGAACCAGCAGGCACGAAACGTGGCTGCCATCCGTGCTCCTGATGGGGCCCGGCGCTGACTCCTCCCAGGTGCTCCGAGGGGGCCGCCGGAGGCCGGCGTGGGGATATTCCAGCCCCGACAGTAATTCTCAACCCAGCTTGTGATCCATGAGGGTAGCTGGACCGTGGTTTTCTGTCTCCTGTTATCAGAGAGCCTTCTGTAGAACAAAGGTTTACTCTGCCCACCAAGACTGTTCACTGAGTCTCAGGCCTTGCTGAGCAACCCCTGTCGAAAAGGGAGGCTGAACACTCTGTTCCTCCTTTCCTGCCCGGCTGTAAAAGTGCGGCTGGCTCACTAGCTATTTCAGTTGTAACAAATTACTTTGAATTATTTTTTCCGGCTTTTGCCCTTTTGAGCATAACAGGCTCACGGATTTTCATAGAGTATGTTTATCTACAATGCATATTATTGCTTTTGCTCAGTTGTCAAGAGGTGGCCACTGGGAGCCCCTCCAAAGTCTCTTTTCAGTCCATCCACCAATTGAGAGCCCGTGTCCCCTGGTGCGAGATGCCCCCTCCCCGCTCCGAAGCTTCGCTGCCCCAGCGCAACGGCGTCTCCCCACGGAGCCGGCTGCATGTCCGGGGCATGGCGCTCACACCCACACGCGGGCTCTTGGCGCGATCTTGCTGCCGGAGGGACAGGGTGTCTTGGCCAGTCCAGCGCGTGGTCCTGAAAAGGACTTTTTAAAAAAATCATGTGTTCATACTGGTAGTTCCCTGTCAATCCCAATGTAGTATTTCTACTTAATTTCTTTCACTTTCACAATGGAATCTTTGCTGTTGTACTGGATTGCATTATTTCTAACAACACAAACATTTCATGACTTACTTGCTCTCCCTAACAATATAAAGAAAAAGTTTCGCAGTCTTACCATTATCACCATAAACAATGAAACTACTGAACACAAGCTCGAAATTTCCCTTAACTCTTTGTCCTTAGAATGCATGTTCCAAGGACGTAAGTTCCAGGTGAAGGTCTAAGCTCCCTTGAAGCAATCTTTTCTCTCTGCCACGTAACCCTTACCCCACGCAGAGCTCCTCCCAGCTGTGCGTTTTTATTTTCAGTGTGAAGCCTTTGCATTCTCGCAGCTGGTAGTTCTGAGGTGGCAGCCATTGGCCAGTGTTCCCAGAACAGGAAACTGGAGGCCAGTCTAACAGGGACTGAGATGACATGAGCGCCTGAGCAGTTGAGTCCCTGCGAGAGCTTGGACCCTTCCCCACCCAGCCTGTCTGCACTGGCGGGTTCTGGCCAAGCAAGTCAGTTTCTCCTGCTGCTATTTAATTTCTAGCACTGCTACAGCCTACGTAACTGAATTGTTTAATGTTGTCCTAATGTGGAAGTCTTACCTTGTGCCCTGAGTTATAATTTTCCTCTTTCAATAAAAACAATAATATCCAAATTTGCTGCATACCAAGCTATGTATTTTCACATCAAGTCTTGTATTATACATATTACATTAAATAATTCTCAGTTAATATCCTCTTGACCTCGTGCATTAATGTTTAATTTTCCTGTAGGGAGATTTTGAGGAGATAGATGATTTCAAGATTCCACAGGATAAAGAAAGGCAACACATGTGAAAACAAGGTCCCCTCCTTTTTTTTTTTTTTTTTTTGGTCTGAAATCTTCTCTTCACTCAGAAGTCAAAATGCAGGCTTTGCGTTATTTATATATTTTCTAGCACAATCGAAAACCTAAAACTTCATAGTGACTATTACTAGGTACTTAAAAATACAAACAGAGAGCCAAGGGTTTTGCACGACCACATTTGCTTAGTCTGTAACAGCAGCACGACTTCCGGCACAGTTTTTGCTGAGATTCAGGGTGAAGGTCGACGTGTGCAGCAGCAGCTTCACTGCGGTGTCTTCGCTTCTTGCCAAGAGAACAGGGTGGACCTCGTGACAAGAGACTCAGTCGCCTGCTCCGGGCGTGCTGACATCCGTCCTCTGCACGTGCCTCAAGTGCGTCACATTTAGCAGAGAAGCTGGAGCACTGCTGCTGCCACAGGCAAGAACAATCGGACCCCACGTTGGGTCTGCTGCTTTCACTTTAACCTTTGTATCTACTGCTTTTGCTACGAGTTAATCACTAAAGGGATGTTGCCTGTACGCTTAAATGATACATAATGGCCCATCTCTGGGAACCCTGCCTCCCAGGTAATGAGTGTTAAACTAAAACACCGTTGTTTAGCTCACAGGAACCATCCTGACCAGGGCCACCTGTGAGTGACTGCGGGAAGGAAGAAATGAGCCCATCCCCTCCAGAGGCTGACTGGGGCCAGGAAATGCCTGACTTCCTCCCTTCCCTTTTGGTGTAAAAGAAGTGTGAATTCTAATTGCGGCAAGATGGTTCTTTGGGACACTAGTCCACCATCTTTTCAGTCTGCTGGCTTTCCAAATAAAGTCACTGTTCCTTGACCTAACAACTTGTCCCTTGACTTATTAGTCTGTCATGCAGCAAGCAGTGGAAGCTCGGACCCAGTAACACAGATACAGTAATTATATTATTGTACAGATGATAGTAAGTCTATAATAGATGGATCCAGTCTTTCAAGTTTTGCTTCATTTAAACTCAACCACATTCCACTCTCTTTTAAAACCCTTTCTAATTAAGAACAATACAGTCTCATAATTTTTTATTGCAGTTTTCAGAAGTTGCTACTTAGAGCAAGCAGCACATCTTTAAACACAATTTGGGCACGTAAGCCAACTGAGGGGTGGGGAATGACTCAGCAGTTCTCTTTCTAGACAGAAGGTCTGCAAACTCTCCTGATCAACGAGGTAACATCTCAGGGGGACCGGCAAGCTTACAACATGGGTAAAATGGTCTGAAGACTTCTTGAACATGTGAGCAAGAACTCTGCAGATTTTATTTAAAAGCCTTCCCTCTCATGCAGACAGGAGAATTAGACAAGCCCTCAGAGACCTGTGTCCCTTTTCCCACAGCGCTGTTAGCTGTCTTAGATTAGATTCTACATCTTGGCTCTATCTCAGCCTCAGCCCTTGGGCAGAACTGAAGATGTCTGCACGGCTCTCTCCTCCATTGGACTGTGGGCTCCTTGGGAGCCTCCCTGCTGAAACTTGTCACAACCATAGCCCATAATGATTAAAACAGCCTTTGGGTATTTTAGGAAGTTCCCAAACTCCCCATTTCCTGACAGGCCTCTCGGGCAGCTGGCAGGCTGGGCGGGCCTCCCTCTGTGCCCCCCAGGCCCTCCCACGTGACACCGGGTTTGGAAGTGAGCGTCCCAAGGAAGCGGGCTCTCTGCAGAGCAGCCACGCTGCCGGCCCACGTGCAGCCTCCATCACTGAGAAGACGCTTCAGCGCTGGGAGCAGAAGCGCAGGCACTCACCTGGCGGGGGCAGCTTCCTCACCTGTGCAGTCCCATCTCGTGGTCTGGGCGATGGTCCTGGAAACATAGTCTCAACACTCATCGCCGTTCTGCGCGATTCTCTGCTCGCCCTCACAGCACAGTACATCCTTTCCTGCTCAAGCTGGTCAGAGGAGCTCGCGCGGTTTGCAGTCAGGGGTCTCACCGTGCTGAGTCTTCATGTCCACAACTCCTGATGGGCAATCAGTAGAGGCCATGCCTGGAAGTATCTTTTATGATTATTACAGGCCATGTCTTAGGATGGCCAGGGGATCCGGCTCCCGACTTCACAGGCCCAGAGATTTTGATCAATGCCTAAGGCCGTGAAAGCACTCAGAAATTAAAATGTACTGGAGACAGAGATATAAAGCAAAAAGCCTTTTTAAAATTTGCAATAACAAATGTAAGTCTCACAAGAGCTTAAGCAGCTCCTGTTGGCAGGATAAGGGACTCTCTACATTTGACCACAAGAAACAGCCTGGGGGTGAAATTAACAGCAGGAATAACTGGTACATGGATGGAGGGAGTGGGGGAGGAGGAGAAAGGAGGAGGGAGGGAAAAGGAAGAAAGGAGAGATGACTCAAATGGAAAGAGTTCATAAAAGGCCAAGCAACAGACCCACACCTAGACGTCCTATAACAAACCCAAGAACATCAGATGCAAATTAGAAAATTCTGAAAGCTTCCAGAGAGAAAGAGTTAAGCAGCTGTAAGCAGGGCGACCAAACACCCTGCCAGTGAGCAGAATGCGTGTCTTGGTATTCCCAGGAATTCTGGTTTACACCTGCTGCCCGGGTCTGAGTCTCCTCGTCACTCTGCGAAGTGTCCTGGTTGGAGGACACATTTGATCCTCACCCTCCCTGCAAATGAGTAGGAGGCAGAATGGGAGGGCCCTTCTCAACAGCAGAACAGGACAAGAGGATGCTGGTGTCGTGGTTTTATAGGAGTAAAAGAAAAAGTGAACTTTGAATGTTAGGGTTTTTTTTAACCCAAATGATCACTCAGATGAGAGAATATAAATATCCTCACTCATATAAAGTCTCAAAAATGTCCCCACACTTTGGAAATGCTCTTGAAGGAAGGATTCAGATAAGAAAAGAAACAAAGCTGGGAGATTCGTGTAAGAGACGTGGAATTAAGGGTGATTATATGCCTGGTAGAGGTCAGTCACCACAGGACCAAAACAGGAAACAGACTGTGTCCAGTACAGTCCAGAGCGAAGATGTCAACACTGTGTGGGCTGAGGGAGGGGGACCAAGGGACATGACCACGGGCAAACCCTGAATGGTGAGGAGCGCCATACTGCCATTGCTAACTGTACTCCTGATGGTGAATATGAATACTTACAGGCTTAAAATTGAGGGTAACCACAGGAAGAACAAAAATTTCACGTTTCACATTTTAAACTGGCAGAATACTCGAAATGACTAAAAGAAAGCAGGAAAAGAAAATAAAAGCAGCAAAAAAAAGTCCAATAAGAGCAAAATATGAAATAAGATAGTGAAAAAAAATCCACTACATGGTCATTATAATAATCATAAATAGAAAAAAATATAAAAGATAAAGACTCTCTGATTGAACAAAGAAAAAAAATCCAATAATGTGATGTCTAGAAGAGGCATAATTAAAACAGAACGTTTGAGTATAAAAGGTGATAAAAATATAAACGTTGGCAAGTAGAATTCAACCCCACATTAAGAAAATAATTCACCATGACCAAGTGGCACTTACTCCAGGAAAGCAAAGTTGGTTCAACATTTGAAACTCTAATAATAGTATACACATATTAACAGATCCAGGAATATGGCATATAATTATCTCTGAAGATGCTGTAAAAGCCTTGGACAAAATTCAAAACCCATTGCTGATAAAAATTGCTCAATTGGATTTGAAAGCAGCTTTCTTAATATAATAATTATATATATACATGTTGGTCCTAAAACTAGCATCTCATTTAATGGAGAAACATTAAAGGGCCAAATAAATTTATTTACAAAACAGAAACAGACTCACAGGAGTAGACAACGAGCTTACAGTTACGATGGGGGATAAACTATGAGTTTGGGATTTACAGATACTACCTACTATGTATAAAATAGATGAACAATAAGGTCCTACTGTACAGCACAGGGAACTATATTCAGTATCTTGTAATAACCTATACTGAAAAAGAATATGAAAAGGAATATATTATATGCATGTATGTATAAGACCGAAGCATTATGCTGTACACCAGAAATTGACACAACACTGTAAATTGACTATACTTCAGTAGCAAAAAAATTCCTAAAGGCATTTTCACTAAGATCAAGAACAAGGTAAGCATGCCCAGATGCCCAGTATCTCTCAACCACTCAACACTGTATACAGGTGTCAGACAAGGCAGTTAGGTAAGAGAAGGCAATTACAGGGGTAAGAACTGGTAAAGAAGCAGTGAAAACTACCTCTCTGCATATGAAAGTACACCAGGAAAACCCGAAAAAGTCAAGGATGAAACTGACTCAGACAATGAAAGAATTTAGTGTACTAGCAGGATATAAAACTCACATACAGAAATCGAGTCTTCATTTACACAAACAATAGCCAGTCGGAGGACGATGATGGAGAAAATAACAAAGAAGATGAGACACTAAAGAAAAATGTCACAGGAAATACGCAAAAACTATAGGAGGAAAGCTGGGAAGTATTCTGGAAAGGCACAAAAACAGACCTGAACAGATGGAAAGCTCTTGCGCAGGATGATTCAAAATTATAAATGTGGCAGTTCTCCCTAGTTAGCTTATGAATGCAATAAAATACTAACAGAAATAAAAATATCAGTGCTTTTTATGGAGTTAGACAAGTTAATATTAAAGTCTATATGGAAAAATAAACATTCAATTCTAGCAGGAAAATACGAAAAAGAAAAACCGTGAGGGCGGCTCCTCTCTGCCAGACAGTAAAGCGCGCCAGGCGCCTTTCACGTCGCTGGGGCATGGTCAGAAAAACAGAGCAGTAGAATGGAATAGAGAGCCAGGAAATGTATTCAAGCACACAGGAAAATTTCATATAAGAAAAAGGCAGCATCTCAAGTCACCAGGGCAAAGAGGAAGTCGGATCGAGAGCAGACCTCTCAGTGGCAAAGCTGGACACCAAGGGACACTGATCACTGTTGCAGGGACAGCTGGGTAGCTGTTGGAACTAGACAAAGACCCTCACACTGCACACAGGATAAATACCAGAGGAAACAAGGACATCAGTGAAAAAGGAAAACATTCAAATACTAGAAGAGACCGTGGGTGGATTCCTCTTAGTGCAGGGAAAGGCTTTCTGACTAGGACTCAAAATTCAGAAGCAGTAATACATAAAGAACTCTTTAAAATTGAAGAACATAAAACCAAACTGTGATACAAAAATAGAAAAAACGCATGATCGGACAAGATACTCACTTAGATATTAAAATGGCACTGAAACGTGTGGAAAACATGTTTACATTCACTCATAATTAAGAAATCAAAATAAAACAACACCGAGACACTAGTTTTCACCTGTCAAATTGGCAAAAACAGAAACGCCCCACAATCTGTGCGGCTGTCCAGGCCGTGGGCGAGCACGCTCTCACACGTCACCGGTGGGGACGCAGATCGTATAACCCGCCTCGAGGAGGGGGTGTCAGCGGTGCCTGGCAAGACTGCGCGTGCTCGTACTTTGACCCAGCAATCCTATTGCTGAAAATTTTCCCTGAAGATACAGCCCACGCTAGGCAGACTGTAAACGGGTTCCCAGGAACCCCAGCTCCTGGAATTCATGCCCTTGTGCACTCCCCTTCCTTGAGCATCAGCTGCACCTGGCGCCTCACCTCGAGCTAACAGAACGTGGCAAACGTGATGGGGTGCCACTTCTGAGACTAGGCTGCAAAAAGATCGCGACTTCGGTCTTGCTCTGTCTTGCTTGCTCACGTGGATGGAAGCCAGTTGCCAAGCCGTGAGCCACTGTGGACCACAGAGGAACTGAGGCCAGCCTCCGGTCAGGGAGGCACTGAGGCTCTTAGTCCAACACCTGGTGAATGACTGCATCCTGCCAACGGCTGGGGGCGTGAGCTCGGGAGTCGACCCTCCTTCGGCTGAGCGTTCGCAGGAAAGCACAGCCCCCCCGGTACCCTGACTGCTCCCTGGGAGGGACCCTGAGCCAGACTGCCCAGCCAAGCCCCGTGTGGACTCCTGACCCACAGATTCTGTGAGGTGATGAATGTTTGCTGTTTTAGGCTATTATGTTTGGAGGTAATTTTTTCATCAGCTATAGATAACTCATAACTCCAAACATGCACATGTATACATGTATGTGTATATACATCTACGTGCATTAAGTTTTTCATTGTAGCATTATTTGTTGTTTAAATTTTTTTTTAAATTTCTTTTTTGGGGGGTGGTAATTAGGTTTACTAATTAATTAATTAATCTATTTATTTATTTATTTATTTTTAAAATGGAGGCACTGGGGATTGAACCCAGGACCTCATGTCTGCTAACACACACTCCACCATTGAGCTCTACCCTCTCCCTGTGTAGCATTGTTATTGAAAACCTTTAGAAAGAACCTAAGTAGTTGCTAAGAAAACTATAGAACGTAATGTAGTATTATGCAGCTGTAAAAAAAAAAATGAGAATGACCTCTAAGAACTGATAGGGAGCATTGCTAAGTGAGAAAAGGAAAATACAAAAGAGTCTCTCAGTACACCAGCCTCATGTAAGAGAGAAGGGGGTGTGGGAAAGGATGCATCTTGCTGCTCTTTCTTGCAAAAGAAATGCAGAAGCAGAGACCAGAAATTAATGAGATGAGTCCCCACGCCGGGAAGGTGGGAAAGGGGTGGAGAGAGTCAGGGGAGGGGAGAGGGACACCTCTGCGTACCTTCTGGTCCTAGAACAATTCCCCCAGGTAGGTACTTGAAATCAGCCAGGACGTGGGGCAGCCTGAATGAAAGAACGTAACTCTGGTGAGGCTGAATGGCGTGGGGCACTGGATGGGTAGAGAAGAAACTAACCCTGTTACGGGTGGAAAATGGCAGAGTGACTACAGCCTGAAGCTCCAGACAAAACGGTCCATCCACGGGTATTTCCTCTCATTAGTAAGTGTGTTTTCTGCAGGCATGTGGACAAGAAATGCCGAACTGCATTACATTTAATCTAGGAAGGAGCAGACATGTAAACACACTGCAGGTGATGGAAGCCAGGTTCCTCACTGTCAGAAAAAGACATTTCGAATTAGGCGAAGGGGAAGCAGAATGAACGGGAGGTGGAAGGAGGGTCTCACGGTGTCCGGTGATATTGTCCCCGGCTCAGGTCTATCTACTCAGGTGGCCCGACGGCAGTGGCACCCGGGGCAATGAGCACACCTAGAGGCCAGATAGGCATTTCTCAGCGTGAGTTTCCAATAAAAGGAAACAGGTCTCCTTAGAAACCTGTTGACCCTGGTGCAGGGTTGGGAAAACATGTGAACAGCGTATGGTGCCAGAAATTAAGGCAGTGCTCAAGAAACGATGAGGGTACGTTGAAAGCGCACAGGAGCCAGAGTGAAGAGCTCCCAGTGGCCAATCTGGGTCAATTTGAGCAACAAAATAAATAATGATAGTAATTACAAGTCCATAGGATACAATAAATACCCACAAGTCCATGGTCGTATCAACGGATAAGTGAATGAATGACTGAGTAAACACACACACACATGCATACAGAGGAGAATGAACAGTTCTTCCTTATAGCAGATCCATAAAGATAAGTGTGGAATAGCCTGTGGATATAGAACATTTCTCTCCGGCCAACACCACAGTAACAACAGGTGCGTGCAGGCTGGGAAACGCTGGTTAGCCTCTCAGTAAATCTCCTCCAAGGTGTGTGCTCATTACAGAGGGGGAAATAGATAGCGACTCTGCACTGAGGAAACCCAGCTGATGCCGCCCAAGTGATCAAAATTCTCCCTCATTATCCGAGGTGGTTGGTTCCAGGATCTCCCAACCCCAGGCACCAGAGTCCACAGATGCTCAAGTCCCTGTATAAATGGCTGGTATTTGCACATAGCTCGCGCACATACCCCTGTAAACTCTGAATCACCTCTAGGTAAGTTACAGTACCTAATAAAATGTCACTGCTATGTAAATAGTTGTAAGTACAAGGTAAATACTTTGTAAATATTTGCTGGCACCTGAAGACTCGAGTTTTGATTTTCAGAACTTTCTGGAAAAAAAATGTTTTCGAATGTTTTCATTCAGCCTCAGTTGGTTGAGTCCCCCGGATTTGGAACCCGTGGATATGGAGGGCGGGCTGTCTGCAGTGAGACCTGTCAGCACAGCGCCCTCCCTGAGGGGGTGCGTTGAGAATTCCGCGGTGTTCTTGCAAAGACACACAACCTCAATGTAACCATGAGGAAACGTCAGATTAGCCCAAAGCAGGGACATTCTACAGAAATATTTGCAGTAATTTTCTAAAGCGTTCAGGTTGTGAAAGCGGAAGAAATCTTGCAGGGCGGCCAGGGGCTGGAGGAGATGTGGCTTCTAAATGTGGGATTGGACTCTGGACATAAAGAAGCATGTTCGTGGGGCAACTGGAGAAACATGAACAAAATCTGCAGATTAGTTAACAGCATTGCATCCACGTTAATTTCCTGGCTCGGATCATTGCAGTTGGTCGTGTGAGACGTTAATGTTTAAGGAAACTAGGTGAAGGGCAGACACAAACTCTACTTTGTTGGCAACATTTTTTGAGTCCGAAATTATTTCAAAAGGAGACATCCTGGAGGACAAAGATGAACTACTGTCAAAATGATGACATTATCATAAGCAGCATATAAGATGCACTTAATTAAGGTGCTCGAGGCACTTTGCCCACCACTCTGTTCGCTCTTCCACAGACAGAGCTGGATGCAAAGAGGTTAAATAGCTTGCCTGAGATCAGTCGCACAGGAAGGGGGAGCAGGGCTGGAAGCCGGCTCTTTAACCCCAGAACCCACCTCCTACCCACTCACAGCGGGTCGCCCTCAGTCCCCAGCACTCACAGAACGTTCACCTCGGACGATGTGTTCATTCTGACGTGATAACTGCCCACAGCCACAGCAGCTGAGATACGTGTCTTCCTCTACCTGCTCTCAGCTCTCGTTCCGTAAGAACAGGACAGGCACGGCTGTCCCGCTGGGGTTTCCCTAACCAGCACTCGGATGACATCCTACAGTCAGAGAACAGATTTCCATCACGTGGAAGCAGCACAACCCTTAGGAGAAGAACCCCTTCCGGAAAGCCCGGGGCACGGAGCTGCCTCCCAGGCGTGGGCCTGAGCCGCTGCTCTTCCTCCTGTTCACACGGGCACTTGTGGGTTGGTCCCCAGGCAGCACTGTGAGTAGGTCAAGGTCAAAGGTAATACTGGGAATGGAGGCTCCTGAATATGAGAGAAAGAGGGAGGAAGGAAGGAAGGAAGAAAAAGAGAGAGTGAGAGACAGAAAGAGGAAGAAAGAAGCGAGCTGGGGAGGGGGGGCAGGGGAGGGAGAGAAGAGAGGAAGGAAGCCGCCAGTTTGTTTTTGTCAGTTTTAGCAACCAACCAAATATATTAGTTTTTCAATAAAAACCACGTGTCAATAAAACCTGCCACATCAGCGACACAGCTGCAGGGACGGCTCTGCCTTCCCTGTTTCGAGCTGCGGCCCCTCAGGGGCTCAGTCAGGGGCTCGTGCTGGGAGGGACTCTGCCTCTGGCTCCCGGCGAGCAGCGGCACCTGAGGGCGAGCCCGGAACCGCAGACACCTGCTTCCTCTCCCAGCACGGGTAGAGCTAACAGGTCTATACCCGCCTTTGCTTGCCCCTGGATTGAGGATATTTTGCGGCAAAATTACACCATCTTGTGGCCTCAAAAGATTCAAAAGTTGAAGTTATGAGTTATGTCTAAATTTGTGTTCAGCTAATATTTGTTGTAAGGAATCTAAAAACACAGTTTAAGGGGAGGTTGGAGGGATACATTGGAAGTTCAGGATTGCAGATACTAACTGCGGTATGTAAAATACATAAACAACAAGTTTCTCCTGCATCACACAGGGGGCTATATTCAATATGCTGTAGTAACCTATAATGAAAAAATATGAAAATGAACACATGTATGTGTATGTACGACTGAAACATGATGCCGTACACCAGAAATTGACATGACATTGTAAAATGACTGTATTTCAATTAAAAAAGAAAAACACTTAAAAACACATCCTCCTTATTAGAATCTCCCTTTTCTCTGCTAACATACACACAGAAACTGAGGACAAAAAGCTCACAGGTTTCTCAGACTTAGTGTCTGGCCAGGTCAGGCTGGGCCCAAGAAGTCTGTGAAAACGGCTTTAGGTGGCACAGCTTTTAGTTTTTGGTCACCACCCCTTTTGCAGGAGTAATTAAACAGTGACCCTGATGCCAAAACAAACCTACCCTTTAACTGCCTTCTGCCTGCGCACATCTTTCTGAGTGGGAAACGCAGGTGAAGCGTGAGGGAGACTGCGCGGGTCAGGAAGGATGCCTGCGGACCGTCCACGCCGCCACCACTCAGGTCTGTCCAGATGAGCAGTTCTGCTCAGAAGTGTGTCATTTGCTCAGCACGCAGCCAGCTAAAAGACTGCAAGGATGTTACTGCATGTGGATGCTTGGTTTATCCATTTTAAAAGGAGGAAAGATGATATAATGTCCAGTGAACCATTGGAGCTACAACTTTTTGCTCATCCATTCATGCAGAAAAATATTTATAGAGCATCTGCTGTGTCACATGACTCTGCCAGACCCTGGGACACGTGAAGGAAAAAGCCAGGGTGACAAGGACGTGGTCCCTGAGTTCAAGGAGCGTCTCCTGTGGGGAGATGAGAGCCTCCTCACAGGGAAGAGCGTGGTGTCTTGTGGGCCGGGGTGTCACGACACCACTTCATCGCCAAGTGGAAACTACTAGTCAAACTCCGACACCAGGAACGCCATGCAAAGGCCCGGAGAAGTCACAGCGTGTCTGCTGAAACACCTCACGGCTTACGGAAAACGACCCCCGCTGACTGCAACCCACCGACCACTCATGAAGCCAGAGAGCCCCGGGCATTTCATCCAGGCAGCCAGGGTGCTCCGATGGCACAGGTTCTAGAAGAGTCTTTGATAGGCTGGTTAGAAATCTGGTGCCCTCACCTCTTGGATGACCCTGGCTTTTGTAATAATTGTCACAAATCGTCCCATTTATCTGAACAGAAGCATGAAACTCCTCTAAGCACTGAGAATGGACAGTTACCCACTGAATTTTTAGGAAATTTTATCAGCGTCAGCTGTATTTCCTGCACTTGCACGAGCTTTTCAAGCAGCAAACGAGCCCCTGCCCAGGTTTCTGTACAGTGCCTGCACTGCTCCGATGACAGAAAAACCAGGACAGGCTTAACGCTGATAGATGTCCAATATATTTTCTGACATTCAAATTGCGTTATTCTGGAGTAAAGACAGCATGCGATTCAGTCAGCTGGTGTAACGGCAAACCCAGAAAGAGAGTGCCAGGTGCCAGCGAGCCCCCAGCGTGTGCATCTCCCACGTCAGTATTCTCTGCAGCTGCACAAAGCAGCTCTTTCCTTTTCCTCTTTGATTATCTAAATAGATTGCTTAACACGGATTCGCAATTCATTTCCTTATCCAGGGAGCAGAATTTCCAAAAGCTGCAATCAACAAAAAAAAGTGCATGAAGTAATGTTATTTCTCAGCAGAGACACGAAGGGGAGACATGAAATACAAAAACAACAGAAAACCTGCACAAGGGCACAGCAACTAAGAGACCAAGCGGTGACACAGTTGTTGGTTTCTCCAAATAAACGATGCTCATAGCGTCAATTGCTCACAGCACTCAGCAAGGAGCAGGCACAGTTCTAAGACCCCTGCTTGCAGAATCTCATTTAATCCTTACAACATCCCTGTGATGTGGTACTATTAGGATGCCCAACTGAGAGAGCGGAAGGAGACAGAGACAAGCAGGAAGTGAACAGGTCCTGTGAAATGACTGCCAGGAGTCAAACACAGACAGCCCCAACACCGACGCAGGCTGTGCCCTGCACTCCCCCAGGTGCCCCCACGCTCCCTCCAGAGTCCCCCTGTGCTCAGCGAACCTTTCTGGCTATGGCGGGAGAGCACCGCGTCCCCTGCCACCCCCCGCAGTGGCCTGCTGCCCAGGGCTGCGGCCGACCTTGCAGTCGGCTCCTCAGTGATGCTCGCCTTTCCACGGTCCCCACGCACAACCTCGGCTAAGCCACTCGGGTGCTGCTTGAGCCCCTCTTTGGAAACGGCCACCTCATACGGCGTCACACCTTTCCCCAGGGACAGCTCCCATCCATTGACAGGTGGATGCAGAAGTGAAGGCCTGGACCTTCCCCCTCCACATGGGTTGCCTCTGCAGGGCCACCCCCGCTCCCCAGGGTGGGCTTGAAGCCTCCTCTGTGACTGTTTGTATCCCACTGTCTGTGTGCTCACCTGTTCCTGCCATTACCCCACCGGCACTGGCCCCCTGTCCTGTGCACAAACGCCTGCTTCTCTGTCTCCCAGGGAGCCTATCTGGTCAGGCGGTAAGGCCCTGACCTGTCTGGAAGGGAGACCCACGTGGACGTGAAAACTTGGGACCATCACGTGTGTTCCCTGGTCAGCAGAATGGGGGCTGCGTCAGAGCAGGAGCAGGGTCCAGGGGAGGCAGGGATGCTGGCCAAGAGGGGACAAGGCTCAGGCTCTGCAGAGAGAGTTGAGATGCAGAAAGACGGAGGGCAGCAGCAAAGACTGGGGAAGTAAAATCTCTGCAATTTGGCAGCAAATCCTTGTTTTTATACAAGCAGCCTTCCAAATCTGCTGCCTGAGAGAGCCGCCTTGGGGACGAACCAAATTGAACACTTTAAGTATGTGCAGCTTATTATATGTTAACTATGCCCTGATAAACTGTTACACTTTGGAAGAAACTAAGGAAAAATAACAACTAAATGCAATGTAGGATGCTAGTAGGATCCTGAAAAGAAAAGAGATGTTAGTGTTAAAATTGGTAAAATTCAAATAAAGTCTGTGGTTTAGTTGCTATTAGGCCGACGTTAATCTCTTGTGTTTGGTCATTTCACTGTGGTCGTGTAGAAGATGTAACATCAGAGGAAGCTGGAGCAGAGGGATATGGAAGCCCTGTACTGTCACTGCGGCTTTTCTATAAGTCTAAAATTAATTCAAAATAAAAAGTTAAAAAGGTATGCAATAAAACTTAGGAAAAAAACTGCCTTGGAATCTCCCTGTCTTTCCTGGACACCAGTGTTTGTCACACTTTCCTGTGCGTATTCATCACCGAAGGGCCCGTTAGCGGGAAGCTCTCGCTCCATGGCCCGAGACTCCGTATTTCCAGCAAGCCTCCAGATGCTGTGTGTGGCCTTCAGGGACCACTAATGGCCTGTGTGCTGTCTCGTGTGCTGTCTCGCTTTGGTTCATTTCTGTTTAAGTATCATTTCAAAAATTAACATGTAACTTCTTCAAAGGTGAGATGATGTCTTTCTCTTTTCTGAACAAAGTACCAAGTACACAACAAATGCACGTCGATCCACCAGCCCTTTAAAGGCGAGATCGCATTACTGTAACTGGATTGAAGTTAGGCTGCAGTGATACACACTTTGTCTACAGACCGCATCCTGGTCACAGTTACTGTGGGAACATGCTTTATTCACCTGGGTCAGACTGCAGTTGCATTTCCACTAACTAACAGGGATACAGCAAATGGGTCTGGACACGAGGCAGTCTGGTGGGACGACTGACCTCGGCCAGGCAAAGTCAGGAGAGAGACTGGTGACTCTGCTCAGGGGTGGACAGACCAGCTAGGAGGCTCCAGGCAGGGGCCCCCAGCATATCTTAAAAGGTCCAAGAACAAGAAGGATTTACTGTACAGCACAGGGAACTATAGTCAATAACTTGTGATAAACTATAATGAAAAAGAAGTGAAAAAAGATATATACATTAGATACATACGTATATATGTGTGACCAAATCACTTTGCTGTGCACCTGAAACTAACACAATATTGTAAATCAACTGTACTTCAATTTAAAAGAAAAAATCCAGGAAGGCTCCCTGGAGGAGGAAACCCATAGGTCAAGGGGAAACTGGCCAAGAAAGAAAGTCTGGGGGAATTGGCAGGTGGAGGACCAGGCACTGCAGGGGAGAAGGATTTCAAGCGGTGAGAACAGAGTGTAGAAAGGCCTGCAGGTGGGATTGTGGGTTTCACAGACTCTGTGCAGGGAGGCCTGGCTAAACACGTGTGTGTTACCCAGTGTGTGTGCACACATGTACACACGCGTGCACAAGTGCTTGTGGTGGAAGGAAAGACACAGTGACGAGTGAGGCTGGAGAGAGAAGCGGGGCCGGATCTTGGCCAGCTCTGTGTGTTACGTTCATCCATTGTGTCCTTTGTTATCGTGATGAGAACGTCCTTCAGTCTGAGGATGTAGTGGGCTGGCTGGAGGTTTTTCCGCAGAGGAGGGAGAAGAACAGATTTAAAATGACTTCCATGTCTCGGTGCGGAGAACGGCTGAGTGGGGCCAGAGGGAAAGATTAGCCAGAGCTATCGGCCACTGGAGTGCCTTGTGTCTCCTGGGACTGGACACGGTCAAACCACGTGTCATTTACTTGCCCACAGCCTGCCTTCCCTTGGTGGGGTGGGGGAGCTGTCTGGATCTCGTCTCAGTGTCCCTGCTGACCACTAGGAGCATGGCCACAGCACAGGCCTCCTGACCCCGTGGACACCCCGAGTGTCACCTTTATGACAGCGGCTGACAGGGCACGCCACTTTGTTTCCAGGGATGACATCTGGAAGGGAAACGCTGGAATGTGGCAGAAAGGAATGAAAGTCTCTCTGGGAACACAGGAAGCCAAAGTGGAATGAAGTCTGCACTTCTCTAAAGGTTTGCCTCTTCCCTTTTCATTTCAGGCACATTCAAACCGGACAAGCGCCCCCAGTTCCCTCTCCCCGACCTCTGCCCCGGGGCAGCCTCTGGAAAGAGACCAACTCACAGGCAACCGGCTTTGTTCCCTCAAGGAGCATCCTGGGGCCCCTGTCCTCAAGGAAGAAAAGTCATTGTGTCATGTTTTGCAGAGATTTGCTATCATGTCCGGAGAAATGGTCAAGACCAGCTTATCAGACACAGCAAACGACCAGTGACGGACTATTACAAGGTTTACCCCAAACTTGGGCTGCTGCGCTCCTCCTGTGGTGATTCTAACTGCTCAGCGGCTCAGATTCTGGTGTCATTTCCTCCATGAATTGTCACTTGACAGTGGCTGATACAGTTCTCTACTAAGTACTGTATGAAGTCCAAGAAACGGGACCAGGAAGTTGGGGACATTGTATATTATCTGTGTTTCAAAATGCTCAAAACGTTGCCACTGGGGAAAGTCAATCTTTAGGACTTTTCTGGGCTACAGCCCCTCTGGGAACAACCGCCTTCACCACAGTCAGCAGGTGTAGGGATGGTGCTTTGCGCGTGGGGTCCCCTGGGGGCAGAGGTCCTAATGGGGGATGGAGTGGGGCATCTGGGGGGTGGGCCAGCCTGGACTCACCTGCGGAGAGGACCACACTCTCGGGCTCCGGGCCCCCTCCCCAGCGGGCAATCTCTGTCTCATTGCCGGGGAGTGGGTGTGTGTGGGGGGCTTTTCCACTGGAACTTGTCCTGGCCCCCCTCACTCCACTCCCCTGTGGTCAGGGGAAGGGGAGGGAAGGCCACTGGCTCCGGAAAGCACTGGGGCTGAGGCGCAGGAATGTGAACAAGTAGGAAGCTTGGAGTTTTCTCGAGGTTTACGGGCAAGAGGTTCAGGCTCACTTTTGCTTTCCTTACAGACTGTTCAACAGTTCGCCAGGGTGTGTCAGCCCCCAGAATCACGCAGGAGGCTGCAAGGAAGAGTTTATTTGGGGCCATACGAATTGTAATTCGGGAGACAGATTCAGATAACCCCAAAGGAGCGTTCCAAGGAAGGGAAAGAGTCGGGGCTTATAAAGACAAAAGGCCAGGAAAAAAGAAGAAAAATCAGAAGGCTGTTAAAAGCTCCTGGCAAGATTGTGATTGACAGACGCAAGTCAGAAAATTTTGTCCTTAAGGAATCATACGTTGTCTTAGGGCAGGGGTCCAGGAAGTAGCAGACTGTCCTAAGTTATTTTAGGGTAAGGGTCCCATAAGTATCTTGGGTTTCTGGCAGGTGTTCTGGACGACTTCATCAGGCCGAGGTGTGCATGTCGCTCTTCCTCCCTTGCCTCCCGGCTCCGTTTTAGAGAGCTCTCTGTGCAATACCGACTCTGTTTAGATCTTCCTTCCAACAGATGGGAAGGGAGACAGGGACCCAGAGCAGAAATTATACATGACGAAACAACAGTAGTGATTATTACCACAAAACCCAACATTTACTCAGCCCTTGGCATGTGGCAAGTTTTGACACATACAGTCACTTCTTGTTATTTGCAGGTTATGTTTGAGAAAGTCGCCCTGAACACTGGAGCATGAAGACAGAGGACTGATGCTGAGGGAGACATGGGTCGGGTTTCTGCCAGCCTGATTACATTCCCCTCAACTGATCCACCCATGACCTTGTCTGATGCGTGCTTCTGTGTAAGGACACCTCATTCCCCATGCATTCTTGGTTCATTAACATGGAACTCACAGCCATCAGCCCATAACTCACGCCTGAACAAGGCTTCTCTAAACATGCATTTTTTTTTTTTCTCTAGCAGGCAAGTCAGAGCCTTCCTTTGCTTAAGACACTGGACAACACTCCAGCACTAGGCCTGGGGCTACTATTGAAGTATAGTCAGTTCACAATGTTGTGCCAATTTCTGGTATACAGCATAATGTCTCAGTCATATATTTACGTACATATCCTTTTCATCTTCTTTTTCATTGTAAGTTACTACAAGGTATTGAATATAGTTCCCTCTGCTATACAGCAGAAACCTGTTCATCTATTTTATATATAGTAGTTAGTATATGCAAATCTCGAACTCCCACTATATCCCTTCCCCTCCCCCATAACCAGGTTTGTTTTCTACATCTGTGAATCTGTCTTTGTTTTGTAAACAATGTGTCTTTTTTTTTTAGGTTCCACATATAAATAATATCATATGGTATTTTTCTTTCTTTTTCTAGTAGGGGATATTTTAAACAGTGAAATCACCAAAATAAAAAGGCACAAATATGTGAGAAACGCAGCACTGAGCAGACCACGAAAAGTGTGCTTGTTTGTAGTTTGAGCTGAAACAAGAAGGGACATCACAGCCTTGCTCCGCCCCAGCCATGACCGTGTGTTGGGTGACTAACTTCTCACTGTTCTGCACACATCTCTGAATGACTGGGAAAGTTCCTGCAGGTATTGATTTTAGGGCTACAAATCAATGTTGGCAAGTAGGTGAATTTGCAACACAGAACCCCTGAATGATGAGGGTTGATGGATGTATTGTTTTATTTAATCCTCATACCAACCCTGCAAAATAGGAACTATTAACATCTTGATTTTCACATTTGAGGAAGTGAAACAGGAGGTTAGGTTGACTGAGCCAAGACTCTAAATCATTTATCTCCATTGTATGCAGTATTTTTTTTTTAGGAAACCAAGCTTGGCTCACAGGGTATGAAAAATGAAAAAGCCCAAACCACTTTCTTAAACCTTCAATATATTTTCTAAGTACAATTTCTTACACCCAAGTATAGATTGAAATATGTGAAACTGCCCTTTTTAGGTTAAAAACAGTTGGACACTGGCAATTTCACTGGCTCAACCTCATATACCCTTAGAAAGCTTTTCTCCCTGTTACTAGAGGTATCAGTTTATTTCATCTTTTTGCATATGGAGAACTGGTTACTACACTTCAAAGTGAAAAATTTTAAAGAGTGTTTGATGTACTCTTTTCCAAAATAGAAGCACAGAGGTTTATTATTTTACAGCAGATGTTTACCATCTATTTTCTGATCTTTTTAAGTTAAAGACAGAAGGATGTGATCTCACACTTTAGTATAAATAGGCCAAATGTAAGTATTTTCTGCCTAAAGGATGCTGAGCACTGGACTGTGTTTTTCAGAGCAAGCATGTGATCTGTTTTTCTTATAACAGATCTTACATGTTTTCTATCTCATCGAGATTAGATAAAATTCTACTGAAGGCAGTGTAAGTCTATGGGGCTCTATCTTTTAATTACCAGATTTTAGGGAAGGAATAGAGTATGTGATGTAATACAAACAGAACAGTAGACATTTTCACTATGATCACCCCAAACTGGAAAGGAAAACGTATCACTTGGTGACCTGAGAGTAGTGTATTTACGGAAACCTGCAGACTGTCTGGAATTCATACTGTACAGGCAGCTCTAGTTTTTTCTCTCTCAGCATGGTAGAGAAAAAGAAAGGGAAAAAGTCACTACACCGTGGCTAGTGTTCCTCCACCCAGCACGGGCGAGCAGTGTTTACATTTGCGCAAAGGTTTGCAGTGATTATGCCCAATTGGAAAGATGGGCTGGATTAGCTATTCCTCTTTCAGGTAGGGTTTCACCCTCTCAAACTCCTAGCTGGAACAGGAACTGAGTAATTAAGCAAGTCTCACAAGCGGAAAGGAATGAAGCACCCTCTTGCTATCTCTTCTGAGATAGTTTCAGGTACAGCTGATCCTTGAACAACGCGGGTTTGAACTGCACCGGTCCACTCATACATGGATTTTTTCCAGTAGTAAATACGGCAGCACCACAGGGTCCTCTGCAGCTTGAATACGAGGACGCAGAACCACGGATACAGAGGGCCCGAGGATAAGGAAGGATGAACCACGTGGTCTGGCTGTAAGACTACAGGGAGGGCAGAGCCCCTAACCCCCACGTTTAAGGGTCAACTGTGGTATCTGTTCTCATCTGACCTTGAAAAGCAGAGGAGTACACCAGCCTGGGTCCCCAATGCCACAAGCACAGCGGCAGGGCTGAGGTCAGAGCACAGAACCGCTGGTCCCCAAAGCCTGTCCTTTGTTCCCGAACTCCTTCCAAGCAGAGATACTTTGAGAACTGCAGTTTAGAACCGAACCCTGGCAGTGTTCTCACACCGACCCCAGCATCCTTTCTCCTGGTGTCAGGCTTGGACCTGGGTCCGTTTCGCAGGACCCCCGGTGTACGGGGCTGGTTCTCGCGTCTGCGCACTGACGTGGGTGTGCAGTACTGGACATGAGTCTGCAGAATCAGACCTCTGGTCCAGGCACTGGACATGGGTCTGCGGACCGGACCTGGGGTCTGCAGTACCGCAGTGCTGGATGTCGGGTCTGCAGAACTGGACCTGTGGTCCGGGCCCTGGCCTCCGGGTCCGCAGGCCTGGACGCGGGTGCGAGGCACCGGCGCCGGGGGCACCCGTGAGGATGCGCATTCGCAGGTCCGTCCGTCCAACAGGCGGCAGCTGCGCGCCCGCCGGCCCCGCCTCCGGTGGTGGGAGGCGGCGACCACTGCGTCGGCGCGCGGGACCGGGCCCTCCGAGTTCTCGCGCGACCCCTCGGCCCCGCGGGCGGGCGGGAAGGGAGCGCGGTGCGGACGCCGACCCCCACGCCACGCCGACCCCCACGCCGCGCCGCCCGCGGACGCAGGGCCCGGACAGGCCGCCCCCGGAACCCGGCGCGCCTGCGCGCTGCTCGGCGGCCGGAAGCGGGGAACCCGGACTTCCGGCCGGTCCGCGGCGCCTAGGGTTCCGGTTTCTCCGTGGGCGGGAGGGGCGGGCGAGCGAGTGGCCGCCGCTGCGGCCCGGGAGCCGACATGGAGAAGCTGCGGCGGGTCCTGAGCGGCCAGGACGACGAGGAGCAGGGCCTGACCGCGCAGGTAGGAGCCGGCGCGCGCCCCTGGGGCGGACGTTTGCTGGGGCGGGGCGGCGGAGCCTGGGCGCCGGGTCTCCGCCTGCCTCTCGGGAAGCGTCCGGGGAGCTGTGCAGGCTTTCGTGGGGTCTGCAGAAGCTCACTCTGAGCGCCCCTCCCCCGTGGCCTTGTGACTCTCGGGAGCCCACCTGCCGCCCGTCCTCCTCCCGTCTGCCCGCGCGCTGCTCTCCCCCGGCCTCTGCCCGGGCTTCTGCGCCTGGGCTGGGCGCTGCACGCGGGCCGGCGGCGCCGCAGGTGTGCAGGTGCTCGTTCTGCCAGCTGCGTGAGCCGAAATCTTAAAAGCTTCGTTAATTCCGTTTTCCCCTTGAAGTAAATGATGCGAGTGTGTGTGCGTCTGTCTTTTGGAAGGAGGGATTAGTGAAATAATACTGATTAAAAAGTTGTCTGTTGAGCCCTGTTGAGAGACTTAAAAGAAAAAAAAAACCACAACCGTTGTCTCCGTGCTTTACCCACGAGCCGTGATAAGGGTTTCTTCCTCTGATAAGAGGGTTAAAAATGGAGGAAGGGTATAGCGCATGCTCAGCACCCAAGAGGTCCTGGGTTCAATCCCCAGTACCTCCTCCAAGCGGAAATCAAGGAAGAGGGTTAAAAATAGTGCAGCAGGAACTGCTTTATAAGTATTTTTCTTATTTGCACGCCTACAGATTCTTGTTTGCCTGTTACAGAAGTGGAGCATTTTAAAATCAAACGTATTACATAAGGATCTTGTATTTGGTTCTTTCTCTGTCTTAACTTCCTACTTTGTTGTCATAATTATTCAACAATTCTTGTGAACAAGGCTCCGGACTAATCTGTGAGGGTTCAGAAACTAAAAGACAAGCATCTGCTCTAAGTGAACTCCATGCTCTATAACCAGTTTGGAAAATCATAACGTTAATACAAGAACCCATATAAATAGTGATACGAGGAATGTCCATTAGGCAACAGTGGCTTGCCCAACTCACTGCACTACTATTTTGTGCTTCACTTTATGCTCTAGATCTGTTATACAAACAACAGCCGTCGTTACCTGTGGCTATTGAGGTTTAAATTAATTAAAATTAAGTAAAACATAAAATTCCCTTCTCAGTCACACCAGCCGCATTTCAGGTGCTCAGTACCCACATATGTTGGTGGCTGCCGCATAAAACAGTGCATGCGTGGGGCATTCCACTGGAGAAAGTTCTGTTGGACTGAGCTGCTCTAAACCTTGGGGACATGAAAGTGACAGTGCCACTTTTCTTGAGCCCATTGTCTAGAGGGGAGAAAGAGTATGCAGAGAAGTCCTTGATGGAAGATTGGAGTGATTGACTGGAATGGACAAGTGCTGTGAGTTCACAGGAGGTGCTCATTTATTCATTCAACAAATATTTTGAAAACTACGTATGATTGGCACTGTTCAAGGTGCTGGTGTTGTAACAGTGAGGAAAACAAAGACTTCCCTCACATGGAACTTACATTTTAATTGGGGGAAATACGTAATAAAGAGTACATATAAAAATACATCTGCCAGTAATATGTACCACAGGAGAAGTTAGAGCAGGGTGAGGAGGCTGGGGCTGCCGTATTGTGTTGGATGGTCAGGGAAGGGCTGTCTGGTGGGTAACATTGCAGCACAGGTCGGAAGAGTCACTAGGATACCTGGGCAACTCATGGAAAAAAAAAATCTCCTAGGCAGAGGGAACAGCAGCTACAGATCCTGAGAACAGAGTGCTCACATGTTCAAGGCCAGCAAAGAGGCCAGAGTGGCTGGAGCAAAGGGAGAGAGAGGTGGGAAGGTAGGAAGTGGGGCTCCAGATCACGTGGGGTCCCGTAGGACATAGAAAGGGTTTTAGATTTTACTCCAAGTGTGCTGAGAAGCCAGTGGGTTTTGAGCCAAGGGGTGACATGACTGATGGGTTTTAAAGGCTCACCCTGGCTGGTCTGTGGAAGCCGGGAGACTGGTTGGAGGACTCGTGTAGTAGTCCTGGGGAGAGATGACTGGCCTGAATCAGGCAGATGGAGGTGATTCTGTCCATGGTTTGAGTGAAGAGCCAGCAGGATCAGTTGTTGATGGATTGGATGTGTGAGAGTCAGAGGACCCAAGGATGCTTCTGTGGGTTTGACCTGAGCAGCTGGAGAGATGGAGTCACTGTTAACTGAGATGTGGAAGGAGCAGATCTGGGGAGGAAAATCATACAGATATTAAGTCTGAGATGCCAGCTAGCATCTGAGTGGAGGTGTCAGGAGAGCAAGTTGGCCTAAGATTCTAGAGTTCCTGGGAGGAAGTGTTTGAGATAATCAAGGGATTGTGGGTAAGGAGGAAAGAGGTAAGGCCCATGGTTGGACCTCTGGACCTTTCCAGTGCGGGGAGCTCAGGAGACAGAGGAGCAACCAGTGGGGAGGGGGGGAACCTGGAGAGGGCTAGGTCATAGAAGAGTGTTTCAAGGAGGAAGGCATGGGTCACATAGTTAGTGGGTCAGATAGTTCTGGGGAGGAAGGCAGGTGTGGGAGGGGCGCTGCCTGGGGCTGCAGACAAGGAGACCCAGGGCTGGGAGCGCAGGTGTGAGAGGACAGGACCGGCCACCCAGGCCTGGACCCCAGCTCCTCCCGGAGACCTCGGTGCAGACCTCGGTGCCCGCGCTGTGCACCCCGCCTGCTGGGGCCCGGCCGCTTCCCCCCTCCCTTCCCTGTCCCTTTGAACCAAGGGCCAGACTCCTCGCCGGGCACTGGGAACAGGCCCCCAGGAGTGCTCATGGGGTATTTGCTGAGGTTGGAGGGTGAAGTCAAGCTTTTTGTTTGTTTAAGATGGAAGAGGCTTATGCGTGGTTAAAGGTTGCTGGAAGGCGTCTCAGAACATCATTCCCTCTTGGAGGGGGTGGGGGCAAGGTGGGGTTGCGGGGAGTGAATAGGAGAGCTGGTGTCAGCTCCCTGGGGAGGTCAGAGGGCAGACAGGCTGGCCTCTGCCCCCGCGGTGACCCAAGAACAGGAAGAGAGTGCATGTTCCCGAGGTGAGCTTGGTGTCCAGGAGTAGCGAGCAGAGCAGGGACTTCTCATGGATGGCTGCCGTTCTTGGTGTGAAATAGGGGAAGTTTCTGATGAGGGGGAAGTGTCAGCACAGGAATTGAGGTTGAAGGGGAGGATGGTTGAAATGGTGGAAGGAGAGGGCAGCCTGCCTCAGACCAGCAGTGCACTTCTGGCGGCCAGGCAGGCGGTGTCCGGGCCACTTCAAGTTGATGGGGACCTGGCTGCAATGCCCTGTCCTGCTGGGGACTCTGCCCAGAGGAGAGGGAGGAAGGCTGGCGTCGTGATGTCACTGTGCCCGATAGTCGCAGAAAGGGGACTTAGGGGCCCTGCTGAAGGGAGGTGCCCTGACATTTCCACCGACAAGGAAGGTGGATACAGGGGCCCGGGAGGCTGCAGAGGCTTCGAGGCAGGAGCAGTGGAGTCGGGCACGGCTGGGAGGGCTTCACAGGGGAGAGCAGTGACTTGAACTTTGGAGATGGAGTAGTTGCGGATGTGAAGAGTACCTGGGTCCCCGAGTGGCAGGGAGGGTGAGGGACAGAAAGGCGGGGCTGCCCCTGGGGATGCTGGAATCGTCTGAGACTGTGAGGATCCAGGGTAGGGCCTGTGGTCGTGGGTCCTGAGAGAGAGAATGACCAGGAGAGCGGTAGGTGACAGAAATGAGGAGGGTGGCTGGTAACAGATGAGCTGTAAGGGGAGGGGGCCGAGTGAGGAGCAGGACACCGGCCCCCAAGAGGGTCTGTAGACGCCTCTTCCCTGTGCTCACCGTCTGCACATCTTTGCTTTCTGCACACCGCTGTCACTTTGAGGGAGGACTTCCAGGAATACTGCCTTCAGTGAGTTCGTTAGTTCCCTTTATGCATTCAAGCGGTGGCAGCTGGGGAGCAAGGCTTAGATGTCCTCAGCTGTCCCCTTTGTGCTGGCGTCCATGCCCTCCCGGCTCTTCCATCGCCGGAGAAAGGCAGCTCGAGCCTGTGCTGTGGGCTCATTCACGGCTGTGACGTTGCTGCAGTGAAGACCTTTTCCTCTGTTGTTTCCAACTCTTTTTTTTTTTTTCCAAATAGTTGAATTGAATTCACTAGTTCCAGGTGATGTTTATTGATTTATTGCAGCAAGAAGGAGAGCACTGGAGAATGGGAGAGTTGCTCCTGCTCCCAGGAGGTCCTGCCAGAGCAGGTCTGGAGGGTCAGGGCTCTGTCTGTCTCCCACGTGGACAGGGCAGTGGTGAACAGTGTATAAACTGTCCCAGTTAGGAGTCTGGGGATCTGTGATTTGTTTCTATGTCCTGGACGGTTTCACGGCTTGAGACAAGTCGTTTGCTTGTGGATTGAATATTCCAAACTTACAAATGGGGATAATTCGTCAGATGTTTCATTTTAAAGATCATCACTTGGAAGGTGGTAATAAGAGGAAAAATACGCCCACTGTGCAGATAACCATGCTGAACGCCAGCTAAGCTTGCGGACAGTGGGGTGATGTAGACCTGTAAGAGAAAGTGAAAATGGACACTTCCTCCTCTCTCGTTAAGTCGTCAGGTCACTGTTTTCACATGACCAGTTAGAAACCCTGCTTCTTAGAACCCTGCGCCCACTTCTTACAAACCAGCAGGTCATTTCCTGTGCGACATCGGTCTTCAGGGTCAATTCTCTTCTGTTTAGTTAAAATGAACTCAATGTGCCTTCTTCCTGAGCAGAAAGAATGAAATTTGGATGTTTTTATAGGCAAGTTCATTCTTTGTTTAAAACACAGTTTTACCATGAACAGATGACATTGCTGGAAACAAGAATGCCTGTGGGTTAAAGCAGATTTTAAAAAACATTATAAATGTGCTAAAAAGTGATGGATATTCTTTATTTAGTTGTTTTTATCTACTTTTCATGCTTCATAAGGATGGATATTCTTTATTTAGTTGTTTTTATCTACTTTTCATGCTTCATAAGGATTCGCAGATTGATCTGTTAAGGTAAGGAATATAAAAGGTATTTTGGGCTTTGGCATTGAACTTTCTATTTTTGCTTCATTATTCTTGAAAATACATTGTAAACGTGTGGTCTTATTTTAAAGTATATGATAATATGCTAGAAATTTAAATTTTGGAATATAAATTTTTATTGTACGTTTCTAGTTTATTGAAAGACCTCTTGTTAATACTTTGCCAGCCTTACTGGGAAAACAAGTTTCAGTAGTGCGCTCAGTAATCTAAATAGGTGCTTGCCTTTGCAGCAACGTGAGTGGACCTGGAGGGTATTGTGTTTAGTGAAGTAAGTCAGACAGAGAAAGACAGATACATATGTTACCACTTCTGTGAAGGATCTAAAAAAACAAACGTGCGTGGCGAAACAGAAATAGACTCACAAATACAGAACACAAACTGGTGGTTACCAGTGGGGAGAGAGGAGCGGGGGGGGGGGGGGCGTTAAGAGGTGCGAACTATTGTGTATAAAGTAAACGAGCAGCAGAGATACTGGCCAGCACGGGGAAGCACAGCTACTATTTTGTAACGACTTCAAAGGGAGTGTAATCTGTGGAAAGGCTGAATCACTGCGCTGTGCGCCTGGAGCTAGCACAGCATTGCAAGTCAACTCTACGTTGATTTTCAGAAATGTGTACTTAATCAATACTGTATTCCAGCTTCTTGTATAAAATACGCAGAGTATGCTTTTCCCACATAATCTGGTCAGAATTTGCATGGCATACAGAAATGTTGTTGCTCTAGAATTAATTATCATTTCAAAGTGTGTGTTTAATGATGGTTGAGGAGATGCCCAAGGCTTTTGTGAGTTGCTTTGAAGTGAACTTTTTCTAACAGAAGTTGGGAGAGTGTCCATCCCATGGCGGACACTCCTGGTGGCTCCCCAGGTTGCTGTTGTTAGGCGGGTGCACCCATTGCCCAGCAGCTGGACTCCTGTGTGAGCACGAGGAGGTCGTGCAGGTCCTCCACCCCAGCCCTCCGCCCCCCGCCTGCAGCCAGTGGCCAGCTGATGGGAGGTGCATTCCAGAAGGCCGGCCCGGCCTCGGGGAGCCAGTGACCTGAGGTGCAGCTTTCGCCGAGGTCCAGCCAGACCACGGCCTGGCTCATTCCCCCCTTCTCTGTCCAGCTTCCCTCCCTGCTCCCAAGGTTTCTCCCGGGAGCTGTTCCTGCAGGAGAAGCCCTGTCCCCGGCTCTGCCTGTTTTTGCCTGAGCACCCTCAGACGCAGACGCCGAGAGAGGGCTGTGTCCCGTGACGCCACCTCTGTGTGTGTCAGCAGTCAGCCCGTCTTCCTTCATCTTTCCCCTGTTTTTTTAATAACTGAGCATTTTGTGATGCGTCTCACACTTAGGACATTTCCTCCACATCAGCGCTTCTGTCCCCAGCAGGTAAGAGCCTTTTAAGCTGTAACACAGTGCTGCTGCCTCACCTGGTACAGGTAATCTCAGGGCCTTCTGGTTCCTGGATCACGTTTGTGTTTCCCTTCGCAACCACGGATCGTGAGATTCTGACACCCTGCGACTGCAGAGTAAACAGAGTTACTGTACATGTTACAGGGGAACGCTCCCTCCCTGTGGTGTGAACATTCAGATCGGCAGGTGGCGACCTAGGAATGAGTTCTGCCCCTTCCTTCCTCAGGTCCTGGACGCCTCGTCCCTCAGCTTCAGCACCAGGCTGAAGTGGTTCGCCATCTGCTTCGTGAGCGGCATCTTCTTCTCCATCCTCGTGAGTCCCGGCTTCTGTGCTTAGTCGCCTGCTCTGTGTCACTCGGCAGTCCTCGCCCTCCCGCGCGCAGCCCACTCTGGACTGCTGGGAGACTGCTTTGATGGGGTGTCTAGTCACCTGAAGTAAACGGTACAGATCAGTAAAAAGATGGAGAAATTAATATTTTACAGGCTTTGTGGACTGTTAAAATAATTTTACTTAAGAAAAATCAGTGTGTGTTAAGAGAGTTGCAGTCGGTGATGTAGACGCTCCTGTTACTACGTTATAGTAGTGCATTTATATTTTAATCTGTTCAAATGATAAAACTTTTTAAATAACTGTAATATCTTCACTTAGGGGACTGGATTGCTATGGCTTCCTGGTGGCATAAAGCTTTTTGCAGTGTTTTATACCTTTGGAAATATTGCTGCCTTAGCCAGGTGTGTACAGAAGTTTGGCTTCTCAAAATGCTTCTTTTGCTGTTGCTATCCCTCCACCCTGTCCTTTCTAGTAAGTGGTTTCCTAACAGGACATATTTCTGTAGACGTATACACATCGTGAATTCAGCCACAACTGAATTTGTATCTGTTCAGTAAATACTTAGGACTCCTGCTCCGTGCCAGCTGCCGCGGTAGGGGGTGGTAAGGGAAAGAATGGCCGGCGTTCCTGGCTGCAGGCACTTGCTGTGGGCCGGGAACCACCCTGAGTGCTTTGTATCCGTTACCCCGTTTGTGAGATGGGCAGCGTTACCTCCCCCATCCTGTAGCTGGGTTAGTGGCACAGAGAGTCACTCAGGCCCCGGGGATGTGCCGAGGGAGGTGACCAGGCCGGTTCCAGCAGGCAGGCCTCCAGAGTCCGTGCGTGTAGGCCCCCAGGCACAGCGGCGGTGCCCCCGAGGCCCTGTGGGCGGGGTGTCGGGTGTCCTCTCTGAGGGCCTGGGGCCCGTCTTTGGGGGTTGATCTCTGGTGGAGCAGCTGTCATGCTTACGAGCTG
Source organism: Camelus ferus (assembly GCF_009834535.1). Lineage (NCBI taxonomy): Eukaryota > Metazoa > Chordata > Mammalia > Artiodactyla > Camelidae > Camelus > Camelus ferus. The sequence continues at coordinate 72,014,266 of NC_045703.1, read as the reverse complement.
TCAGCTTTCAGAGGTGAGCGCCTGTCTCTCTGGGGACGTGGTGGGGCGGAGGTGCTGGCGAGTGGGCGGGCGTGCCCTCTGCAGCTGGTCCCTGGGTGCCTCCTGCGGTCCCAGAGGACCCGATGGAGCAGCTCCTGCCGCGTCGCTGTCAGGAGCTTCACCCTCACGTCTCTCTTGGAGGATGTAAGAACCTCCAAGCGCAGTGCGTGCAGACAAGGATGGTGGTAGGGTCCAACTGCCACAGATGAAAACAAGCCACCTTGTCAGCTGGCCCAGCTGTCCTGTTCACCTGTGGCTATAAAATGATGCGTTCGTGTGTCACAGAAAACGAAAGGGTTAAAGTTTCCTTCTAATGCTAAAAAAAAAAAAAACGAGTGAGTGAGCTTTTTAAATTAAACTCATGTAGGATTTCTTTTCTTCAAAGCACTTATTTTTACATAGCTAGACAAATTAATAAATCCATCTCTCAGTTCTTTTATTTGTTTCAAATAGTACGTGCTTTTTAATGGGACCCATGAAGCAGCTGAAGAAAATGTTTGAAACAACACGATTGCTTGCAACGATTATTATGCTTGTGAGTAAATAATGATAATTAAAAAAAACTTTCATTGAAGTTTTTTGCATTATTTTATGAGTTATTACCCACTCTCATGTCTGTACTATTGTTATATTTCTCTTGTTGAATATAACGAACATGTTCTTCAGACTGTGTTTGAAGAGTTTGGGTTATACAGCATTACCTAGAATGCTTGGCTGGGCGAATCTGTTTCTTTTGCATACATCTAACAGTGCTGCTCTGGGTATTTCAAATGGAAATTAGAGCTGTGCACGTGTTTCATATTCACGCCTGGGAGAACATTTCTTAATGGACCACTGTGTGCATTTTTTGGAGAGTGGGACTGGAGGACAGGTCACTTCTGGGTCCATTTGAGTCTTCTCCGGGAGAGTTGGCTTAATTCAAATAGCCTATCACCTGGCTTCTGTCCCCGCCCTGTCTGACTATTGGACAAACACCTAAGTCCCTGTGTCTAGACCTGTCATGTTGCTGCCACCTGCCTCCTTGGAGGACACAAGTGTGGGATGACAGTGCAGTCTTTCTGTGTGAAATCAGTCTAGTAGGTGCCTCCTGTAAAGCCAGTGCAGCAGCACTCACCGTGTGTTACGGGCTGTACTGAATCCGGGTTGGTGGTTTGCTGTGACTGAGGGCGAAATGAGCATTCATATGTTCCCACCAGCGGCTGTTGTCACTCTGGCTTATTCTTCAGTCTCTCTGTCAGCTTAATCAGCAGATGACTTACTAGATGCTTTCAGTTTGCCAAGGAATCTTGCAGCCACAGAGTTTAAAGTAAAATAATACTCAGGGGATTTGTAAGTACAACTAGAGTAAACTGTCTTGTTAATTTTGTTGTGAAGTATTTTATGCAAATGAAAGCAGAATAGCATGTGCATTTTTGTTAACCTTTTGGAAAGGCTCAAACGTACAGTTTGTTCTTTCTTTTCCTGTAGCTGTGTTTCGTACTTACCCTGTGTGCTGCTCTCTGGGTAAGTGACATCAGCCACACCTGTTTTCTGCTAACTAGGTAGCCCCTCACCAGGTCAAGTGTCACCACACCATCACCTCTAAGGAGCTCAAAGTCTGGTTTCTTAAAATCCCCAGAGACTCGGTGTTCCTAAAACCGTGTGCAGCAACATCCCGTTAGTGGCTAGACTTGTGACGGCTTCTGCCGCCTAAAGCCGACGGCGGCGAGGTGCTTGCTCCGGGTCAGCCCGGCTCCGCGGCCGGTCCGGGGCTGTGAGGCCCTCTCCCAGGGTCCGCGTGCGCGCTGTCTGCAACGCTCACTCACCTCGCTGTGCTTGGCTCTGGCGCGGGGAGTGGATCAGGAGCAACAAGGTGTCCAAACTAATGAGGAGAAAGGGCCAGAAAACAGACCAGAACAAATTAACAAAAAGGGACAAAAAGGGCTTGAGTTACTCTTGCACCACTCACCTAAGGTGACCGGCTCTCCATTAGCCTTTAAAGAGGTCACTGTATTACAGCTCGGTTTACTTGATGCTCCTGATTGTTCATGCAGTTTATTTAGTGTTCCCATCTACTCCCCAGAGGGGGATGAGGTGGTTCCTGAGCGCTCCAGGACGCTGCACGCCGTAAAGCAGATAGGGTGGTGTGTAACACTCCTCGGAGATGTTCTATCCGAGACGCTCTGATTTCCATTTTGGTGAGGCAAGGACCGACCTTTAGTTATGCACACATGTGCTTACACTTCATTTCCCAACAACGTAAATAAGAATATTCTTAAATAATTTTTGCATATCCCTATGGAAAATTGGTTTCTGCTTTGAAATGGTCTAGCAATCTGTTTATAAGCAGTAGATTAAAAATGAGAAAAGAAGTAAATAAATAAAAATTAAAAATAAAGATGGACAAGAAATTTTAAAAATAAATCATTTTGAAACAACCATGGAAACTTTATTTTACATTATTCTGGATGATCACAATAAAACACAGTTTTATTTCAAAAAAGTAAGAAAAGGAACGAGTGCGAATGAGTAAAACGTGTACATTCTGCACAGGCTGCAGACTAAGAACTGGGTGGGATTTTAAATGCTGATTTTAGCAAAGTGAACCTTGACTTAAAAGATGTAACATTAGAGAGTTTTAACATTTTCACCTACGCCCAGTTGCCTCATTAATATTTATACCATATATTTAACGGCATTTGAATAAATGGAATCAGAGGATTCTAGAAAAATCCAGTTTTTGGATATTTAATTTTTAGATCTACTGAGTCTTAAATTTATCCTGCTAATGTTGAATGGAATAAATGGAGCTGTCATTTGCCTTTCTGAAGGGGAGGAATTGAACTTGCTTGTGAGAAATATTTAAAAAATCTTAACTCATCATTTCTTTGCTTTGCCCTTCTCAGTGGCACAAGAAGGGGCTGGCCTTACTATTCTGCATATTGCAGTTCCTGTCGATGACCTGGTAAGTCTGCACTAGTTAGAAAGTTGATTTCCTGAACTGTGCCAACCAAGCATTTCGTTCTGAGCTGTTGAGCTAGGAAGGTCATTGGCCTCCCAGGAGGTCAGATGCCTGAGGGCTGTGGTGTGTCCCATGGGACCTAAGACCTGGGCGTGCTGAGAGCTGCGGCTGTGCTTCCACGGTCCCCTGGTGACGCAGTCACTTCTCTTCTGATGTGTGAAGGAGAAGTGATGAGAAGTGCAGGTGATGGCACAGGAATCCCTAAAATCGAGGCCGAGTCATGGCGCGAGCCCGAGCGAACACTGGTGACCACTCACTCTGCCTGGTGTCGCTGGTCACCACAGGGTGGGCTTCATCCGGAGCCGACCCTGGCCCTGCAGCGTCTGCAGCCGTCTTCTGACTCACCAGTGACCACACAGTCTTTCCGCACCGCTTCTCTGCCTTTCCGTCTCTGCTCAGGGCCCAGGCCTGCCCGTTTCTTCCTGATCAGCTTCTGCCCGTGTCTTTGACCACATCCTGTCCAGCCGCGTGCCCAGCCCAGTGAATATTTGATTGAATTGACTGTGCCCCTCCTAGTATGCTTTCATGTTAGACCAGAATGGTGTTTTTACATATAAAATATTTTTAAGAGTGTTTTTCCTTTTTCTTTAGAACTAAGTCTTGTTTGCTTCCTTGTGATGTCTGTAAACCCCTTCCTGATTTTCCTGTTTTAAATCTCCCCTTTTTGGCATCACCCAGTCTGGGCTCAGTCTTTCTTTTGGTGTTGTTTCTACCTTTCCGCTGATAGCTTATCAGTGAATGTTCAATGCAGTTCCCTACAGGTTACAAAAGAACTGTATGATTTTATTACTCTTTTTCAGTGAATTGTGGAAAAATTTAAATCTTGATTATTTTCTATAATATATTGCTTTTTATTGCTCATCTGCAATTGATTGATCCCTAAAGGAGAATGCAGTTTATTCTCAGTTATTTTATAGTTTTCTTTTTAAAGGCTAACTTTCTGTTTATAACAAGCTCAAACTTCAGCAGGCATCAGAATCGCTTAGAGTTTGTTAAAACGCAGATTGTTTATTAAGACACGGTTTCTCATTCAGGAGGTATGGGGTGGGCCCCAGGCATTTGCATTTCTGACGAGTTCTGAGGTGACGCCTTACCACCTCCTCGTCAAGGCTCCTACTCGGAGAATCACTGCAGTGTTCTACTGCTTCATTCCTTACGGTGTTAGAGTATGGCCATTTGGTATTAAAAAAAGAAAAAAGTCATTTGTATTTTTTAGTCATTGTTTCAACATTCTTGAACTTTCCTTGCAGGTATAGCCTGTCTTACATCCCGTACGCAAGGTGAGCTGTTTGATTCCATCTTGTTTTCTCTTCCTCTGATTCTCTTTACACAGATACATGAATTTTAGTCATTTTCATGTTAAAACACTATTTAAAGAGCAGTTTTTTGTTGACTTTGACTTTTTTCCCAGAAGGAAATTATGTTTCAAATGAGTTGAATAGGAGCTTGCCAGGTAAAGCAGTAACATGCTGAACATATGTGGCAGGTGGGTGGGGACCTGGCCTCTGCTTTACCCCCTGAACATTTGCCAGTAGGGAATTTTTATAGGAGATTCTAGATCCTTCCATGACTGCGAATATTCAGTAAATAGGATGTGGAGACCTCAGCAAAAACAAGTTCTGCTTTAAAAAGGGTGGGGGAGGTGGAGTCAGTGAAAAAAACGAGTCTGATACACTAATGTTTGTTTTAAGCCCATAGAAGCACTTACTCTGTGTCAAGTGGTAGCTTCCAGTGTCTTACCATTTTTTCAGAAAAATGTAGTAATTTAATTGTGGTGGGGAAGACAAAACTAACTGCAGTCTTAAATCTGACAGATTCAGAAAAATACCCTGCTGAGGCCCAGCTTTGCTTCTTTGTGAAATTTGGAAACAGGCTGTATATGAAAAACAGCAGAACTGTATGCCTAATAGGGACAGTGAAGGAAATGGATAGAAATCCTATTTTTATTCCATTTCAAATGACCATTCTCTTCGTTGCGCGCTGACCGGGTGAAAGGCAGCCTGGGGCAGCGCAAGGCGAGGAGGCTGCTTCTCGCTGCAGAGCATGTGCCTGGGGCCTGCGGGTCCTCAGGGCCGCCGCTGGAGGGGAACGTGCCCTGGAAGCGGTGTCCCTCTTGTGCAGTTGGCGCCCGCGGCCACGACCAGGCTTCTGGACAGTGACCACACCTGCCCCGCTCCAGAAGCGCAGACCCCTGCCCTTGAGAGCAGCGCAGGGATCTGTCCCTACGCCTCCAGGCTGCTGCCGCACGCCTTTAACAGGCCGTGTAAAAATGCTGGTAGTTGAGGCAAACCGTTTTGGAAGAGAAGTGTGAAGGCCAGTGAGGTCTGCCATGGGGAGATTTTTAGAATTCTTAGGGTGCAGTTACTGACATTTTGCTTTTTAAAATCCAGGTCATTATTTCTTTTTGAAAATTAGTTATTTTGTTAGGCTATTTTTGGTATTTACACTTACTTCTTTGCATTAAGATTAGCATATGTGCTACTTAAGATTTCTAAGTAAATAAATACCATTTTGGAAACTAACAAGTGATTTCCAGGCCTCAGTTCTTGACTTCAGGAGACACTCCGCAAAGGTTTAGTTCCCGGGAGGCGCTGGGGCTTCCACCGAGTGCTCGTGGGGAAGGTGGCCTGGGGAAGGTGGCCGTGCGCCTGTCTCTTGGCAGGAAGAAACGTTACAGGTTCAGTCTGAGGGGATCATTATATTGTTTTTCCTCTTTTATTTTTTCCCACCAGGGATGCAGTAATTAAATGCTTTTCTTCACTCCTGAGTTGAAAACCAGAAACTCTGAAAAGACCATTTGAAAGTTGATGTTCTGTTTGTGGTGAAGTATACTTTTCCTGGTACAGTAGTCACTCAAAAAACAACCGCACTGACCGGTTAAGACCATTTGTGTACTGATAAAAACTACTTGCTGATTAAACTCTTCAATGCTTGTGACGTTAAACTCACTGTGTGTCTGCCATTAATGTGCTCTTCCAAAGATGAGATTTTTAATCATTGCCATTTGTAAATGATTTTTAGCCAGTTTGTTTAATCTTTTCTAAGCAACATTTGAGATGTGAACATTTAAGGATAGACCTGTGCTGCAAGATAGATTCAGTTCTGGCGGTTTTAAAATGTCTACATTTAAAAAAATGTCTTTTTAAAATAAAAACTGTAAATGTGAAAGTTTTTACTTTAAGCTAAAAATTGTGTATTATATGTAATAAAAATAATATATAAATCTTTACAATTTTGAAATAAACCCACACTTGGAAAAACAGCATTTTCTTGGTCAGACTTAAGTTTTAAGTGGGGGGCACACTGATTCAGTTGAATAAATTCAGCTTGGGCACTGTGCGCTTTTCCTGTGGGAAAGCGAGTGAGGTGCACTCCCTGCCCTGATAACTCGATTGAGGGTAAATGTGGGAAAGACACGGTGCTGAGTCACGGGGAGAGCATTTGTGAGTGGTGGCTCAGGGCACAGCCTGAAAGCAGAGCCTGCCGGGCCGTCCCCAGGAGGCTGTCACACTGCGGCTGGCGCGGAGGCAGGTGGAGGGCTGACCGCCCGGCCCTGGTGGCCCCGACACGGGAAGAAGCCGCCTCACCCCGGCCCGGAGGGAGGAGGGGGCGGGCGGCGCCTACGGCAGCCTGCTTGGCAGGGCTGGAGCCTCCGGGAGAGGTAGCCCTGCTCCCGGCCTCCTCTCAGCTCCTCCCCGCCCAGCGCCCTCAGCCCGGCACTGGCCCGGGTCAGGTGACTCAGCCTCAGAAAGGCACCTGCGGGAAGGGGGCCCAGGTGCCTGCCTGGTGCAGTGGGAAGCCCTGCTCAGTCCTGGCGACGGGGGCCGGGAAAGGAGGGGCCTGTGAGGGGCGAGGGCAGCGTTTCTTCTTGGTGGCTGTGGAGAGTGTTCTGGAGGGGCCGCCTGGAGCCGAGAGCTGTGCCAGGGAGGAGGCGATGCCTGGCAGGAGCAGGCCAGGTACTCGGTATCGCTGAAGTAGGGAGCCGGTGGGAGGAGCCGACCGGGACGGAGTCCAGGGCCAGCCTGGGGAGGACAGGGAAGCCAGGCACTGGTGTGGGGCTGAGGGGGTGAGTGAGCAGGGACCGCACCAGGGGTGGTGACACATGAAAACGCAACAGTCTTGCTCCCAAAGTGGTCCCAGTTCTGGGAGAGGCAGGCACATTCCTGTTGGACGGTGTGGTGTCTGTGGTTACGAGCCACCGCGTATCGTGGGGGCTCAGGGAGGGCAGAGGTGGAGCACGGGGAGGAGGGGGAGGACGGCGCACAGGGAGCAGGGACGCGGCGTGTGTGGAGGCCATGCTGGAGTTCGACCCTGCAAGCAGCGGGGAGCTGGGAGGAGGAGGATGCCCTTTCAATTAGTGGAGGACACAGCAGTAGAGATCTCGGTCCTCAGGAGAGACGAGGGGACGGCAGTCGTGTGCCCGCAGCCTCCAGGCACCTCCTCCCAGTCAGACCCTGGGGCCCTGCCCTCCTTCCTGGTCAAGGGGGCAGACTGGCGGAGATGGGCAACTCACCAGGGCGGCAGGGCCAGCGTGGCCGGGGCGGGCTTGGACGAGGCTTGTCTGCGTCCAGAGTTTGGGCTCTCCCCTGCCCTCTGCCTCCAGATCCCCGCGTCCTGCTCCTCTGTGTCCGTGCCTCAAACCACCCCAAGCAGAAAGAGCTGGGAATCTTACTAAGAAATAGCTCTAATTTCACTGCTTCCAGACGGACTGTGTTCTTTTAATTGAAATGCTATAACTTGCTCAGCTTGGTCCTGCATGAGTGGTCGGGCTCGGCCAGACCGAAGCGAGGGTCTGCTAGGGGTCAGCACAAGAGAGGGGCAGTGGGCAGGCAGCAGACACACCTTATCCTGGACAGTGTCTTCATCTTTAGACAGAGGCCGCCGCTGGAGTCACACTTGGAGCGCCGTGTCCCCAGAGCTGGCTGGAAGCACACTGCTGTACTGTGCAGACAGTCCGAGCGCAGGATACAGGGCAGCTTGGGGTTAGGTGTCCACCGTGGAGGTGGGGGCATGGCCTCAGGGCAGCGAAGAGAGTTACTCCGTCCGGGGAGATGGCGCAGGAGGGTGACCCCTGGGACAGCGAGGCTGTTTCCCAGCTGGTCGGAGCTCTGGCTTCGTGGAGATGCCCTGTCCAGCCCAGGCGGCTACAGCACTGACGCTCCCGGAGTCGGGGCTGGAATGCAGGTCTGGCCACATAGCTGGTCCATCCCCATCCCTACGGGGGAGGAGGGACATCGCCGTGGGCTTCAGAGCCCATGGGCGTGAGTGGGACATGGTGCACGTGTGTCCCCCGCAGGATGGGACAGTGAGAGAGGTCTGCCCATGCCCGTGCTAGGCACTGTGAAAGTCACAGGTCAGTCTTGTTAATCTCAGGGAGAATTCGTCAGGCTCTTCCTGCACACTTCATCAGGACCGGCGTCCCCTCTGGGAGGGGGCCTGTCGTGGTCAGAGGTCCAGATCCTTAGCAGGCTTGTCCGCACGTGTCCCCACCCTGGTGTTCCTATTTCCCACTGTGGCCCTTACCTCCAGGTCTCCGGCTCGTCCTGCAGCTGGTGGACAGCGTGGAGGCCACACCCCGGACACGTGTCCCTGCTGCCCTCTCCGCCTCGCTGAGGGGTTCGTGCCAAGGTTCACAGGCGGGTTGGTGGAAAGGCTTCACCTCCCCCGCCACTGCAGGACTGTTTCTGTATTCCGTTGCTTTTGCCAGCTCCTCAAAGGCATTCCCCCCCAAGAGTTGAAGTCTGCCATGAACACAGGGCCCTCTCAGGTTGGAGGCCCTGGCAGCTGTCAGAAGGGGAGCAGAGCTCGGTGACCCCACGATGGCCCGCAGCCTGGACAGTCTGGAGGGCAGGCAGCTCCCCCACGTCCAGCTGTTTGCACTTGGACAAGGTGCTGGCCTCTGTAAGCTTCCACTTCCTTATCTCAAGAAGACGTCTGACAGGAGGCTCTGCTGGTACCTGCTGGACACGGGGGTGAGCCCTGCCTGGCCACGGCACCCAGCAGATAGGACGTTAAAAAGGGCCGTGGGCATCTGAAAAGCTGCTTTATACTCATCTCTGTGAGCCTCTGGGACATAACGCTAGGTACCCGAGTGGTCCCAGAGCGGCCCTCAGGATGGCGGGACAGGGGCGTCCAGCCCCACAGGCTCGACAGCACCAGGACTGCCGTGCAGGAGTCCGGCAGAGACGGCAGGATGCGGTGCGGAGCCTGTCCTGCTGGTGATGGCAGTAATGACAAGTCCTTGGGGTGGCCTCACAGGCCCTGGCGGTCAGTGACTGGTGTCCTGTCAGGAACTGGCTGGGGAGTGATGGGCTGGCCCTCCATGTGGCGGCATCCACAGAAGGCCTGTAGGGGTCTGCGGGGGACCCGCCCCAGAGACAGGGGTGAGGTGAGGAAACAGCTGGGTCCTGGCCTGCAGACCCCTCCACCCCCCATCCCGGGAACGCTGGGACCCAGGGAACGCGGACTCGGCTGTTCTTCCCTTGAACGTTAAACAAACCCCCCGACTTGCAAACTAGCTGTGACAACATTCACAAGGCCACTCAAAACCACGCTCGGCTTTTACAAAGCCGCCTGACCGCGGCCGTAGCACGCGCGGTGCTGGGGTGAAGGCCCCGGCACGTGCAGAGTCCCTGTGCTGGGACCTTCCGACGGGTGACAGAGCGCCTTCCTCAGCTGACATGCTGCCACCCTTACTTTCAGCATCTTCCTTTCAAGTGAATTATTTAAGGAACAACTTCACAAGCAGATTGCTTTTGCGGGAGGGAGGGAGCGCAGGAAACCGCCTGGCTTGCGTGGGGAACGTCCGGCGCCTGTGTTTACTGTGGAACAGGACGCGGAGGCGACGGGGCCGCAGCCGACACTGAGCACTCTGCTGGAGAAGGCACCCTCCCCGAGGCCGCGGGGAGGCGCACCTGCTGGGTAACAGCGACCGTGCCCCCCAGGGCGGCTCAGACTACTCGGGTTTCTGTCCTCGCCTCGTTTTCTTCCACTCTGCCGGGACCTCGCTGCCTGATCCCATCTCTCCAGGCTAGGTTCCCACAAGTGTCCGTGGCCCAGGGTTTCTGAGCCAGCGCTCAGCACACAGGTTCCACACACAGTATGAGCTTCAGAGCCACTGCTTCTCCCTGCCCTAAGGGGACACTGTGTGTGCCTTTGATATAGCTAAAACCCAAACTTCGCAAGAAAAAGATGTCGCAGACCCTAAGGCATGCCATTTCTAATCGCGCAGCCTCTGACTTCCGCACGATCACATGTTTTTATTCGCTTCACTTTTTCCCAGGTTGTTACAGGAAGGCACCGAGTATTAAGTTTTGCTTTCAAAGTGGAGGACGTGGCTACCAGCCAGGATGAGGGTTAGGGACATCAGAGTGGGTTCATTCTGTAACCCGGCAGGCGCTGCAGCAACTGTCCACGTGTGGCCCAGGCCAGGGACATGCCTGGGGTCCCCGGGGCCCTTTCAGGGTCTACTTTGGTAATAACCCGTAGACACCGCACCTCTCACTCTATCTACCTTGAGTGCACAGCAGAGTCACACATCTGCAGGCCTGTGATCGCACAAGGATCAAGCCCAGAGCCGCCACTCATCTTTGATTTGTTTGTTTTAGAAAATATTATTTTCATTAAATGTATTAATAAACATCTCTTTAGAGTCTCAGTTTAAATTTCTAACAAGGTTAACATCAGTAGATAGAGGCCACGAAACAGAAGCTCTTTGGGTCCCAAGAGCGTAAAGCCGTCTGCAGGCCCACCGGCACCGAGTGGAGGGCGTGCCCTGGGGTCTCACCGCCTCTGCAGGGCTTACCCTAGCCGCGGGCTGGATGCGGCTCCCTGGGCAACCCGTGGTTTCCTCATCTGTAAGATGCAAGTATTCCTGGTTCTTCTCTTGTCAGGTTCTCATGAGGTTCCAATGAAGTAATCCAGATAAAATGGGTTATTACCTTAATGATGGAAAAGAGAAAGAATCTAAAGTAAGTAACATCTGAACAACTTCCTAAATGTTTTCTACTCCCAAAGCCTTTCATAGTAACAGACCAATGTTAGAAGAAATTTAGGGTTTTTAAAAAAATTATTGGCCAAGTTCTCTATTTCTCAGTAATAAAATAGGATTTTTAAAACTAGAATTAGCTTTCCATGTTTTAAAATTCAGATTTAGTTTTAGTTCTAGGCATTGGAGTAGTTACCTCTACATCAAGTACAGTGCTTTGACTCAAAATACAGAAACAAAGTACAGAATATGGGAGGAAGTGGGTGTAATTAAGAAAATAATACTGATGAGTTTTCCTTTATGAAATTTTCTGAACACGGAAGTACATGTCTTCGCAGAAATAAGACCTTAGCAAGCTAATGAGGAAAATGAAAACAATGGCCACTTTGCTGGTGTCACGGTGTGATCATCACTGTCATCTAATGGGCCCGCAGCTCCACGGCGCGGACACAGCGCAGGCAGCGCACGCGCGTTCTGGATGGTGTCGGGGGCCCGGGTGGTGAAGGGGGGGCACGCCCACGGCCGTTTGGGGTCGTCACACTACAGTCTCCGTAATTTTCAGTTCGAACCTGTGGAACAGTTACCCTCCACTTTCCCTGGATATGCTCCTCTTGGTATTTTATTTTAGTGACAAATATTTTCCGCATACATTTTATTCATTCTGGAAATATTAAGGGTTGTTTCAGTGAAAAGTCTTTGTCCACACACTGACTCTGACAGAAAAGTAGGAGGAAAAAAGTACCATTAATTTCCAAATAGTGGAAAATTATAGTTACTGTTCATTTGAAATTTGAAAATAAATGTAATCTGAAAATTAAATATCATGAGTAAAAGATCAGAACCATTCTGAGTACCTATATTTGATTTTGCTTAAATGACCTTTCAAATCAACCAGCTTACTGGAAATAGTAAGTTTCATACCCTCAAGATGAAATGTAATCGTGTGTTTTAGAGATCAACCCTTGTGCTCTGGTGATCCCAGAGAGGGCTGTGAAGCAGGTTAGCTGGGCACAGGGTTCCAGTACTCCAGTTTTACTGTGTCATGTATAGTTTATCCCCATTGCTGTGTTCTGGGCATGTTATGCAAAATCCCACGTAAATTATGAGTTAAACTGGACTGTATTTCTTGACTAATCACTTTTCCATCACATCCCCTATTTTGAACGTAAGTTTGGCTGTGTGCTCCTGGGGTGACCCTCCTTACTGATAACTGCCACCGGCCAGTCAAGTCAACCAAACAGAATGTGTAACGGATTCCTCAACAGCCAGCCCACCAGTGACAGGGAGGAGACACCTGCTGCTTTCCCACGCCCCCTTCAGGCCCACGCGGGTCTTCCTAGCCTCCACTTCAAGGGGCTGGAGGCTTCAGGTGGACAAAGTCGCTGGCAGGGGGCAGTGATGTTGTCATCTGGATGCTTCAGCAGAGTCTGAGGACCAGAGTGCCTTCAGAAATGCTAACTCCTCCGTCGCTCCGGGGCAGTGGCCCACCATGAGGTATGGGGCCTCCTGGAAGCCCACAGGGGTGCTTATGGGGCCCTCCGGGGGGAGAGAGGGGGCAGGAACGCCCTTCCAGCCTGGGTGGGTGATGGGCGGGGAGTGCTCAGCATTTACTTTTCCGCCCCAGAGGTCAGGCTGACTCCAGCTCCCCGAGCCTCCAAGTTTCTGGGCTGGGCCGAGATGCGGGGGGACCTGGACGGCACCGGTGACCAGACTGGTGGGGGTGTGGGTGTCAGTCTGAGGACTCTCACTTTCTCTCGGAGGAAAATGCCGGGTCTCTGCCGCAGTGGAGCGGAGGGTGCTCCTCACCCCATCAGCCTGGCCGCAGACTTTCCTCCTCTGCAGTGTGACGGCAGGGGTGGGGGCCTGGCACCCCACTGCTGGGACTGAGGCGCATCTCCGTCCCAAGGGAGCTTTGTGGTGCTGGGAGATGCTGCCACACCTGAGCCTGTGCCCCAGGAGAGTGGAGGTAAGTCAGAGCAGCTGGGAGAGTGCCGGCCACAGAGCACTCCAGTCAATATACACGAGCTGTGGTGACCATGAGACTGTCGACCCACGCTCACCTCCCACCCCCAACTGTCACCACTTCTTGAACACCCTCAGAGTTAGAAACAGGCAGAAGAGAAACCCAATCGCTGACATTGTTACAGCTTTTGAACTGCTGGGGCCCACAGTCAAATCTCTGGGTGTCCAGCTCCATCTGGGGCTGTGCCCGCGAGAAGTGGTACCCGACAGCCCTCTCCTCATCCTCTCCCGTCTTAGCGGCCTCACCTCACCCTTGTCCTCTGCACTCCTGGCAGGAGTCGCCACCTGCTGCCACCGCTTACAAACCTAGTCCACACCTGCCCAGAAATACTGAGACTTGGAATGAAATGTATGTGTGATTTCAACACGGACAACAGGGATTTTCTGACCTGAACCATCTCACACGTATCCGCCCTGAGCTGCCCTGAGCTGTGGGAAGAGACAGGTTACCCTTGAGGCTCTGGCAGGGAAGGGGACAGCAGGGAGCCCTGTCCTGAAGCTGTGTTTGCATATTTTATGGAGAACATGTAAATGTGGGGAAGATCTGAGGGTGCGGGTTATGGGGCCTAAGTACCCCTCTGCGCCCAGCTGAAGTGAGAAGTTTCCCTTTGCTGTGCTCTGACCCTGTGGCCACCTCAACTGGGGACACATGGGACTAGGAAGGAGGGACAGTGGCCAGTGTCCTTGTGGCCACCAAGAGCAGGGAGGTGCTGGTGCTGCAACGAGAGGCAGTGGGGAGCTGGGCAGCGCTGCTGGGATGGTTGGCCCAGGTCACAGCTGAGTTTACCCACGTTCGATGCTCTGAGCTAACCTGGGGCCGTAACCAACACAACCTAATTATGTTCCTGAGTTAGACCAGGAAGGCGTATACTATGGCAAATGTTTTTCGGAGATGAGATCTAAACAACTGACAATTCTCGGCACAGAACGCAGGGACTGCTTATATGAAACTTCGACTTTATGATGCATTACTTTGTAATTACTCAACTAATTATTCATTTAGCAAACATCTGAATATTGTAGGAATGTTTTCGTGGCTCTACCATTAGAATCTAAGTTGACACTGAAGATGTCTCATTCATTTTGAACCACTGTCAGAGAAATAAATATTTTCCTTTGCTCACAGGAATCACTCATTAAAAGAACTTCAAGTCTGATAGCTTCTGTATCATTATATAACTGAAACTGGCCCATTTTGCCTACTCAAGGAAAACTAGGTTGTTAATCTTAAAATGACTGTCTTTCAGCAGCTGCATCAACCTTATGGAAAACACAAAACCAGAAAGATTCTCTGATTTTCCCCCACCTCTTAAGTTCCAGCCAGCTTTCTTCTCTGATACATGAATGCGAGGCCAACCCTGCCAGATGTACCCTCCGCTGTCTCCCACCATCTTAAAGGCACTGAGAGGTTGTACAGGATTTTCTCTCCAACGTGCAAAGACTCCGCCTAGGACTTGGGACACGCCCGGTTCTCCCCGCCTCTGATGGATTAAAACTAGCCCCTGGCGGTGGAAGGCCAGCTGGGTAGCCTCTCTGGTCCCAGTAGATCTGACACCAGCCAGGCGCAGCTGCACCTCGCTCCGCCGCGTCCTCGGCCACCGCGCTCAGCTCCTCCTCCCACCGTAGCGTCTCGCTCGGCTTGGACCAGGCGGTGCCCCTACTTGTCGCTGCCGGGCGGCCCCGGGGGCCGTCCTCGTCGTGCGGGGCGAGGAGACCCCGAGTCTGGGCAGAGCCCCCGGCCCCGGAAGGAAGGAAGGAAGGAAGGAAGAAAAGAAGGAACGAAGGAAGGAGGGAAAGGTGCCTGGGCGTAAAGCCCCTGAGTGTGAGCGCCAGGACGTGAGGAAGCCGGAGATGCTGCGGCTGGACGGAGGTGGGTGCGGAGGGAGGACCAGGGGCCGACTCCGGCCAAGCACGGGGAGGGCGCCGCGCTCCGCGCACCCGAGACTAAAGCCGCCCCTCTCCTTCCAGGGCACTGACGACCCGCCGGGTCAGCATCGTCATGCCGTTCCCGCCCTTGCCGCCGCCGCCGCCCACCCCCGCCCCGGGGGTCCCCGCCGCGCGCCCGCTGCCCCGGAAGCCCAGCGCCCCCCGCAAGGTGGCAGCGCCCGCCTGCGCCCCGCCTGGCCCCTCGCCGCCCGCCGCGGCCGCGGAGAAGAAGAGGCGGCCCCCCGAGAGGCCCCCGGTGCTGTTGTCCAGCTCCTGGCCCTCCGCCACCCTGCGGAGGCCGCCGGCCCGCCGCGCCCCCGGCCCGGCCCCTCCGCGCGCCCCACCCCAGGCCGCGCCCGGCCGCCCGCGCGCCTCCGCCCCGTGTGCGCCCCGGCCGGCGGGCTCCGGCGACGGCTCCGCGGGGACCACGGCCTCGGGGGGCGGGCCCGACGCCGCCCTGCGCTTCTCCCTGAGCCTCACGCCCGAGGCCGTCCTGCTCATCCAGAGGCGTCATCTGGAGAGGCAGCTGCTGGCGCGGCCCCGCCGGGCGCTCCCCGGGCCCTCCGCCGACGCCGGGCGCCTGCTGTCCCCCGGGTCCCGGGCCCGAGCCGCGGGCCTCGGCCGCCGCCCGCCCTCGCCCGGCGCGCAGCAGACCCCCGACCCCGGCGCGCGGCCCGCCGACCTGCGCCCGCTGCTCAAGGTGTCGCTGCTCAACGAGCGGCACAAGTACGACGACGTGGAGTACGAGGAAGAGGCCGAGGCCGCCGACGAGGGCCTGGTGCGGAAGTGCACCGAGTGGCTGCGCGGCGTGGAGTCGGCGGCCGCGGCGCGCGACCGCGCGGGGCCCCTGGCCGCGCTGCCGCACCTGAGCACGCTGTGACCGCGCCTGCGCGCCGGGCCCGGCGGGGGCGGGGGAGGAGGCTGGGGGGCGGGGACCCGCTCGCCCGACGCCCACCGCCTGGACGCGCTGCCCTGCCTGGGCGCCCTCGGGGGTGACACGGCCTCGGCTGTCGTCCACCGCACACCTGGGCTCCGGAGAGCGGCGCGGCCCGCGCGGGACACCGCCGGCCTCGTCTGACCCCACAGCCCCACCGCCCACCTCCTGCCCGGCCCCTCCCCTCTGCACCATTCTGGCCTCTTCCGCGCGCACAGGTGTCCTTGGGGCTCGTAGTGTGGGGGGAGGTGGGGGGAGCAGCTGGAAGAATGAGTCAGCTCCCACCCCTAAGGGTCGTGTGGGTCCCGGAGACCCTCTGCCTGGGGGCGAGCCTGATCTGGTCTGTGGGTGTCGCTCTGCTGGTGCCCTGGTCTGAGCAGCAAGTGACCGTCAGGTGTTAGGGGGTCCGGGAGGGTGGCCGTCTGGTGCAGAACCGGACGTGGTGCTGCGTTTATGATTTCGTTTCTCCCGAGTAGAGAACTAAGCGTCTCCCGGATACCGGAGACTCCAGTGAGCCTCGATTCCCAGCTCGAAGGGGAAGGGGAGTGACGGGCAGGTTCGGGTCCGGCGGCCGGTGGACGCCGGGATGAGGGCAGTGCTCTGTGGTTGGACCCGACTCACGGGCAGTGCAGCCCTGCGGGCCGCGCGCCCCCGCGAGCCAGCACACGCACTCACGCACACTCAACACGCGCACATGCACGCCTTCACACACACATGCTTACCTTCACACTCACGTATGCTCACCATGCACACTGATACACACACGCTCATGCATACGTGGTCACACATCCGCACACTGACACTCGTTCATGGTTTGTTCTCATCCACCATACCCTCTCCACTCGCACACCTTCTCACACGCACACATGCGCACACAAACCGGGGTCTTTCTGCAGCACAGCTGCGGACATTGTTTTGAACGTCTGGGTTAGGGTGTGAGCAGGGGCGAGGCTGTGCATTCTCTTTATTTGAAGCTCTGCTCACAAAATCTCTTTTGTGCTACGGAAAAGAGGTGGGGCCACAGGGAGAGGGCGAGTGCAAACAGCTGCACCCAGACGCAGAGGAGATGTTTCAGGCCAGAGAGCCATTTCTTTAGGGAGAAACTGGGGAGCACAGGGTAGATGTGTATGTTTTCAGTATTTCTGATTACTGCGTGAAAATTAGTGACACAGCGGCTTTGTACAGTTGTATAGAGTGATTTTAAAAAAGAAAATTTCTATTTATTATTTGAATAAAGAGGAAGACGCCTCCACCTTTTAGGACTCATGTTCTTCCCTACTAACTCCAGGCTGATTTCTAGATATTTCCTCCATGCATCTGAGTATATTTTACTCTAAGATGGAGCAGGGGGGAAAATATTCTAATCAGATAAAGCTGGTTATAGAAGACTGTAATGTATTACCTCAATTTTTGACTTATTTTGTAAAAGTTAGTAACTAGTTTACTGTTTATCTCATTAGACTTTAATGTGTCAAGTCTTAATGATATTTTGCATTGAAGCCTTACATTTTAAAAAACCAAATTTGTATTTTTCATGTGGAGATCTTTGCTCTAATCTCGCTCTCTCCCATGCTAGGCAGAAATCTAGTTGGCCCTGAAGCATCTAATTTTGTGGCTGAATTAGATTAGCCACCAGATGAGATGCGAAAGCAAAAGCCCACCCCCTGGAGAGCTTGTCTTTCCTGCCCCGCGTGCGAGTGCACAGAGCTTGGCTGTCTTGTGGTTAAGGTGAGTATTGGTACCCGGGAGGCCCAGCCCGCCATGGTTCGGAGGTGAAGTCGGGGCACGTGTGTCTGACTGCTCTGGCCGCCCCCTGAGGAGTCAGCAGAGCTTGGTCCTGGGGGAAGGGGGCTCTTTCTGGACGTTAACTGGCAGGTTGAGGGCGAGCTGACTGACTTCAGGGTGGGCAGCATCGTAACTTGGTCTCATTTGCATTAAGTGTAAATACTGCCTATTAGGAGGCCCGGGTTCCTGCCTGTTGTGACAGTAACACCATTTTAAAGACTTTCCTAAAGGACTCGCCCTAGGGGAGCATCTTTCTGCGTCTGCCTGCGCGTCTCTCGGTCCTGCTGCTGACGTGCGTGGGTCTCTCTGTGTCCCGTCCAGTCTTTTGTCTGTCTACTTTTCCCCAGCCTCCCCCAGCCTCCAGAACCCTCATCTCCCTCTTAACTGGCCACAGTAAGTCGTGCTTTTTCCTCCTCTGCGACGTCAGTGGAGTTGTGTGCCTTGGTCTTTGCCTTCAGAGCAGATGTGTGGACCATTTATGCTGTTCTTGTTGGCCACCTTCAATAAAACGGAAAAGGCTCTGCCCGCCCGAACAAACACGTGGTGTATGTTCACGTCGTAACTGATGCTATGAGGATGTTTTCTAAGTCACTGGGCTGCAGTTTCTTAGTGTTTAAATAAAAGAGAAATTCAACGCCTGCGTTTCTTTTTTGGAGGCTGTGTAATACTGGTCAGGAGGAGATCACCGAGGCAGTGAGAGTTCTTTCCAGATGGTCTCTCTGTGGGGCTGCCCCACCTGAGGCTCTGGAATTTCCAGGCGTTAGCAAAGGTCCATTGGCCTTAATTACTGCCAGCAGTGGCCAGGATTTTAAGAATTCCAATGCTAGTCAAATAGTATCATAGTAAGTCTGTTTGGCAACAGTGCTTAACCTCTCGTTGGGTCGTGAACCCCCGTGAGAGCTGTATTCCAGATACACTCCAGGAATAGGTACCACCCGACAACCAAATTCACACTTATTTTAGGAAGCTCATGGACCCGATACTAAGAACTCCTTCTACACACACTCACTAGAACATTTTTCTTTTGCTGAAAGAACTTTTAGTCTGGTAGGTCATCCCAATCAGACGTTAAAGGGTCAATGTGCACAACGATGAGGACCACAGATTACTCAAAGTGGGGCATAATCACTTCGTAACTGTGGTCTGCCTCTGAAATCTTCAGGTCCATGGAGAAGAAGTTAAAAAAAGATGCCCGTGGAAGGAAGCAGGTGGGGACCATGTTCTCTCTGGATAAGGAATGGCATCCTGGGCTAACTCTCCTGCCACGGGCTCGGGGACTGGCACCCAGAGGGTGGAGCCTCTGAGTTTAGTGGCAGTGCCTGTGAGACTCCAGAGCCTTAACACGTGTGATTCAATTCCATATGTTTAGGGAACACCTGGCACTTTGAGAGAGGTTTTATGTTGATCTGTTCTATTTCTGGAAAAAGCAGATGCCAGAAATCAGAAACTTCAGTTTTGTGGTTTTCGGAGAAATGACACAATCTCACTGAGGGTAGTGATCTGTGGGACCTGGTCATATGAAACTGACTCTGAAATTATAATTTTGTACCTTTGGTTTTCTCGTGGAAATTCCAGCCACCTGTAGTGTCATGCAAAGTAAGCCCTGAACTGACAGCCTGTGTAAATTCAGCAGTCAGAACCCTGGTGCATTACAGAGCTGCACCAGTGAGGTGCCTGGAGTGGCCCAGTGCAGACCAGCATTGCCTCTGTTCAGAGGCTAGGGGTTAAAGGGGTGCTGCTGGGATGGTGGCCCCGTGCCCAGCTGAGAGACTGAGCACCTCCCCAGTGTGCTCTGGGAGAAGGTACCTCGGGGAGGTTAAAGGTGGCCTTTGGAGCCTTCAGGGCCAGAGTTCCCAAAGGATGCTGTTCTTTGTCAGCCACCTCATTAAACTTCTGCATCTCTGTGTGATGGGGATAAGACGACATAGTAAATACTGATATGGATTACGGTGAGGTGTGTGCAATGTATTTGGGACCACGCCTGCCCACCCCCAGCTCAAGGTCAGTTGTAATTACCACTGCAAAAAATCTGCAGGGGGCAGGGTGTAGCTCAGTGGTAGAGCACATGCTTAGCATGCATGAGGTCCTTGGTTCAGTCCCCAGTCCCTCCACTGAAAAAAGAACTTCACACTTAAAAACCTTTATTGTCTGGCACTCATACGTGCAAAATGAAAACCCTCCCTGGCTGCAGTGTTCTGAGATTTTTCTGTCTGACCGTTTAATGCACATGTGTGGTGGGAGCTACACTTTCACTTCCCTAAGGAGTTTAAAAATAAACATGCCTGTTGTCTTGTACCTTCTTATTTCAAGTTTATTTCAAGCTGAACACAAAACTTAGCTCTGGGCTTCCTGGTGGCAAAGGCAAAATTAAAAATAGTGAGCTGTTAATTTCAGCATCTAATAACGAGACACACTAACATAGTACAAGAGACAAACCTTTTCTTAGAGAAAACTATTTTTGTATTACGTGTTTATTTATATTACATACAACGCAATGGACAGGATGCTTAAATACAGTTTCCGGAAGATGCGTAAATATTCTGCATATCACGATTAGTTCCTGACGAAGCCCAGTGGGATAATTTGGTTGCGTCCTCTCCCACGTTGGGCCATCCCACCTGATGGAGGTGGACTACATGGAAACCTGCAAAAAAGTAAGAGAGAACTTTTAGGAAGTAGTTTTAGGTCTGCTCAGGTATTTAGCAGGTACTGGCCTGGAACACCAGAAAACTGTCTGCCTCTGCTGTGGCAGAGCCCCGCCCGGGAGAAAGGACAGAAAGTGATCACAGGCCAGGACCCCGGTCCGTCGCGGACAGGGTCAGGCTTGAGACGGACAGGCCCGGGCATGTTGGCCACGGGTCTGAAATAGCGGTCGCTCTTCTGGGAATGACTGTGCTCGGTGTGTCCCCCGGGAGTCAGGGCAGATGGAAAGATGGGGAGGGAGGCAAGTGTGATCTGAGAGCTTCATTGTAGGTAAACCACATATGTCTCCAAACCTGTCAGAGGCAAGCGGGCGGAAGTAACGCTGAAGAGTGGGCCACCTCCCACAGTCAGCACCGCGGTGCTCCCGCTTTGACTCCCACTCCTGAGGGCTCGTGGCCGTTCAGGGCTCGGGACCCAGCCCTGCCCTCCCAGCTCGCTTTAATTGTTGCCCCCAGGGCTCTAGACTGTGGAGGGTGGGGGGCTTACCCTGGGCGCTCTGAGAGTAGTGAGTGCTTGCAGAGACTCGGAACGTCCCCGCCGCCTCGTGAACGGGTGTGTGAGCAGTTCCACGTAAAGTGATGAGCCTTAACTCTAAGGTACGCTTCAGATCCCATCCAATAAGTCCTTCAAAAGTGGTCACCTTGAGAGATTTTGCGCGACTTCCCTTGGATGACACGGAGCGTCCGGTGCCCACAGGCACAGCTCCAGTTCCCTGCGGCCTCTGCCAGCTCTGTAGATGAAGCAGTGGGTGTCATTTGGTCATCTTGGGGACTTTTACAGTGTTTATATCATCAGGTGACAAATGTGAAGATTCAAAAGACTGGAGTCAAAAGAATTGTGATGCACGTGTGGTGAACACTGAGGGGATAAGAATTTGTAGAATGAACAAAGATCTGATACTAACACTGGATTTTTCTGTCTGTTACTTACAAGATGAAATTTAAGGAGGTTCTCTTTACAGCTACAAGGAACAGTAAATTGAACAGGTATGATGACACATTTACAATTGAACTCTACAGGTAGACAGATAATAGATACGTAGGTAGGTAGATGACAGATAGATAGGATAGGTAGATAGTAGGTAGATAGTAGGTAGATAGGTAGATAGTAGGTAGATGGGTGACAGAGAGATAGTGCTGTGGACTGAAAGTCTGTGTTCCCCTAAGATTCGTATGTTGAAATCCTGGCCCCCATCTGATGGTGTTGGGAGGTGGGGCCCGGGAGGTGATGAGGCCACGAGGGTGGAGCCCTCACAGAGGGGATCAGTGCCTTTATAAAAGAGACCCCCCAACAGCTCCCTCACCCCTTCCTCCCTGTGAGGACACAGTGAGAAAACGGTGTCTGTGAGCCAGGAGGCCAGCCCCCGGCGACACTGAACCTGCAGGCCCCTTGATCTTGGACTCCTGGCCTCCAGAACCGGGAGAAATCACTGCCTGATGTTTACAAGCCCCTGGTCTATGGTGTTCTGCTACACTAGCCCAAATGGACTAAGACAGAGCTATTGCTAGGTAGACAGACAGCCAGGACAGACAGTCAGACAGACAGGTGCTAGACACACAGAAGAGGCAGGCGGGCTGAATACCTGCTCCATTGCCTCCCAGGACGCGTGTCTGTCACCTGCTGGCTCTTGGCTCTGCTCCCTCCTACGCACAGGAGACAGGAATCACGCAGACTGCACCTCCAGACTCACCTGCCCACTGGCTTCCAGCTAGGACCTGCGATGGGGGTGACTGCAGGCGACAGGATGGCTGGGGAGGGAGGCCCTCTTTTCCTCTCTGCTTCTGGTGGTGCCACAGCAGGAGCAGCCGCGGCCCGCAGTGGGTCCCGGGTCCACCCAGACGGCAGGTCCAGCTCCGGGAGGTGTAGGGCAGCGGATGGGGGCAGCAGCCTCTCACGGCATCTCATGCAGGCTCTGACTCCAGTGGCAACGGTCCGGCAGCCGTGGCAGCAGCGACCACAGTGGGCGCCGTAACCTGACTCTACACTCCCACGGCCTCTCCAGGCCTTCCAAGTTCTGAAACCAGTGCGCTACGTGAGATTCCCTCTGCGTGAAATGCCTGCGTGGTCTCTGCTTGTGGTCACACACGGGAGTACATGGGACTGGCGCACACGGCCTCTGCACAGTTCCCGGAGGGGTCCCCACTTGCCCCACGCGGTGTCCCCGCCTGGGGGGCGGGACGTGGGATGCAGCCGGTACTGGCTGTCAGGGCACATCGCATCCCCGCAGCAGCCTTCCCCTGTCTGGGAAGGTGAGTCATGGAGGGCAGAGCAACTCACACCTGCACCCACTGCCCCGTCGCAGAACTGACCTCATACTCAGGTCCCTGGGGTCAAGTTCTAACCCTTCACTCAAAGGTGTACCGAGCAGTGAGGGGCTTGCGGGTGAGTGTGTGGGGGGACCATCACGCAGGGCCACTTCCATGCACCTCCCCCAGGGTGTGTTTGGGGAGTCTTGAATTCTCCACGGAGCATAGATTGAAAATCGTCTGTGGACCAACATCACACCGGAAATCAACAAAATGGATACTAACCATAGAGAAAACTTACAAAGCCCTGAGTTGGTTCTTTTTAAAGATTAGTTAAAATGAATAGTGTCTAGTGTGACTGATCAAAAAAGAAAAAAAAAATCACAAGTTGCCAAGATCAGGAATAAGAGGACGGATGTAAAGACAATGCTGTGGAGTTTAGAGGGGCGATCGGTCAGACCAGGGACAGAAGGACGCCGTCTGCAGCCTTCCCAGTACTGCCAGCAGTCCTCTTCAGAACACACACCAGCCCAAGGTTTCTCTGCCTTATTTTAGGGAAATTTCCTTTCCAAGGTCAATATCTAGTTTGCTAAACAGTCAGAATAGCTGATCTTCACACATCTGAGGCTTAAGTGTTTTCTGTTTTGCACAGGATTCATCAGATGGGATGCAAGGAATATCTCACCTCTGTTGCCTTACCTGAAAGAATAAACAGAACGCCCCCAACACACAGTCACAAATGTGTTGGAAAAAATAACTTCCCTTTTGCAGGCAAAGCCTTGTGTGCGGGGCCCCATCAGTCACACGAGGAGCCTCTGCTGTGCCCTGGGCATGCCCCGCCTCGTCCCCGGGACCCACCGTGTCCCTGGGTCCCACGGGCTCCCTCCTCTGTGGTTTAGTCTCCCTGCCCTACTCCCTGGCGCTGGGTGTGGATCTGCTAATTCACAGCCCTATTTTTGCCTTTTATTGCAGAAAACTAGCCTTAATTCTGAGCTCTGACATTTACCACCACCGATTTGGGTGAAACTCTTTGGCTAGTTTTACAGACAAAGGAGAGGACTTGTGATGTGATGACACTTGGGTGAGTGTCAGCAACCAAACTGTGGCCAGCGCCGAGCAGTCACAGCTTCCTTGGGTGCTGGGGCAACAAGGAGAGGTGTGTCCGCCCCGCGCCACCCCGGCTGCTGGGTCTCACGTGTGCAGGGAAACATCCCCGAAACCCGCCCAGGACTGCCTCGCGACACAGACTCATCACACTGTGGCTTCCCCGGGGAGGGGCCAGCACCTTTCTACTCATGATGCTTGTGAGGGATCATGGCCTGTCGCCTGAGACCGTGAGTGTGCCACACAGTGGAAGGGCTGGGATGGGGACACGTGGTTCTAGGATGAAAGCATGAAAACCTTATCCCAGGGACGTGCTGAAAAGGAGCTCTTAGAAGAAGCCACCTTTCTGGGTAAATGAGAAGGAAGACAGATCCTGAAGGGACGGCGACTTGAGGAGGCACTGTGTCCAGGGGTCACAGGGTGATGCCCGAGCCCAGCTGCCTGGTCCATCCCAGGTCCCCGCCTTCTCAGTGACCTCAGTCATCACCGTCTGCCCTGCTTTCCCCCCTGGACCAGGGTGATGGGAGCTCCAGGTGGGGGACGGGGCCTGGCGCGTGGCGACATGGTGTTTACTGTTGGGCACAGACCCCTGAATGGGACCCGCTAACCGCAGCACTGCCCTGGCAGAGAGTTCTGGAACAATTGCTGCTCTTTGTGGTCAAGACCGGAATTCCAACAAAGGGCTCATTCATGACCAAGCACAGCGAGTACCCCCTTCTGCGCTGTCCCGGGGCCTGAGGAGAAACGCCGCGTGTGATGGAAGGGCCAGCCACAGACAGCTGGGGACGGATGACCTCAGTGATTCCATTTTGTTGTGAAGCTCAGCTGTCTCGGGCAGACTGGCCTCGTTCAGGAGATTGTTCCATTGTGCCTTCACCTTCCGTCTCCACTGAAGGCGTGTCTGAAAGTCATGGGCACCTTTTCAAGGACGCCTGCCTGTGCTCTGAGCCTGACAAACCCAGCAGGAATTACCCCTGTCCTTCCACCAACAACAGCGTATTTGACAGAGTTTTAGAACAGTGCCCTCAAAATGTTATAAATGCACCACATGGGGCAGGGGCCCCTCATCGGAGAGCAGACAGGCAGATGGACGTCCAGGGGAAAACTGAACCGTGCTCATGGGAGTGACGCTTGGCCGGAGGGGTATCCCCCCGCACTGACCCCTGTTCAGAGTCACCAGTAGCCCCATTGGGGAGGCAGGCGAGCAGCTGGGTTACAGAGGGTTTGGGAACGTCGTGGAGACCAGCTGACTGATGAGGAGAGAGAAATGAGGCGACTCCAGCTGGGCCAGGACAGGAGAGGGCAGGAGTCGGCCAGTCGCCCGGGCCCTGATCTCAGCACACACAGACTTACTGTCAGTGGCATGAAGATTCTACCTCTGCACTAAAGCACAGGGAGCGATTTGCACGGCTATGCATGAGGCAGACCAGAGGGGGCCCGTTTGCTCCAGGGCAGCTCATGGGCTTTTCTCTCCGAGGGGAGGTGGAGGGTGGGTGAGAGAGCAGGACCAGGAGAGATGGAACAGGAGGGTCGGGTCGGGTCTGGTCGCCAGTGTCCCCTGTCCCTGTTGAGTCTGCTGGCCCTGGAGGAGGGACAGGAGGAAGCTGGTGGGGGGTGGGAGGAGGACCTGGGGGTGGGTTTGTAACATGCCTGACTGGTACCCCTCCCCGCAAAAATCTCCCTCGTCCTCCAGGTCCAAACAAACTCTCCGAAGCTTAAAAGCAGTCTGATACACCCTTAGGGTCTGCTTTAAGGAAACAGACCCACATCTGTGTCATGACATCATTGTTCAAACACATATTTGAACATAAGACGTGTCTGGGGCCCTGTCCACGGGAGATGAGTGGACCGAACCCCTGGCGCAGTGCCAACCTTACTGGAAAGACTGGCCCTGTGCGCTCAGCGTCCCCCAGCCTGGGGTCACTGACCTGCCGGACTGACTCTGCCTTCTCCACGGCAGCACAGTGAGGCCGGCTGTGTCTCAGAGCCCTGACTGTCCTTTAGCTCTGAAGGGCCATCAACATCTCACACTGAGCTATGGAGAACGGAGGGCTTGTTGCTTCAGCTGGGGCCCCGTGTCCAGAACGTGACTGACCAGCTCTGGTACGGCCTGTCGATACTGTCGGCGTGTTCAGCAGATCGGGAGCTCAGGACCCCTGTGCTCAGTACCCGGGATGCCCGCGCAGGGCCCGTGCTGTCAGGGCGAGCCGGTGCTGCGGGGGCACGTCCCGGTGTCTTCCGGGAACCTTAGCCAGGTCCACGCGGAAGAGTTTACTGCTTGGTGTCGTTGAGCTGTGAGCGGTGCATCCTAGTGGGTCGGGCTGCTGGGGTGCGTGCTCATTCTGCAGGAGTGCGGGGCACCCAGAAGCTGTCCACATACTGTCTGCAAATCCGGATACTTGATGGAGCCGGGGGTTCTGCTGCCTGCCGTTGGGCATTGGGTGTCTACATGCAGGATGATGATTTTGGCTGCAGCTTTCATGATCAGAGTTTTAAAAATTACAAAATGTCACCGGCTCATGATGACCAAAGATACTAGACTTTTAAAGAAAGAGTTTGGCGTCCACGTCCCCGGTGCCCCGAGGCCCTCCTTGCCAAGCAGCCGAGAGGCACCGGGGGTGGGCTCCTCAGCCGCCCCGCCCCACGGCAGGTGTGTGTTAGCCTTGCTGCTGGTGACACTGTACTGTGCATTTTGCAGTTAAAAAAAACCTGGAAACTAATGTAATTATGTTTTTTAAAAAGCATATTAAAATATTCATCTGATATTAAAAAAAGACCCCCCATTTGCCCATCAAAAGACTTTGACAGTTGCCAGTGTGAATCAAAGGGGCCCCTGGCCACACCCTCCTGTCACCAAAAACCTAGGCAAACAAATGTCTGGGCCCTGGGGAGGCCCTGCACAGTGTCTCCTGAGAGCAAAGTGTCAGGACCGCAGCAGGTTTGAGCAGCCACCCTGGGCCGTGCTTCCCTGAGCCACTGGGGACCAGCATGGTGCTGTGGGCATGGACTTGCTCTGTGATCCTTCTCAGCCTTGGGCACAGCCTGAGAGCCTTTGGGAGGAGCCAGCATCACCTTCAGAGTGTGTCTTGTTGTCGTCTCACTTCTGGACGGAGGGGGAATGAAAAGGCACATAGTTACCACACCCGCAGACTCCCGGCTTTCGGGGACGTTCTGGTTCAGCGAGCCCTCCCCACACTGATTTTACTTCCCGTCGGGAGAATCGTCCAGAAAGTCGAGGGCCACCACACAGGTCAGGCGTGCGGCCGCGGGCATCTCCTGCTTTCCTTCCCCCCTTGTCTCCTCTGCCAGCTGGAAGGGTCTGGAAGGCCTGAGCTAATCCAACATCGTAGCCTCTCCCAGCTCACTTCAGAGAAATAAGGGGCCCTTCATTGCACAGCAAAGCCAAGGTGAGGACCTGGTCACCCTTATTCAGAATTCTCTCTCTATCTTGGTCAAATAGTGATTTCTTAAAATAACAAAACCACAATACAAAGTGAGCCCAGGGCAGAGCACACACCTGAGCTTGTGGGTTACAGCCACGTGGAAGCCACAGGTGAACAGGAAGACCTTTCCCAGAAGGGCTGCACGCTCCTGGCGTCTCTGGAAGTCAGCCATGTTTCTGCATCAACTAATTTGACTGCAGGACCTTATTCGTTTGGATTTTCCTTTCTCAAAAAAAACCTAGCATCTTACAAAGCCTAGAATCAAGCACAAATTTCATCATGCACAGTAAGTAGAAGCAGCAGATTTCTAGTGACAGGAAACCACCCCTCGTGGCTCTGCAGTATTAAAATTAAAAAAATTAAAGATCAGTTGGGAGCAGAGGAGAAAGAATGTCTCCTGTGATCGCCGGTATCTTGGTTGAAAAAATGAACTCTCGTCTTCCCTTTCCTGGGTTTCTTTGAGCAGGCAGAGAAATAAGGTTGAAACAGAAGCGCTCCATGCCTTATGTGCTAAGAGTTAAACATCATTTCGGATTTGGACACCGCTGTGGTTCAGATTTAAGCTGGTGCTTAACTCTAAGGAGGAAACAGTTGGGGCTAGTCCTCCTCTAACTTTCTGGCCGCTTTGGAAGGCGGAAAGCACCGTTATTGACACTTTCCTCCCTTTCATTAAGACTTGAAGCCCCCGATTGGCCTTTTTGGCTCCTACAGATGAACGTGCTCATCCTGAACTCACGTTGAGCTGCCCTTGAAATGGGGGGGGGGTAGTCTGTGGAGATTTGGAAGCACAGGTACTGGTCCGGGGCACGGGCAGGGGCTGCTGGGCGCAGGCGCCTGGCTCTGCCCCTCAGGGCTGTCCCCTTACCCCGCTCCAGCCCAGGGTCATCCCCAAATACCTCTGCACAACCTCCAGGCTCTCCCGCGGAGCTTGTGATAACTAATCAAAGTCACCATCACACCTGAAACCTCAGTGCCGCCTCCGAGCCGGAGCCGTCCCTCTGCTCGCACTTCGCTCCTTTCCATCCCCGCTCTCCCCTGACCTGGGCCAAGCCCTGCCTTGAGTTGGAGCTATTTTTGCATCAGTCTCTTGTTTCCTGTTAAATGCCTCCCGGGGAGGGCAGGAACCGAGGAGCTGTAATTCACCTCTACACTCAGTACCAGCCCCGGTGCAGCCGCCTGAGCGCTGTCAGTGCACCCAGAGACCTCTTGGATGAATGAATAGGGGAATGAATGAATGAATGCCTTTTGAATTGAATGAGTGATTCATCTCGTTCCACTCACGGACTAGAAACGGTTGATACAACCTCCTTAAAAGGGGATGCGGATTCTGCTTTCCTGGCACGCGGAGAAGCCGCAGCCAAGGCTTCAGGAGAGCCAGGAACGAGACGGCGCGGCTGTGATTCCCAGTTTCCCCCACGTGTTCCGTGTCCCTCTGATCTGCCATAGTTTTACACGGGATGGGACCACCCAGCACCTTTAGTCATCAGCCATCCAGTGGATGCTTAAAAAATTGCCACGTTTACTCTTCAATGACCGTTTACCTGAAGTATTAAGTGGCCATGTAAGATGGTGATCTGGTGATTTCTCAACATGGCAAGAAAGCTGGTAACTCAAAAATCAATTCATTGGACCTCAGTTTAAAAAATCAGTTCATCGGGAGCACCAGGAGAAACCAGAGATGGGCAGACCAGTTGAGGTCCTTTTCGCTAATGGGGTCGGGATGTCCAGGGAAGGACAGGGGAATTTTCACATTATTTCTTTGGTTTTGGATCCTGGTAGAATCAACACTACAATGCATATTCCACGAATTTTACTCGGCGTAAGCTGCAGCCCTGTTTGCGACTGGACGGCTTCACAGGCTGCAGAAGGCGGGCTTGCCGCCGTGTGCTTCTCCAGCTCGTGGCAGTGACTCTCCCAGAGTTATTTGGGCAGGATCTGCATGCTTAACCCAGTTATTAAATGAAAACCAACAGCTTTGTAACTTCGGTTTTCTCCGTCCCTAAGAGCATTTAAGTAGGGAAATAGAGAAAGCAAAAATCTATTTTTAGGGTTCTTTGGTTTCTAGAAATAGAAGGTAACTCTGCCTCAACTTGAGCGAAGATGAAGTTCCGAGAATGTTATGGGTTCCGAAAAGAATGAAAGCGGCGGGGTGGGTGCGGTCGGAGTGGTACAGGGGCGGGCAGGAGAGGCACAGACCTGCAGCTGTAAAGCAAACGGGTCAGGGGCTGCAATGCAGGGAGTACAGCCAGGAACGTCGGAGCAGCTCTGCGTGGTGGCAGGCAGTAGCTAGACAGCCATCATTTCATAATGTGTGAAAATACAAAATCACTGTTGTACACCTGCAACTAATATCATGTTGTATGATTGTAAATCAGTTATACGTCACTTTAAAAAAATTAAAAGAACGGGAAGAAAAGCTGCGGACACAAGCTCTGAAAAGGGTGGGACCAGAGCAGCCTCGGGGGTCGGGCTGCAGGCACTAATGGGGGTCCTTCTGGGCCTTGGATGACTCCTGTGTCACTCCCTGCAGGATGCAGACTTTGTGGGGAGGCGGGTGTGCTTTGAGCCCACACGGTGGGGGTGGGGAATGATGTTCGACCAGATAAGGGCAGGGTGGATGCCGCTGGCCGCGGCAGCTCAGGAACGCGGGGAACCTGCCCTTCGCTGGGCACCTGTGGGCACTGTGCCACGTGGTGACCTGGTGACCCACTCACCAAATCCAAACACATGGCCTGAGAGCCTGCAGCGCATCACGGCACGCCCTCGAGGGGCGTATACTCTGGTGGTGGAGGGTGCTAAGTACCAGGGGCTGGCGGTCAGGCAGGGAGGTTGGCTCCACGCCAGGGCTGAGCCCCAAGGAAGTCTGAGTGCTGAACGGGCAGTGAGCCCAGAGGGAGGAGGGGGCTGGGCAGATCACAGGAGCCTTGTGGGGTCCCCCACGAGCACAAGGCAGGTGGTCTCAGGGAACTGCTCGCCCACCTCCCCACAGCTACTGAGCTGCAGAGCTGGTGCTCAGCCTAAGGACGCCCTCCGCTTCAGTGCTCAGCCTGCCCTGCGCTCGCCAGAGGACGGATCCCGCGTTCTATGAGTGTCACCGCACCCTCGGGGACTTCTCCTCCAGGTTTGTGCCTGTACACCGGTGTCTGAGAATGCCCTTTCCAACGACCCCTGCAAACATGTGGTAGGATTATTTTTTTAAATGTTAATTTGAAAGGGAGAAAAGGACATCTTGTTGATTTCTTTGATTAATAGTGAAGTTGAACTTTTAATTTATTTTCTGGCTGCAACTATTATGTTTCTGTTTGGATAAATTGTTTACCTTGGCTGTTTTTTTTTGTAGTTTTGGTTTTTTTTTAGACTTCTGTTTCATTTATTTTCAGAAATCTTGGATATAGAACACTGTCAAGTATCTAAACAGACAAAACGAGGAGCAAAGTTTTAAAAACAAAAGTGACTACGTCAGACAGGTTGTGTTTGCACCCCCAGGCCCATTTTCCATCCTCTTCATCCAGCTCTGTGCCCAGGAGGCCAGCCTCTGGGGCTGCATCTCTGGAACCCTTTGCCTTTGCTTCCGGTTGGTACCTTGGCTGTTTTTAAAAGTATGCTGTTCAGCATATGAAAGGTGACAGTGACTGCTCACAGTCACAGCGTCTTTCACGTCTACTACCCTTGGTTCCCAGCTGCAGGCTCTCCTGGCCAAACGTGAGACCCGCTCCCCTGAGCCTTGTTTCTCCTGGGCCTCCTCCTTGGGTCCTGTCCTCTGCCTGCCTCGACCAGCTGTAGCAGGAGTCCTGTTACGTTGGCTTAGAGAGGTTCCCCGCCTTGGTGCCCGTCAGTCTCACCCGCAGACCGCCCCCTCCTCGCTCCTCGGCCGTAAGTCCCCGGCTGTGTTTGCTGTGTTTGCGGTTGAGCCCAATTCCTCTCCCTATCGTGACAGCCTTGATTCTAAGGCAATAGCCCGGAGTAACCTCTTCCTTACCGTTTGAACGGGTGCCAGGCTCATTTTTCTTTAACATGGCACAC
Source organism: Camelus ferus (assembly GCF_009834535.1). Lineage (NCBI taxonomy): Eukaryota > Metazoa > Chordata > Mammalia > Artiodactyla > Camelidae > Camelus > Camelus ferus. The sequence continues at coordinate 71,983,053 of NC_045703.1, read as the reverse complement.
GGCACGTAGGTGAACCCAGAGTCATCTTGCCGTCCTGGTGAGGTAGGCACTATCTTGCAGATGCTAAGACGGAGGCCCAGAAAGGTTGATCCACCTGCCCACTGTCACACAGCACTGAGTGGAGGAGCTGATTCAGCCTTAGCGTGTCTGCTCCTAGTTGCTGCCATTGTACACTTGCACAGCCTTTAAGGAAGGAGGGGAGGGGGCTTGTGGTTTTATACGCGGTAGAGAAATTCCCTTCCAGACGGTTGTGTTTTTCTCCATGTTAGATCAGCACTCACAGCCCCTCAGAGCCGAGTGGATGAGATTTGTGTGGGCTTCCATGAGGCCTCCTTCTCTCACTGGAGGTCACTGCTGGCTTCTCAGTTGGAGCAAACAATTTAAGGGAAAAGGGAGTAACTTTAATGTGTTCCCTTCTACTGAGACCTGTGCCCCTGTGTGAATGGGGCTCCCTCCCAGCTTCCTGGACGCCAAGTCTGCCCACATCACCCTGCTGATGCCAGGGTTCTGACCATGAAGGCACCTAAAAGGATGGGGCGATGTGACTGATGGAAAAATAAACAGAAAGCGACTTCTGTTCCTCCTAGGCATTATCAGGCCATGTATTTAGTGTAATTCTAAGCGTCACAAGTGCCCCACCTTTTAAAAATGAAAACCCATGGGGTGTTCCCAAATGCTTAGTAAATTCCAGGCAAGACCAAGGAACCAAAAGCTCAAGGAGGCGTCTCGGAGGAAGGAGTCCAAAAGAGCAAGAAAATTATGCAGCAGGGACAAACCAGCAGTAAATTCCAACACGAACCAGGTAGCTGTTGAGAGAATGGTAACTGAGGACAGAGGACGCTGGCGCGGGGCCTCGGACGCGGTCCGTTGCCAGGCACTGCGGGCTTGTGTTGTGACAACCGGCTGGAGCCACAGGGCCTGATCGTGGCCGCACTGGGGACCGGCCAGCTGGAGCCGCGCCCTGAGCTCAGAGCGAGGGTGGGTGAGCCGGGCACCCGGAGGGCAGGACGCTGGGCCAGCGGGAGGTGGGGGGTGGGGAGAGTCAAGGTCAGGGCTGGGGCGAGGGGTGAGGAGCGCGGAAGGTGCAGACTCAGAGCCAGTGGAGGAGGTGGAGCAGGGGACAAGGGGTGGGCGCCACGACCCCTCCTGGCACCTTCCTGGTGGCGAGACCGCTGGGCCCCCTCTGTGTCGGCCTGGGACAGACCTCGGGCCTGATGGTTTCTCTGGGGAGCCAAGAGGAGGTTAAACCACACCCAAAAGCGCTCCAGTGGGCTCATAAGGCCTCTTTATCTGAAACAGCGCTGTGGCAACACAGACGCCACGCTGTTTGGAAGCTTCTGGATTTGTTTTTGTTTCGTAAAACTAAATCTAGCAATGGAGAGCAGATTGTTATACACCTCCAATAAAAAGAAAGGTGTATAATATTCTTAAATACTCTTGGCAATACTGGGGAGTTTGTTTTGTTTTGTTTTGAATCATGAAAACAACTTTCCAGTGTAGCAGGACCATTAAATGCTCTGTTTCCTCCTCAGCTAAGCCGGCAGTGGTTCTGTGTCTGCGTTGTGGTTGAGTGACCTGTGTTCAACTCTGGCTGCCCCCGGATAGTTAGGAACCAAACCAAACCGGAGACAACGCCCGGCGGTCAGAGTCCAGGCCGGCCTGGAACGCCCCGGGGGACTGCCACCCCTCCCCCCGACCCCCGGAGTTATTTAACTACATCACGTACACCAGCAACTTAAAACCCTCGCGTGTTTCCTTTCTTTCCTCACCATCTCTTGTAGAGCAGAAGCCTTGGGAAGGCAGGTCACGGAGAGCGCTGTGCTCGCGGAACAAGGCAGAGGCTTAGAAGGTGGTGCAGGGAAGTTTCAGTCCCCGATGTGAAAACCCAAGGAAGCAGCTTTCTGGCTTTCCGTAAGGTTGAACCTTTTCCAAGACAATGGGGGACAACACCCCACATGACCCAAACAGAGCCCAGTCGCCTCCAGCTGGTTTGGGGAAGGACAGGATGAGGCCCTGAGGGCTTGTAGCCAGAGGGTCCCAAGATGTGAACTGGACGCCCTGCCTCTGGCAGGTCAGGTCCTACCAATCCCGTTTACAATGAGGTAGGTGAAGTCACAGGAAGTTGAGCAGTGCCCAGCCGAGGTCAGACTGTTGATGCACGTGGGACTGGGCAGAGGCACCTGGGAAGACCCTGTCCTTCCCCTTCTTAGCCTCGTGGGCTTGGAGGTAAGTGGCCGAAGTCACGCTGCACAGAAGACCGTGGCCCCTGACACCTAGGGCTCCGCACTTCCAGGGCTCTTTTCGCCCCTCCCGGAGCCTCCCAGCCCCAGGCCCTCTCTGTGATCCCTGAGGGACAGCAGACCCTTGAGGGGGCCCCTCACATGCACCCCCACTGCCAGAAGAGCTCCTGAGAAGACCCCGAGGTTCCTTCTGCTCTGAAGTGCTTGCCTGTGGACCAGACCATCTCCTTCCTCATCATGGGAAAAACACGCTATCATTAAGGGTTCGCCTGCCAGTGCCAAAGGGGAGTCAGCATCCGATGAAATGCCACCTTCGACTTTCTGACCAGCCTGACAGGAGACTGTCCGGGAATAAACTGGGTCCTTAGAGTTGCTCTTGTTTCATCCTCCCATTGGGCATCGTCCCAGCGGGGTCTTCAGGGAGGAAGGTGGTCCTGGTGGCTTCTAAGCTTAGGTGCTTGGAAGGCTGTGACACTGCTCTTGTGTGTCCCACTTTGGAGAGGCCATCCTCAGCCTGGCCGGATCCTGACTTGGCCTCTGTCTCCCCAGTGGATGGTGGAGCCTCTCCTGGCTCTTGGCGGCTGGCCCTCAGCCTGACCGGAAGAGCACGTCCCCCTCTCTCCTAGAAAAAACAAGATGTTGCTCTCATGAACAGGTTTGGATAACTGGAGGCAGAGGAAATAACTACATTCCAGTTACGGAAATGGAGCAGTTCCCACTTTCTTTCGCCTTTGTTTCAGACCATCTTCATGATGGGCTTCTAAAAAGGTCAGATTTGGGATGGGAGAAAGTGTGTGGAAGGCAGGATAAATGCAGGAGTCATCGAGAACAGAATCCCAGCGCCGCGGAGGGCAGCCGTGGGGAGGACACGGTGCTCGTGGGGGACCTAGGGCCCAGCAACGCAGCGGATGGCCCCCACTCCCCAAGCTGCTGGTCTTAATGAGACAAAATGTTGATGCTTATTTTGATCCAATGACAACTTATTGCCAGTAAT